>NC_139512.1:31223689-31808689 GCF_947247035.1 Vipera ursinii
CGGTATAAAAATATAATAAATAAATAAATAAATAAATATAATGCAAAGTAGCGACCTTCAGGATAAAGTCAGTGACAATACTAGATGAAGGGAAGAGCTTGGTTGCTTTAGTAGCATTGTTTTGCTATATTCATTATTACTGGAATTTCCTCTGAGCAAAACTGTTTTCTTTTTCTTTCATTTCCCTCTAAAGAAATTGCAACATCCCAATCTATTATGTTTTGGTTAGCTTAGATGTGTAAATGATATTTTGAGATTTTTATTTGATTACTGGGGGGAAAATGATAATATTAACATGCCGCTCTATTACAGGCAACTTAATTATATTTCTACTTGCAGTTATATGTTGTAAAAGTTGGTTGAACTTCAAAGGAGCCTAAGTGAGCATATTGAGAGTTACCATTATTTTAAAATGGCAAAAAGTAGTCCTTTCAAGGGGGTAAATCTATGATTTATTACAGATTTATAACTTAAATTAAGATGGAGGGAAGAACTTCTGAAGGTAGTGAACACTTTGAAGAAAGTAGTTTTCAAGACATCAACTCTTGGCTCCACAGTATTGTACACTTTGTACTGCAACCCTACAGTATTGTACAGTTTGTTTCAGACTCCAAGTTCCTTTTAAGAAAGATTTGGAAGAAGGCTATAGAACTACACCTGAAAAGGCTTCTAAGTGAAAACAGAATAGATCCTTTTCATTCAGGACTCAAACTCAGTGTTAGACTGCAGCTTTCCTGGATCTGTAAGATCTGCCAGTTGCCTTTGCTACCATTAATCATGGTATCCTCCTAAATCAACTATTATAGAGAGTGGGGCTACATCTATGAATTTTGCGAGCTCTATACTACAGTGATTATGTTCCTTCCTGACTGGGCAGTATCAGTTAATATCGTTGAAGGCTGAGTGGTCTCTTTAATATGGAGAAGTATAGGATTCAGGGCTCTCCCCAGTGTTATTTAACTTACCATTAGAACAAAATATACAAAACTCAGGGCTGAATTGTGGGGTCCTTGGTGCTATCTGAGCTTGGTTATTTGTTTGCACTGAAGAGGTTACCTATTCTGGTAATGAAATATCTGCAAGAAAACAACCAAACTCACAGGATACCAGAGACTACAGTGTTATTTTAACTTCTTCAGGAAGCCATTAGGGGAGATAATTCATCAGGCTGAGGTAAAATTTAATGTACATCAGCATTTGAGCCTGAATAGGTGACACTGTGGGGTTCCTTACCCATATTCGGGGAGGTGTGAGAGTCTGGCTGGGATGAAACCAATTTAAGTTAAATCCTGTCAAATTGGAGCGGCTGTTTGTTAAGCAATCATGTAATGGCTTAGGTGGTCTGCTGATCCTGGAAGGGTAGCACTTTCCTTTAAAAAGTTAGCCTGAAACTTTGTAGTTGCTGTGGACTTATAGATACATCTGGATCAACAGGAGGAGGCTATACCGAGGGTGTATTTACCCAGTTTTGGCTGTTGCTCCAGTTAAGGCCCATTTTGAAGTAGGGAGCTCTAGCAATAGAGTTTATTTATGCTTTCATTATTTTTTTAACATTTATATATTGCAAAGTGCTTTACTTAAGGATTATTTGAAACTTCAATTGATGAGTGAAAGCCAGCTCAGCAACATAAATATACATCTACATTTTCTAAGACAATTCAAGATATTAAGCTGTAAAGCCTTGTAGGGCAGAGTACCAAGGAATAAATCCATGTTCTCCTAGATGAGTCCAGCCAACCTGTTTTGATTTGTATGGGATGTCATGTTTCATGTAATTTGGCCTAGGAGGTGATGGAAATTGTGGTCAAGAAGCAGCATTAGTCTATTGTTGCTCTAACCCTTTGGAACAAGCTATACTGAGATTCAGATGCCCCTGCTTTAAGAACTGGCGGTTCCCCACGCATTTGAAAATTGTCATATATGTTTGCATGCCACTGGATCAACACTGAATTGTGGCTTCAAATCCAAACTGTTAAAATAATAATTTTTTAACAGTGCCAAGTGATCAAAGCAAAATCATTTCATGCATTTGCATAGCAAGTATATTTTTTCATTTAATTACTTTTGGAAATGTAAGGTTTGTAGAAACAGACACATGTCACAAAGGCAGTAGTTGGCTATATATATCATGCAGACTGCACAATCTAGAAGAGGCAAGCTGATCATCAGTCTCAGTTGTGTCATCGAAGTGTGGTGGATTAAAATCAAAATTTGTTATATATTCAGGAATTACAAACATATTCATGAGCTAAGTAATTTTGAATTTCAGCAGAATTTATTATTCTGACTCTATTGCTTCCGGCCTAAAGAATTACTTAATTGTTACATATCAAGCTGTGTGAAGCACTTAGATTGTATGGCACAATCAATCACCTTCAGGTGCTGCAGGCAGAAGTATCCATTATTGTGGGGACTGCAATTTAAAATACCTGATCAAAACCACAAGTATAAAATAAATTGACAATGTAAATTGTAACAAATTGATGTGTATGGATATTCTCCTTGTATGTAACCATCAACCCCATTTGTCACATTAAAAATGTCATTTTTATCTTCCATATCTAAGGCTTTTGTGTCCACATAACCAGATTGTGACTATTTCCCAGATTGTCTTTGTGACTATTTCCCTACTTGATATCTATCAAACCTGTTCTTGATAGACTTTGCTGTTCCATAAACATTCAAGTTCCCTCCAGTTTCAGGTCCAATTTGTTCAGTCACATACCATTTCCTGATTGTGTCAGTTTGTATAGCACCACCACTTCATACAGTTTTCACATTTGATATCTGAACCTATTTAGGAAGTCTGTCTTGGAAAAACATGTTGGACTGCCAAGAAATGCATCTCAGATCCCCAAAGGTACCAGTGGATAATGACTTAATCAGCTTTATCACAGTGCTGATGTAACATGAGATGCTTCTCTTGTGCATGAGAACAAAGTGTGGCAGCCATTGGTCTACCAGGCTTCATTTCATGAGGAGAATTAGGGCGTCTCACATAACATCCATCGATTTGCCTTAACTATTCAAGAGGTAGATGTATTCAGGACAGTCTTTAAAGAAAATATGTCTGTGAAATTTGCTTTTTGATAAATGTTACATTAAGGAGAACATTTAAATCAGGGATCAAATTTATTTATATATTATTATTTATTAGTTGAATTTATATACCGCCCTATTCCTGATGGACTCAAAATGCACAATTTAGATACGAAGGGATAAAGAAAACTGTCATATGGTTGAATCAGATCATTGGTCTAGCTGCTAGACTCTAGCACCTCTAGCTAGTTTGATAAGTTCTACAAACCTGCTATCCTTCAGATATTTTGGATGACTTGATAATCAGAATAGAGAATTCTGAACTGCTTGAACATCTGGTTTCATCTGGTGGTATTCAAGTTGCTTTCTTTGTTCCTTGTATATTACAGAAGATCCTAAGAAGGATCCCGTCCTACCTACCTCCATTCCCGTTCATGTCAGAGGCATTGTTTAAGACACTTCTGGGTTAGGCAATGACATCACTATTGTCAGAGGGATGCCTGTGGGGGCTCCTTTCATGTTCCCAACAAGGAACTGGACCAAATTACTTCACCATACAGCATTAGAGTCTCAAACATGGGCAGGTTTCTGACCCAGCGTTCTAACCACATAAACTACCACACTCCTTCTGAGAAGGATTATGTAAAATACATAAAATGTGTCTTTAACAGTATTCTGGCATGAACTGTAAAGCAAGAGTCATACTTGCTATAACTTGAGAGCCGCATCAGGCTTGGTGAGGGATGTTGAGACTATATGGATTGGACCCATTTTGGAAGTAGGTTCACAAACTCTAAAGATCAAAATGAAATCCTTCAATATCTCCAAAGCTCAAGACACCTACTTAGCTCCCTAAAATTCCTATCCTCGTGCAAAAAAATAAAAATAAATAAAAAATAAAAATCAAATGAAGTGTTGAACAATCATTTCAGGGTATCTATGGTGGCAGAAAAAACCCCTCATATATTTTACAGTGGTGATCAAGTGCTTCCTTTGTATGCAAAAGTTCTCACAGGCTTGGTGTCTGCACTCTCCCATTAAATAATCCAGATGTGTGCAATATAAAACTCAGGGCTATAAGTGCATTTAATGTCCCCTTGGAATAAATTAATTTAAATTTAATTGGTTTTTTGCCTAGTACAGCACACTTTGGAAGGTAATATCAGTATATTGTTCAGGGGTCAGTCAAATGCAATCTTTGACACTCAAAGAATGGTTTACATAAAATATGTAATAGGAAAAACTTCCTGTTGAATCCTTAGAGGACTGCTGCCACTCTGCATAATTCTAGTTCAGAAGGATGGGATGGCAACTCATTGTGAATGTGTGGTTCAGTACTAGAAACCGTTAACAGCCACCAGCATGGCTGCATCCAATGAATTATGGATCCATTTTATGCCAAGGTTGGACTCCTACATGCTGCACCAGGAAAGTACTGCAATTGCCCCCAGGAGATCATCATCTAAATCTGGCTCAGGCAGTGATGGATGTTAATTTTACCAGAACGCACAGACCTCTAATCATTTTTAAGGCATTCTTTTTCTCCAACTGCCATTCTCTGGAGGGAGTTTCTGGCATCACAGAGGAAAATATTCTCTTGACTGCTTAGACTTGCTTTGCACTGAGAGTCTGCCTTAGGGATGGGGTGGGAAAGAGATTTAATTTTTTTTAAAAAGAATTTCCTTTTGATTAGTCATTTCTTTCCTCGGTGCTACCTATGTTGCACATATGGAATGTTTTTATATTTCTTAAATGGAGATTTCAGTTGGATGGAAAAGAAATTCAGGCAGACAGCCCAAAGATTATGTCATCTAATATTAAACATGGCACGGAAACCTGACTCTTTTTGTACATGTTTGCATTAGCTTGTTTTAATATATAGCTATAGGAAACATCCAGCTGTAGGAGCTATAAGATAGTCTGCAATAAAATGGTGCAGCTTGGAGCATTCCTTTTTATTTGACTTGATGAAAAGGAATTTGATTTATTGCCTATTTTTGTTCTCCAATGGAGGAGAGAATTTTGGAGAGATTCTCACTGGTGAAATTTAATGTTCTTATATTAGTTAATGAAAGGGTGCATGTTGTTTTTCTCCAGCACCTTGCAACCCTTTAACATTATCCGCAGATAACCGCCCGGCCGCCCTCTTTAGGGTGGTCCGCTCCCTTTTAAATCAAGGGACGGGAGAGGACCCCTTACGAGGACGAGCTGATGAATTTAGTAAATATCTGGTGGACAAAATTGCTCAGATTCGGGCTGGTCTGGACTCTGACTGGGCAGTATCTGACAAGAGGAAAATGATGAGTTTGGCCGAGAACATTTGGGAAGAGTTTGATCCTGTGACTCCGGATGAAGTGGACAGGATCATGGGGAAATTAAGTGCCGCCACGTGTTTATTGGACCCGTGTCCCTCCTGGCTGGTCTATGCCTCTCGGGAGGTTACACAAAGCTGGATCCTAGCAGTTATCAATGCCTCACTAAGTGAAGGGTACTTCCCTGCCGCCTTGAAAGAGGCGGTGGTAAGGCCCCTCCTTAAGAAACCTACATTGGACCCAGCTATTTTAAATAACTTCCGTCCTGTCTCCAACCTTCGCTTTCTTGCGAAGGTCGTTGAGAGCGTGGTGGCACGGCAGCTCCCTTTGGTTCTGGAGGAAACTGAATATCTGGATCCATACCAATCGGGTTTCAGGCCCGGGTACAGCACGGAGACGGCATTGGTCGTGCTGGTGAATGATCTCTGGCGGGCCCGAGATAGGGGTTATTCCTCTTTCCTGGTCCTATTAGATCTCTCAGCGGCTTTTGATACCATCGACCACGGTATCTTGCTGTGTCGTCTTGAGGGGTTGGGAGTGGGAGGCACCATTCTGTGGTGGTTCTCCTACCTCTCAGGCCATTCACAGACGGTGTTGGCAAGGGGGCAGAGGTCAACCCCTAGGCCCCTTAGTTGTGGGGTGCCTCAGGGGTCGGTACTCTTGCCTCTCCTGTTCAACATCTATATGAAGCCACTGGGAGAGATCATCCATGGCTTCGGGGTAAGGTATCATCAATATGCTGATGATACCCAGCTTGACCCAGTGATGCCCTCGATGTGATGTCCCGTTGCCTGGAAGCGGTACAGATTTGGATGGGAAAGAACAGGCTCCGGCTCAACCCGGCCAAGATTGAGTGGCTTTACGTACCGGCATCTCGTTTAGTCCAAGAGATTCCATCTTTGGTTATAGGAGGAGAGATGTTACCTCCCGTTGATAGAGCACGCAATCTGGGTGTCCTCCTGGATTCACAACTCAGTTTTGAAGATCATATTGGAGTCGTGGCTAGGGGGGCATTTGCCCAGATTCGCCTGGTACGCCAGTTACACCCCTTCCTGGACCGAGATGCCCTACGCACAGTCACCCACGCACTCATTACCTCCCGTATAGATTACTGCAATGCTCTCTACATGGGGCTGCCCTTAAAGACCACCCGGAGGCTTCAGCTGGTGCAGAATGCGGCTGCACGGGTAGTGATGGGAGCACCCCGATACTCCCATATTACACCCCTCCTGCGTGAGCTGCATTGGTTACCGGTTGCCCTCCGGGTGAGATTTAAGGTGCTGGTACTTACCTTTAAAGCCCTACATGGCTTAGGCCCGGGATACTTGCAGGACCATCTGCTGCTAGGAACGAATCCCCATCGCCCAGTATGCGCACACAGAGAAGGCCTCCTCAGGGTACCGTCGGCTAGACAATGTCGGCTGGTGACCCCCAGGGGGAGGGCCTTCTCTGTGGAAGCGCCAGCCCTGTGGAACCAGCTTCCCCCTGAGCTTCGGATGGCCCCAGATCTCCAGTCCTTTCGCCGCGGCCTCAAAACACTCCTTTTCCACCTGGCTGACCTGGACTGACAGGGATTTTAATTATGTTTTTAATTTTTAACTCTAACTTTTAATTTATTTTAATTTTAATTTATTGTACAGAGGCCTTTAATTTTAATTTTTATCTTAACTTCTGTATTTATTATATGTTACTGTTGTTAGCCGCCCTGAGTCCTTTGGGAGATAGGGCGGCATATAAGTCCCAATAATAAATAAATAAATAAATAAATAAATAAATAAATAAATAAATAAATAAATAAATCTTCTACTTCAAATGATTTCCCGAGAAAGGCATAAAAAGAGGAATTCTATCCACTGGGATTCTTCCATAGCAATGTTTCTGCCTCTTCTAAGCAGAACTGCTGTCATAAAGAAATATAGTTGGAGAAGTATGGAGAGATGACCTCTCCAGTTCCATTGTACGTGCATTTGGTGAAGAACTATGAGGGTTCTTTGGGCCTGATTCCAGTTTAGGGAGCTAGCTTATCAGTCAAGCCTTCCCATGTCAATCATATCCATTCCCATTCCATCAAGAATGTCTTGGGGAGGGGAAGAAGGGGACTGAAAAGATCAAGATGATGACTGTGAACCCCTCTTGGTAAGAACAGCATTTTGACTTTATTCTTATAAAAACTGAATATCAAGTGAATTTGGAAAAGGAGACATTGCTATGGAAATCAGCAAGCTTTGCACGGGCTGCTGCTAAACAGAGTGAACATTTTATTAAAAGTTTCTAATTTTTTGTAATATTTTATTTGTTCTAATAAAACTATTTTAATGCTTTATTGATTTTTGTACACATTAATTTATTTTCTTAATGCTTGGGCCTTTTTGTGCAGGTTTTATCTGATTTCTAATATCTAGTGGTCAAAACAATAAATAAACTGATTGAGTGTGATAGCCCTACATTCCATCATTTCACATTTTAATTTTGTTTTCTCACTAGTTAACACAGAGAGCTAATGAACATACTCAGGTCCTAATTGAGTGTCAAGGTATGTGTGTTGCTTTTAACTTAAATATTGTTTTTAATGTCTGCAAATCTTTGCATTTCTCTGAAAGTTCTCTTATGTATCACTTGTATTGCTTTAAATACCTGAAAGACTAGCAGTCAGGAAAAAAAAGGTTGTCATTTGTATAATGCTGGGGTGACAAAGCATTTGGTGTTGGCAAGCATGTTGGGAGGAGTTGCATGCTAACAGTGGGTGTGGTGGTGGTGGTGGTTTTGGTGTTAAGGGAGTAGACCAACATTTCCACATTTCGTATGCACACAGATGAAACTACACATTTTAGCACCCTCAATATTTCACATTAAATTGTTCTGTTTTCCACACTTCACAAAGTGGGAATGTGAAGGATTAATATAGCTTCCCCCAATCTGGATGGGAGTTGTTGAAGTTCTAGTTTGACAAATCTGGAGTTAACCCAGTTGGAAAAGAGTTATTTGATGTGAAGAGAGAGGTGTAGTGCATATGATTATGTTTGCTCATCATTACAATGTAAATGTGATTGCATGAGTACTCAGCACTTCTGGTAAACAAAATCTGGGTGGTTCCAAACTAATCTTGAAAATCAAATGCTTAATCTATAATTCGTTTTGCCTGGTTAACTTGACACTATGTAACCTTTTTCTTGTGACTCAGCACACTGTCCATAGAAGCATCAAATGACTTGAGGGAGTAATCTGATTTACAGAGGTTTCCTCTATGAAGACATTGGCATATGGCCAACAATATACTAGGTTTCCCATGCTAGTCAGCAGCACTTTCCAGCTAACATCTAAATAAAAGCATTGTCTTGTAGTAGAAGGCTATTGGTTGGTTAGCTTTTGGTTGTTTCTATAGCTACAACTAAAATTCCCCCCTTTTGAGTCAGCATTTTCAGGAAATTGGTTGTAACAATTAATACCCACACCTATGTCCGCCCACAGTCAGAAATCTTGGAGCAAGGAAATTGGCTTGAAATTAAACAGTGGAAGTAAAAGTTTCCATAAAAACAGACCAAGCATGGAGAGAAGTAAACATCCCCTGGAGCATATAACTGAATTCATGTAGTTATCCTGTTTTTAACTTTCAACAGGCAGAAATTTGAAAAGTTAATTTATATGTGATAAAATAAAAAGGCTTTCAGAACTTTGGCTGTCATTTATGTACCTTACACAAGAATCAGTCCCAAAATGTGAGCAATTTGTGAACAGGTACAGCAAAAAAATATTTTCTTTTTTCTCAGAGCAACTATGGCTCAAGTCTACATTGCTTGGTTTTAGAAGAAAAATCTTCTCTGACTTTTTTTGTAGAAAGTTGCTCTACCACCGTTTAACTTTGAAATTTATTTTGTATGGGAAATAGGATATTTAGACTGGGGAAATGCTGCTCAAATTAAACCTCTCCATTTATTACGTTCTGATTTAATTCTGGACATATACTTCCTGAATAGCTTTTTTTTCTTTGAAACTCAGAGATCCCAGAAATCATGTTTCAATATTTGCACATTTAACTGCTAATATATGGAGGTGATCTTCTGGCAGAAAACAAAAAACAAGAACAAAGTGTTCTTATCTTTGTTTATAATTTCCATAAACGTGTGCATACACACTGTTCCCCTCTCCAATATTTGGAAATCCTGCTTCCTGAGACTTTGATAAATGTTGCCTCATTTCTACAAGCCTTCTGATGCTCTTGGTCTCCATAAACAAATTAACAAATATTTGTGTCCTTGGTCACTGAAAGGTCACAACACAAACATACTGGATTTGACAATCTATAGTTGGCTTTTTTTTTTAATTCCACTTATATCCCGCCCTTCTCCGAAGACTCAGGGCGGCTTACAAGCTTAGCAGTAGCCTTCATTCTATGTATATGCCTGCTTATTAGGGCTTTCACCCCCCCCCCCAAGCGGCATTATTACAAAGTCAGCTTAATTGCCCCCAATAATCTGGGTCCTCATTTTACCTACCTCGGAAGGATGGAAGGCTGAGTCAACCTTGAGCCTGGTGGGATGCGAACCTGCACTAATTGCAGGCAGCTGGCTTAATTGTAATGACATTCAAAATTAGATTCTTTGGTGCTCTATCCCCTTTGCATTCATGGCTTGTAGTTGCCCAAATCCCGCTAAATTTGTAACAGATTGGGTCATTAGTAGAAGGACACAGTTACAACTATTGGTTCCCTCCTCTACTGAGCCTGAACAATGGTATTACCATATTATTGTTGTTTCCAATTTTAAGTTTATAGTGGTGAGTTTCTAATTTTGTGTTATTATGCTTCAATCTTTTGATTACTCAGTTCTCTTTATTTTTGGTCACCTTCAGCATCAATTTACTTTGCTGATAAAAATAAATAGTAACAACAACTGTAACAATCGTAAGGTTGCTAAGTTTGTTTAGTGACTGTTCAAAGTTATGAAGACATTGAAAAAAATGACTTATTATCATCACAGCATCCCTGTAGTCATGTGATCAAAATTATTGCATTTGGCAGCCAGTTTGTATTTATGATGTTGCAGTGTCCTGGGATCATATTGATTCATATCAAGAACCCCGGAACCTCCAAACAGCAAGAGAAGCACCGGCCCGGCAGACTTTGACAGTTGACAGCTGTCAAAGGGCTGCCGGAAGTAGCAGCGCATGCGCACCGCCCCGCCGGCCGCCATTCTCAGTGACAGCTGTCAGACGGGCCGCCGGGACCAAACACGCACGCGCCAGATTTCACAGCTGCCGGAGCTGTCAAATCGGCAGTCCTCAATCAGGTCCTCCAACCGAGCCGAACGCTCAGCTGAGAGGAATTCCCTGACAGCCGCCGAGCTGTCAGATTGCCGTGTGCCGATTGACCGCCGCCCAAGCGGCGGGAGAAACACTGTTATCTGATTGGTTGTAACGTTTGACAGTTCTCTATAAAAGCCGGGTTTGTGTTGACAGTCAGCTGCCCCGGAGCTGAACCGAATAAACTTGTGAACCCTTGCCTACGGTCTCCCTTTCGTCTTTGTGAAGACAATTCACCTGGCGACGAAGGTGGGATCCCGGTACTACAGAGCTGCCTACTGAGCTAAGTCACACCGCGAAGGAGTTCCGATCCCTCTCACTGATAAGTCACTGCTGAAGTCGCTTTTTGAGGGCAAAGGAACCCTTCTGCAGCTTGAACAGTACTGTGGACCCAGACCATGGCAAATTTAGGTCACATCAGAGAATTTGACGTCTGCCATCCCGAGGGATGGGAGTCGCACTGGGGGCAAGTCAAGGGCTACCTCGTCATCAACAAAATAACGGAGGACAGCCACAAAGCTGCAGCCCTTCTGTGCCTTAGTGGGCCCGCCGTCTACGACATCGCTGTAGGGCTCTGCAGCCCAGACCCCGTCGCGACCATTCCATACGCTGAGCTGACCGATCGCCTCAGCAAGCACTTCATGCCCCGACGGTCCGAGCTGTATTGGCGCCTCCACTTCGCCCGCCGCCGCCAGCAACCGGGCGAAGCATCCACAGCTTTTATCGCAGGGGTACGCCACGCAGCCCGCAGATGCCAATTTCCCGACCTGGAAGACCACATCAGAGACCAGGTTATCGCCGGTCTCTCTAACGAGCGGCTCCAGCAGAAATTGGTAGCCAAGCCCACGATGGACCTCGCTGAACTTACATTAGAGATCATGGCCTACGAAGACAGCCACCGCGAGGGCTCCCCTGTGTTCAGAAGCAGCCCGGCCGGGTCAGTCCACCATGCCCAGGAGCCGGACAGCGAGCACCCGGAGGCCTGCACCGGCATCGATGACATCATGTCTCGCTTCAACAAAATGAGCGCCGACCATGGAAGAACCCGCAGGCCACCCAAACCAGCCGGTCCAGGCCAAAGACCCATGTCCACCGGCCCCAAACCAAAATGTGCCAGCTGCGGCGGGGCTCACGCCAGAGCCACATGCCGTTTTAGAAATGCAAAATGCCACGTATGTGGGAAGACCGGGCACATTCGCTCCACGTGCTGCAGCCTGAACCGGGAAACCCTCCACGAGCTTGAGGAAATTCCGGCAGGTAGGACCAAAACCCCCCTCCCTGCCAAGGAAACCTCCCAGCCCTCAGTGTTTTCCATTCTTGCCAAACAAAAAATCTCGACCATCCACCATTTACAACCCAAAATCAAAATCTGGGTTAAGATTCAAGGGGTGCCCTGCGAGATGGAGGTCGACTCCGGGTCCTCCGTCTCAATAATGTCCTGGGACACTCAAAAAAATCGGCTTTAAAAGCAGACGCCGTATTTCCCTTCAGCCCTCCAAAATACTCCTCGCAGATTTCCAGGGGGCCGCTATCCAATTAAAGGGACAAGCACAATTAAGAGTGGAATTCAAAAAGTTCCTAGGGCACTTAACAGTCCAGATCACAGAGGCACCCAGAACCAGCCTCATCGGGTTAGACTGGTTCGAGGTTCTGGGCATCCGCCTGGAGGGTACCAACCGCATACAATCCCAAACTCTGGAAAATGTTTGCCAAGCGTTCGCTGATGTTTTCGACGGGACGCTTGGCAAATATACTGGCACCCCTATCGACCTGAAACTTAAACCAGAGGTGGGTCCCATCCGCATAAAGGCAAGAAGGGTCCCCTTCGCACTGAAACGAAAAATCGAGGCCGAACTAGATCGTTTAGTCGCCCTTGGGGTCCTAGAACCAACAGATGGGGGAACCTGGGAAACACCCATCGTGACACCAGTCAAGCCAAATGGGGACGTGAGAATATGCGCAGATTATAAAGCGACCCTAAACCGCGCATTAAATCCCCATGCATACCCAGTCCCTGCAGTTAGGGACGTGCTCTCAGAAATAGGTTCTGGCTCAATATTCGCCAAACTCGACCTGGCGCATGCCTTCCTTCAGCTACCTGTCACCCAAGAAACAGCTGAGGCCCAAACCATTGTCACACACCGTGGCGCCTTTAAGGTAAACTGCCTACAATTTGGAATCTCAGTGGCTCCTGGTATCTTCCAGGAAGTCATGGAAAAAACCTTAAAGGGAATCCCAGGGGTCTGCCCCTATTTTGATGACGTGCTCATCGCAGGGGAATCCGAAAACAACTTGGCAGCCAGGCTGCAGGAGGTACTATCCAGATTTCGGAAAGCGGGTTTAAAACTCAAACGAGAAAAATGTTCTATAGGCGTTCCATCCGCAGATTTTTTAGGCTACAAAATTGACTCGCAAGGAATCCACCCCACCAACTCTAAAATCCTTGCCATCAAAGCCGCCCCAACCCCCAAAAATAAAACAGAGCTCCAGGCTTTCCTTGGGCTTTTGAATTTTTATCACGCCTTCCTACCAGGGAAGGCAACTATCGCAGAGCCACTCCACAGGCTGCTCGATAAAGGGGCAGCCTGGCAGTGGACAACAGCCCATGACAACAGTTTCAAATCACTCAAACAAATGCTATCCAGCAACGCCACCATTTTCCACTACAAAGAAGACAAACCTCTCTGCATAGCCTGCGACGCATCCCCATACGGGATCGGAGCAGTTTTGAGCCATTTAGACAGTAACGGCACTCAAGCCCCGGTGGCATATTATTCTAGGACCCTTTCCAAAACGGAAAGAAATTATGCCCAGATAGATAAGGAGGCCCTAGCAATAGTGGCGGGAATAAAAAAGTTTCACGACTACCTATATGGCCGCCCCTTCGTGATTTACACAGACCACAAGCCCCTGTTAGGATTGTTCACCTGGGACCGCCAAACCCCCCAAATTTTGTCCCCCAGGATGCTGCGCTGGACAACATTCCTCGCAACATATTCCTATCAGCTAATATACAAACCGGGATACCAAATGTGTCACGCTGACGGCCTCAGCAGGCTTCCCTTACCCCACGTAGAACCAGACCCAGCCCCGGCTAGCAACATCTTGGCCATTCAGGAGCTCCTGGAATGCCCACTGACGGCGAACGATATCGCTGCTGCAACATCTCAAGACCAAACACTTAGCAGAGTGTTAGCGTGGGTACACACTGGTTGGCAATCCTCCTGTCCAGGCACAGAATTCCAGCCATACTTCTCCAGGCAAAATGAATTAACCTCTCACCTGGGATGCATACTCTGGGGGTGTAGGGTAATCGTGCCACCCAAGCACAGACCCAAGGTCCTGCATACGTTGCACGAGGGCCACCCTGGCATCGTAAAAACAAAAGCCTTGGCCCGCAGCTACGTTTGGTGGCCGGGCATCGACCAAGACATAGAAAAACACATCGCTGGCTGCTATTTGTGCCAGCAGTCCCGTCCGCTCCAACCCAGAGCTCCAATTCACAAATGGGAACTCACAAAAAACCCCTGGTCCTGCATCTACATTGATTTCGCTGGACCTTTCCAAGGGCAGGTTTTCCTTATAGTCGTGGACAGTTATTCCAAGTGGCTGGAGGTTCTCCCGGTTCACAGCACAACAACTGCCGCAACCATCCAAGCCCTCAGGGGAATCTTCGCAACACACGGTCTCCCCGACATTATAATATCAGACAATGGTCCTCAATTTACTTCTCATGACTTTCAGATCTTCACGAGGAGCAATTGTATTAGGCACTCGACGTCGGCTCCCTTCCACCCATCGTCCAACGGCCTTGCGGAGGTTATGGTGAGGGCCACCAAAGACGCCCTCAAAAGAATCATCACGGGGAACTGGCACCGTCGCCTGGCACAATTCCTCCTGGCCCACCACGCTACGCCCTGCTCCTCCACCGGAAAAAGTCCTGCCGAACTGCGATGGGGCCGCCGCCTGGTGACAAGGCTCGACAGGCTCCACCCGGACAGACCAGCAGCCGAAATGGCCTCCAATACCCAACCAAAAACTTTCTACAGGGGACAAAATGTCTGGTCTCGGGATTATGGGGGAAGGGATAAGTGGGTCCAGGGGGTTATCCTGGACCAAACAGGGCCGTTATCATACACGGTGGACACAGGGATGGGGCTAGCACAACGCAGACATGCAGATCAGCTTCGACCCAGGCCACCCCCCAACCCCACTCTGCAACCGACCCCGGAGGAGCCTGCGCCATCCAGCACCCCCAACCCCGACGAACTTTCACCCCCCCCCGGGACTTACAACCACCAGCCGACATCCTTCCAGAAATAAACCCACCGGCAACACAACCAGAAGAAATCACCCCCTGCCTCCGCCGATCCAGCCGAGTCAGAAGACCCCCCGCATACCTCGCGGACTTTGAATGGGAGGGAAACACGCCGACAGACAAAAACCCCGTTAATAGTGTTTGTTTTAAAAGTTCAACTGTTGTTACAAATAACATACCCATTTCAGGGGGGGGAAAGGGGGTGATTCATATCAAGAACCCCGGAACCTCCAAACAGCAAGAGAAGCACCGGCCCAGCAGACTTTGACAGTTGACAGCTGTCAAAGGGCTGCCGGAAGTAGCAGCGCATGCGCACCGCCCCGCCGGCCGCCATTCTCAGTGACAGCTGTCAGACGGGCCGCCGGGACCAAACACGCACGCGCCAGATTTGACAGCTGCCGGAGCTGTCAAATCGGCAGTCCTCAATCAGGTCCTCCAACCGAGCCGAACGCTCAGCTGAGAGGAATTCCCTGACAGCCGCCGAGCTGTCAGATTGCCGTGTGCCGATTGGCCGCCGCCCAAGCGGCGGGAGAAATACTGTTATCTGATTGGTTGTAACGTTTGACAGTTCTCTATAAAAGCCAGGTTTGTGTTGACAGTCAGCTGCCCCGGAGCTGAACCGAATAAACTTGTGAACCCTTGCCACGGTCTCCCTCTCGTCTTTGTGAAGACAATTCACATATGATTGCCCGCTGTGACCTTCTCAATCAGCTTCTGACAAGCAAAGTCAATGGGGCAAGGTGGATTCACATAAAGACTGCATGATTCACTTAATGACTATGGCAAAAAAGCTCATGACTCACTTAGCCATTTTGCTTAGCAACAGAAGTATTAATACCACTTTACAATGCCTTGGTAAGGCCACACTTGGAATACTGCATCCAGTTTTGGTCACCACGATGTAAAAAAGATGTTGAGACTCTAGAAAGAGTACAGAGAAAAGCAACAAGGATGATTAGGGGAGTGGAGGCTAAAACATATAAGGAACGGTTGCTGGAATTGGGTATGTCTAGTTTAATGAAGAGAAGGGTGAGGGGTGACATGATAGGAGTGTTCCAATATCTCAGGGGCTGCCACAAAGAAGAGGGAGTCAAGCTATTCTCCAAAGAGCCTGAAAGCAGGACAAGAAGCAACGGATGGAAACTAATCAAGCAACCTAGAACTAAGGAGAAACTTCCTGACATTTAGAACAATTAACCAGTGGAACAACCTGCCTCCAGAAGCGGTGAATGCAACACTGGAAGTTTTTAAGAAGATACTGGACAGCCATTTGTCTGAAACTGTTGTGTAGTGGATTCTTGGGAAGCAGGAGGCAAGATGAGAGGGTTCAAACAGGAACATTGCTTTACTGTAGTAACAGGAACAGAACTGAGAACAGAGGCTTCTATGCAGCTACTTATACGGTTGGCCACTAGGCAGTGGCCAATAGGTTTAAAGGAACCTATTCCCACCCCAGAGCCAACCAATGATCGTCCTGGAGACTGCATGTCTGGGCAGCCAGTGACCGTTACAAGACACCCTAATTAAGAAAACTCAAGCAGCATTCAAGACTCATGAAAACAGTTCAAGTAAAAGGCCCAATACATTACAGAATCGGTATAGGGTTTCTGGCCTGAGCAAGGGGTTGGACTAGATGACCTCCAAGGTCCCTTCCAACTATATTATTATTATTAAGAAGGTCCAGATCCAATTGTGGACTAAATATGCCCTGAAATAAATATGGGACACACACACACACCCCCACACACCCCCCCACACACACAGATGTACACACAGAATGTATAGCTATATACATACAGAGCACAGAGGGAGAGAAGGAAGGAGGGGAGAGAGAGAATGAGAGAATCTGCATTGCTCTGTGTTGGAGCAGAAAAGATTGGAGATGATCCAGAGGCTGCAGTTTTTAATTCTCCATTCTGACCCATCATTTCATGAGAAACCCTGCCCCCCACCAGCCTCTTTTAACTATTGGCACTGGTCCAGCTAGCTTAACAGATGATTATTTTGTATAATGAAGAGATTTAAGCAAGTTCTTCTCAAGTTTTATCAGATCTTTCAGGATCAAAGGAGCCAAGGAAATCTAAGAAAATTATTATGTTATCATAATTCCTAAAACTGTCTTGCATTACCCATGCAAAGAGGATGGAGTGGGACAAGAGATATAATTTAGCAGATGCATCTAAATGGAGCAGATGTACTGAAAGGTTATACAGTATTGCCTTTAATTATCTTCTGTACAGTGAAAAGCAGCTTGATCCTTATCCTTCCTAAAAAGCAGAGAAGTGGTAATCCAATTCCACTCAAAAGAAAACTACCTCACATATTAAGCTGTTGATAAAACAGAGTCGGTAGCAAATCAGAATTCTCTATTAGGGAGGCTAGCAAAATAACATTCTTCTCCTAAGGTTGAATGTCTGCCACTCCCACTACTTAGGAAATTTCTGCTAGCATGATCTTGTTCTGCCTTATCATTTAACACATCATCTGCCTTTCTTGTTATAATAACATATTTCTTGCCTGTAATCCTTGCAGTGCTGCTACCTGTGGATTTATTGTCAAAAGCTATAGGTGAGGCCTCTTACATCCTCTTAGTAAGCACAGGGAGCAAAAGGCCACCTAGAATTTCCTGGATGATGCATGTAAAAAGAGGTTATAAGAGCTAGTGGTGTGCTTCTAGGAAACCCATAGGCAAAATCTGAGAATAAATGCCTCCATATAACAATATCATCCTTTCCAGTCATTTGTACTCAGTGACATTTATTTTGGCTAAGGATAGAGAAGGTCACAGTTGAGAACCATTGACAGGACCAGAAAAACAGAGAAGGAATAAAGAATTCAAGGATGAGTGTTATGCAGAGAGCTATATGTTATTCTTCAATCCTATTATTTCCCCTTTGCTATATGGAAAATGTTTCACTGTTGCCAGTGTGTGGAGAAGTAAAAATATTGCAAATGCCATTGGCATTTGAACAAGTTGAACATGAGTGAAGTAGAGAAGATATCTTGACTGGTACTTGTTACCTATGAATATTTTTTGGTGTAGCAAAATATAAAATATAGTTACAATCGCAACTTTTTGCTTTACATATTTACATACTAGCCAATTACTGTATATAAGAACAGAATTAATATAATCTTCAAATCCTAAAATCAAAGTTTTTTTTTCTGTTTTGAACATAAACTCCACAAATGGTTTCCAAGTGGAAATAAAACTGGATAGGTTTTTTCCTTTAATTAGTTTTACCATCTCTGCCAACTCCATTACTTTTTCCATCCATTCTTCCATTTTGAGAATTGATGTGTCTTTCCATTTGGGGGCATATAGGATTCTTGCTGCAGTTCCACGCACTCTTCAACACCTCATGACACACAAGGGCTACTAGTTAGTTAGAGAAATTAGGTTAAACCAAGGGTGGAAAACTATAGCCCCTTTATGACCTATGGACTTCAACTCCCAGAACTCCCGAGCTAATCATGCTGATTCAGGAATTCTGGGAGGTGAAGTCCACGGATCATAAAAGGGCCATAGTTGCCCAAACCTGGGATACTCTGTGTTTCCTCTTTATCTATCACTTTGTCTATTTTTTGTCTAAGAGATTGCTAATCTGAGGTCAGATTAGTTGTAGACTGAGTTGTAATAACTGTTCATATTTTATATAACACCTCTGCCCCCCAAAATAGTTTTGGTTCAAATCTCTTCTGAGTCTTTAGTTATAGGATTGTTTTAGGATTGGGTAGCAGCTTCCTCTCAGTCTGATCCAGCATTTCTGTAATTCATGGAGGGACAATATAGATGTGTCTCAGAGAAAGTTGTACAAGATAGGAAAGGCTAATGAATACACTGGACATATAATATGGAGACTAGATTTGATTCTCACTCCCAGAGCCAGCCTAAGACATTTTGTTCCCTGAGACCAAAAAGAAGTTGTGTCTCCTTTTAAAACTCATTCTGGATATACAGTTCAACAATGGCATATAGAAGCTCAGGTCTACTTTACACGGAAAACAAACAAACTTAGAAGCCTTAGAAGTAACCATTACAACAATAACAGTTCACACTATAACTACAAAAAGGGATGTGATAGACTCTAGGATTTTTTTTAAAAAAAGCTCTTTTGCCTAAAAGATGGTGGGTGCACAGTACAAAAGGAAAGCAGTCTGGCCAATTACCTCTTTTACAGGGATCAATGATTAGTAGAAGCCTGTTCATGAGTCAAAGGAAAGAAGGGAATGACAAACTTCTATATATAACTAAAAAGCTCAGTATGATCAAATTTACTTATTTATTTACTTATTCAATTAAAGTAACTGTCCATCTCATCATAAGGTCTCTACGTGGCTTACAAAAAATTAAAAGCCAAAGAACAAAACACAGTTTAAGTGATATACAGAAAAATTATATAATAGGTTAAATAAAGACGCTATTCCATTTCAATCGCTAAGATGACAAGTAATAACCAACAACAGGGCTTGCTTAGCCACCTGGCCCAAATGCGTGGGGTAACATATAGATCTTCAAAACCTTGCAAAAGGCCAACCAATGTGGGAATGCCAAACTGAGGAAATACAATCACAAGGGACTGGGGCAGCATGAGAGAAAGCTGTGCTGGTAGCTGTCCTACTATAGGTCTGACAAGATAGTATTGTCTAATAGATGGGACGTGAAATGTGCTAACTCTGTTGGTTCTGGTGGGGCAATTTAGCTATGAGTAATTAGATTACTAATGTCTGTGATGTAATCAGTAATTTTATTTGCTGTAATTCAATGGTGCAAACACATTTTTTGCTTTGATTACTCAACCCACTACTGCTTAGAATATAACAGGATGTCCCTTTCCCCCCTCAGTCCTTATCTTCCTAGAAAGGAGCATGTGGATGTGCATGTCTCATTTCTCTATAGCAGTGGTGGTGAACCTTTTAGAGACTGAGTGCCCAAACTGCAACCCAAAACCCATTTATGCATCGCCTGGTGCCAGGTGGGCGTGGCCCACTGAGTGGGCATGGCTATGGTAGTCATGGTAGTATGGGTGAGTGTGGCCACCTCAATGTTGCTCCTGAGGAGGGATGCCTGTGGGGGCCGGGCAGGGTTGGGGGAGATCCAGGGGGTCTCTGGCGGGCGGGACAGGAGGCTCATCATCTTGTTTTGGCAATAAGCCAATCAGATCACAGTAGGATTCAATTATTGTTGTCATGTATGGAAGCTGAGAGGAGGACATTTGTCAGTGTGTTATATGATCACTATCAAGTTGGTTGTGTGCTTTCATTGAGTTTGTAAAATGTAATAAAATTAAAGTAATGGTGCAAAGAGTTGAATGGTTGTCCAGAAAGTGATGTAAAATAGTATTATTAAGTGAACAAGGCTACAGTTATAAAGAAATTACAAGAAAAATTGGTGGAAACTTAACCAAAGATAGCATTTCTACTGTACACTTTTTCCAAAAGGTTTCCACAATTTTGGCCTCTACTGTAATGAGGGGGGAATTAAACAATGAAAGCACAGTATCTTGGATTTTACAGGTTGTTGGAAAAGTACTCATTCATTTTACCAGATGCTGAAAATAACAGAAATCTGAAGCAGAATGCCTGTACTAGCAGATGCAACTGATATAAAATCTGGATGAAGAATGGTCAATAAAGCATTCTTGGTTGTCTATTTTATCTTTCCTAATAAGTTGTAACCAAGTTCCTCACTTAACTTTGCAAAACCTGTGGGTCCCACGCCACTCCAAATACCTGCAAGAAAGCAGCTGCAATCCAAGTACTAGAGTCTCAATCCAAGTACTAGCAATCCAAGTACTCAGGGCTTTTCCAGTCACCTAGCAAGGTGTCCAAAACTTTATGACCTCCCTCCCCCCCCAAAAAGGAAAAAAAGTAATAAAGTACAGTAGTCCTTGACTTACAACAGTGACTGTTTGAAGTTACAAAGGCACTGAATAAAGTGGCTTATGACCATTTTTCACTTATGACCACTGCAGCATCCCCAGGGGTCATGTGCCTCTCTCCTTCTCCTTCCCATCTCCTTCCTTCCTTCCCCCTCCCCTCCTTCCTTGCCTGCCACCCTTTCTCATTCCCATCTCCTTCCTTCCTTCTCATTGTCTCTTCCTTCCTTCCTTCCTCCCTCCCTCCCATTGTCCCTTTCTTCCCTCTCATTGTCCCTTCCTTTCTTTCTTCCTTCCTCCCTCCCATTGTTCCTTCCTTCCTTCCTGCCTGCCTGCCTGCCTGCCTGCCTTCCTTGTTCCTTCCTTCCCTCCCTCTCTGTGCCCAGGAAGTGTGAATGAAGGGAGCAGAAAGAGCTTGGGGCAAAGGGGGGGAAGGGCAGGAAGTGTGAATGAACACTTTCTCCTCTGTTCATTCACACATTCCCCCGTTCGCTCCAAGCTCTTTCTGCAGTTCCTTCCAAGCTCTTCCTCCTCTGTACATTCACACATTCCCCTGTTCGCTCCAAGCTCTTTCTGCTCCCTTCATTCACACTTCTTTCGCCATTTCTCCAAAGTCCAAACTCCCGCTACTTCTCTTGCTCGCCTTCCCAAAGTCCAAACAATGAAACCAGCCTTCGGCGCGGCGCAGATCTTTGCCTCTGGAGGCGGCCAGGGGCAGCTCCGGGCAAGGCGGCTGACACTTCGGTGGCTGTGCATCAGCTGCTGCAGCCAGGCCAGCTCTGAAAAAAGCGAGTAGAATGCCCTGTTGGGAAGAAGAGCAGGGGAGCAGGCATGGATCTGGTCCCTCCCTGGCGGGCCGCCCTTTGTTCGGCCAAAGTTCTGCGGTGGGCACCTCCTTCGCAGCCACTTACCTTAAAGTGGCAGGCGGCAATGCGAGGTCCGCCGCATGGCCGGGAGAACGCAGCTGGAGGGCCGCATGGTTCTGGCCATGCCCCGCTCCAGCTGTGACCCTGGCATTACGAGCTACAGGGAGAGGGTGAGCGCTGGGCCACAGAGCCCGGATGGCCAGCAGCGACAAGGGGACTCCGGGCCATCTCTTCGCCACCCCCGGTGGCCATCTGGGGATTCTGGGCATGGCCCACAGCACGATGAGTAGCTGCCTGCCATGGCAGGGGGAGGAAAGATTGTTGCCCCAAGCCGCTGCACAGATTGCCATGCCGCTGCTGTTCCCCCCACCCACCACTTGGATCTCCTTTCCCCCGCTGCCATTTCCCCCCCACAAATTGCTGTGCCACTGCCACCGTCCCCTCGCCTCACAGATCTCCTTTCCTTTGCCATTCCCCCCGCACGAATTGCCGTGCCACCGCCGCTGTTCCCCCCCACCGCATGGATCTCCTTGCCACCGCCACTGTTTCTTTCCCCCACACGGATCTCTGTGCCACTGCTGCCATTTTCTCACCCCCACCCCCTGCACGGATCGCCCTGCCTTCCTTCCTGAGCTTGAATCCACTGCCACAGGGCAATTTTGCAGCATCCCAGCGGCCCAATCTGAGCTCCTCTGCCACCCGGATTGGCCATGGGGAAGCCCCTGCAAAATCTCTGCAGGCTTACCTGGACTCACGCTGGCAGCTGCCTCACTATCCAGCCCTGATCCGCCCAGCTTTTGCACCTGCTCCGACTCAGAGTGTAGAGAGAGAGAAAGAGAGTGCAGGCGCATGTGGAGAGGTGGAAGGGAGGAGCCTGGCCCTGCCTCCTTCCGGGGTGATGGCACTCGTGCCCACAGGAACGGCTCCACATGCCACCTGTGGCATGGATACCATAGGTTCGCTACCCCTGCTCTATAGTGTTCCCATTCCTGTAGTGCCCGTGAACATATCACTATAATACTAAGTATTACTTTGAAGTGCACCTATATGCTACTTAAACTTTGCTAAGCATTGTACTGCTTTCAGAAAAAAAATCAGTATGTTATAAATTAGAAAATCATAATAAAAATTATTTGTGCACATTGCATTAATATGCATTGAAATGCAATATTTGGAAGCTATATTCTCAATTCAAATTCTGTTTCATTAAGCATTCAATAACTCTGTTTCCGGTTTTCAGTCTATTGATCTCTACTTGAAAGCAGGATTCATTGGCTGATCTCCAATAAATAGAAACAAATCAATAATGTTCAATTTAGCAAACTACAAATTGTTAAATTATGTATTGATCAGGAATAGCATCGATATTTTAATCATCAATGCTATTGCTGATCAATTCATAATTTAACAATTTGTAGTTTGCTAAATTGAACATTATTGATTTGTTTCTTCTTATTGGAATTTTAACCATAGAGAATAATTTTTCATGTTTAGACAGTATTTTTTTACAGATTTCAATAATTAAAGAGAAAGGATGGAGAATGTATACAGGACAACATGAAAATTATTGGTAGTGATGCATTTTCAAGCTTGCTATTATGGTAAGTGCATATATATTTTGTACATAAATACAAATTGTTATATTACTGTTGGTTTAGCTCTTAGCAATGGATTGATTGCTTGTAATTTGTGCTGTGAATGCATACATTGAAAAAAGGACACAGCAAAATACCAACTTTATGAAAAATTGTCTCAGTGTGAGTCATGGTGGAAAAATAGACAATACAACTACATTCTGAGTAACAAAATTAAGTGTTTATTGTCATACCAGTTGATAGACAATCCAGGTATAAATATCAATTTTCTCATGTGAAATCTTTAACTACAATTGAGTTCTCATACTTGGTTAAATAACATCATATTATGTTGGATTAATGTGCTACAATCTTTTGCTGACTGCATTCTGTGTGATGTGGTTTAATTCTGCAATGCATCTTTGAGTAGCAGTTTCAGCAGAACTAATTTTGAGTAAATTGATATGCAAATTAATAATAGCCTCTGCTTCCTTTAGATATACCCTTTCCATATGCACTATGTGTTGTGTTTTATAATCTTATCAAGACCAGTTATTATGCATTTCATCACCAAAGTTTAAAACTGAAGACATGTGTGTTTCAGTAAATAGTAGAAATCTTTTTCATTCTTCTCATTCCTCTCTCCATCAAAATGATATTCAGTGATGCACATGAAGAGGCATCATGTGAAATGATGGAAGGAGATGATAAAAAATTAATACAAAACAAATCAGAGAATTGTCAAGATAAGATTGACAGAGATTCTTATAACATTTCCTGGATTAATTTTTATCAAGGGTATAACAAGTGTATGATAGAGTTAAATGCACCTTTGTAAGATTTATAGTGAAATGCTGTATTTATGGATTTGGTTGCAAGTATTCTTGAAAAATATTTAATTGGACATTTTATTCAACTTTCAACTACAAATGAAGACATGACTTCTACTACTACTCAATCACTACTCAAAATCACATGTTTAGGAATAATCATGATAGTAAAACACAACAGCAGTGAATAAGACACAATACACCATAGTAGGGAAGGGACTTTTTCAAAACACATACATGCAATCAAATTACTATGGAAGGTGGCCCCAAACTATGGAGATTCTACCTGGGTAAGATTTAAGTAGTCCTGGCAGTGATGGTTTAGAAATATCACATATAGCTGAATTTCTTCTTAGAACATGTTACATACAGTGCTATCTGGTATTTAGTCTCCAAGATGAAAAATTAGATAAAGAATTCTGATATAGTCCAGCTAATACTACACTCTTGCTGTATCTTTCTAATAAACACAAAACCTAAGTAGACTTTGCTTGAATCCAAGTTACAATTTCCATTCCTAAAAATAATTACACATTTATGAAATTTGCAGAGCTTCTGAAATGAAAAAAAAGCAAAATTACGTGGCAGTTGTTGCCTAATCAGAATCTAATCTAATCGTAGAGGGTATACCCTCTACGAAATATCGATAGAGATGAAAAACCTAAGCCACTGCTACGTTATTTAAAGAATAACACAGATGGAATACCTCTTGTTACACATTTCCTGATGGACGTCTCTGCTTTCATTTATGTTCTGTTATGCTTAAAGAACCCCGAACATAGTTATAGCAGCAATTTATAGTGTACTATCACTGTGGAAAATCAGATGTAGTCAAGTTTTATAACTCCATAGTTATGGTTGGATGATTATAAATGGTAACCAAGAAAATCTCTCTCACAAGTTAGCATTTTTGAACTATACACTTACTTTTGCCTTTTGCATTGACAGTATGAACTAGGTCCATTATAACTATAGTGATTTCTTGACACCTTTCTACAATTGTGATTTATAGGCTTTTATAGTATTAGCCAGACATATGTGACAGCATGAAGCCTATCTTCATTATCAATGTTTTGGCACAGTGATAGCTGTATGGTACTATAAGAGCTATAAATTACTATTGCAGAAAGGTGTCAGTCCAGAAAGTACTCTTATGCAGTCTTTGTGCAACAGTGATTACATCATTAGATATATCTTTTAGTGTCACATTCATTTCATTACTAGGGTTCTGGCAATCATGTTGTTTATTCATTTCTTGTAGGAAAACAAAGAACTTGGATTGCAACTAGAAACTACCATTACTTTGAAAATAGGCATTATTGATCTTCATAAAACATGATCAGGAAAGCATATTAACTGAAGATTCTGTATTGAAAACATGATTTACCGATTGATAGTTGCTCCTAATCTTTATATTGAGAGCAGAGGCTGTTTCTTATTTGAAGCACATCAACCTCAGGACTGAGATTCAAGGTACTGGTAACGGTGTTTAAAGCCCTCCATGGCATGGGGCCGGAGTACCTCAGGGAACATCTGCTGCCGGCATCAAGCTCCCTGCGCCCTGTGCGTTCCCACAGAGAGGGCCTCCTCAGGGTGCCACCGATCAGAGAATGTCGATTGGTGGCCCCCAGGGGGAGATCCTTCTCTGTGGGCGCTCCGGAGCTGTGGAATCAGCTACCGGTAGAGCTCCGGATGGCGCCCGATCTTTGCTCCTTTCGTCGCGATCTCAAGACATTTTTGTTTGTACAAGCTGGCCTAGCCTGATGGGGATCGGTGGGGTTGTTTTATCTTTGGTCTTTTAATTTTATCTTGGGGTTTTTAGATTTGTACTTCTATTGTTTTTAACTAGGGCAATTGTTTAATCTCTTTTTAATGTTTGTATTTGCTATTTTATTCTGCCCTGTGAACCGCCCTGAGTCCTCAGGGAGAAGGGCGGTATATAAATGTTATTAAATTAAATTAAATTAAATTAAATTAAGTATTGTTTTGGAACATTCTGCTCCAACATGTGAGTGTGATTATTGAAAACATTTGATTCTAAAACAGCATTTGGTTTCTATAAGATAATATGATTTATTCACAATGAAAGGCATAGTTATTTCCCAGGCTGCCCTTGAGTAACATCTAATAAAGGTTTTCCAGCATAGATTTATTGCTGTTTGAAAATTGCTTTCTCTCTGTACATCTCTTGCTTTTTCTGTGTTTTCCCCCCTAACTCAATTGGTATACATAGCGGAGATATAAGAGTTGTCATTTAAAAGGACATTATCGAAAAATATTCCTTGATGGATGGTAATAAGCATTGTGGTGTAATTCTTTCTGGGAAATGATTATAGAATCCTTGTATTGCCATGATGCAAACTTTTGACCCTTCTATTGATCTGCCTCAACTAAAACCCTCCTTTTTTGTTCTCTGCATTATGTATTAGAAGTGTGTCATGTGGCCACTATTTTAATTCCTTCCAGATAGAAACTCCATAGATGTGCTCCTACCATCTTTGATATCCTAGCCTTGAGTCCTCATCTATATTTTTCCACTCTTCCTTTTCCCTTTTTAAAATTTCATTTCTGGTGAAGCTATTCTGCATCTTGAGGGTTGTTTTTTCCCCAAAGCAGGGGAAACTTATAGAAACTGAGACAAGAACATGTTTTTATTATCCTTTGTTTTGTTAGAGATAAGAACTGCTCCATGTTTATGCTATGGAGACAAATGGCATATGTTGCATGTATAGCTCATTTTGTAATCATGGATATAGGCATGCTCAATGAGGAGTAAGGGAGTAAAGTGATATATTTACTTGAAATGGATAGTCACAGGACATGGTTAAATAAAAATAAGAGTATGTCCTTAATAGTAGATGTTTGAATGGGAAGAAATTGTTTGTTTATGATCTCAGGAAAGCAGACACTCACAGCATACACTGAATTATGTTTAACTCATAATGTTTGCATTTGTTTTAGGAATTTTGTAGCTTAGTGTATTAGGTGAATTTACCGTAATCTATTCAGTTAATATTTTGGGAGATCCCAGAAAATGATTTAATTTAGTAATTCATCAGAGGAGAGGTGAATTATGAATCTAATATAGAAATTAAAAGTATAAAATGAACTCAGTCAGCACACTTCAGTCATGGCTGAAATGGAATGATTGCGCCCTATATGTTTAGTACTCAAGTTCATTTCCCACAATCCAACAAAATTACATAGTTTTATATTCCTGCAGTTTGATATCTGCAGATAAAATTTTTTGAAAAGTTATGCATAATTATAGCCAAATCAAAACTCTGCCAATCAACAGACACAACTTGCACCTAAACATTTTGCATATGTTAAAGATTTCTTATTAAGATGGATGTTTTTTTTCCCTCAGCAGATGTTATTTTCAGCAAAACATGGTTTTAAATATTGTTTTGGCAGGAGTTCAATGCCTTTGCAATAAATAATGTGCACTTTGATATTTAGCTTGCTTGTGCAAATGCTGCCATTGTATCACAACATTGTGCTAAGCAGTTGGCCATAATCTTCTGGGAACATAGCAGTGTCTTCTTAATCCTAGTATATTGTTAAATATGTTGGGCTAATCCAACTTTCCCCCCCTTCAAGATGAAGAAAGAAGAGTAGTGAATTTAACTCAATATATAGACTCTTGTCTCTCCATGTGGGCTTCCTCATCACCTTTCATAGTTTCTCATTTGTATATAATAATCTGGCATTTTAATCATGATAGTTTTCTATCAAATAATTTTATCATCCTTCATTCACTTGATGAATTTGCACTCTATACAACTCTTTGAAACTTTATAAAAATTTGCAATTGGTGAGAGTGCTGAAAAGTTGGTTGATGTCAGCTGAGTTTTCTACTAAAGAAGTTATAATCTAAGAAGTTTCTGAAGTATCTTCCATGTTTCAGTTACTCTCTAAAGGTAAAAAATGAAATGGAGATCAAGAGGAAGGTAATTAATATTATCACTATTATCTTATTGCCCATGTTCAGAAGGAAGGAGCACTGAAATACTCATTTTACTGTCCAAAAATGACAACTGAAAGTCATCTAACAGGCACTTTTGATGTAGGACTTTTCTTTAAAATAAGATATATGTTTAATAGTTTTAGAATTGTAATTTCCTGTACATGATAAACATTTCATATTACATATTTTGTGTTCCTGATGAATATCATGCACACATAGTTAAACATTCAGTATTTAGTACAATTTAGTACATTGACACAATGATGACATTTTTGGTGGAAGTAATGTATTGTTGAAACAAAATAAGTTATGCTGGTTTTATAATAAATTGGAAATTACAGATGTTTGTTTCAATTTCAGTTGATGATTACTGGACTCTGGAATCTTGCAGATGTTTCTATTTAGATCTCTTCCTATTTGAAGGGTTATGGATAATACTAGCAATAATAATATATGGGATGAACAAACCTACTTTTCACCCTGTGCATACAAGAACACAGTGAGAAAATAAATTCATTAATGTAATAATAATAAAAAGGCTTGAGCACACTGACAGCAAGGTATGTCCTGATGCAATATGTAACAAGAACTGAATAAGAAGAATGACTTGCAGACTACTTGTCTGAAATGGTATAGGTTCTCCTGCTCAAGCAGGGGGCTGGACTAGAAGACCTCCAAGGTCCCTTCCAGCTCTATTCTGTTCTTCATATGGCTGTTGACATGGGTCTCTTATGAAACACAAACCTAACTTCTATACTGTAAATCCACTACTCTTCCTTCTTTGCTATTCTGTCCATTGTGACAGTTTAGTTCAGACATGTCAAACACAAGGCCCGGGGGCCAGATCCGGCCCGCAAAGTGGTTTCATGCGGCCCATGAAGCCATCCTGGAAACAGTGAGGGAACGGCCCCCACTACCTTGGTCCTGGCCCAGAGACCCTCCTTCTGCCAGAGACCCTCAGATCTGTCCCACTCCTGCCCAGGCCCCCCTTGATGCAAACAATGTAGAGCTGGCCATGCCCACCCAGTAGGCCATATGCACTCTAGCCACGCCCACCCAGTAGGCCATGCCCACCCAGGCCATACCCACCCGGCCCCCTGAGGGCAACCGCAATGCAGATGTGGCCCTCAATGAAATTGAGTTTGACACCCCTGGTTTAGTTAATACTCATAAGTGGTACCATCAACATTTTGGTGCAGGACTTTCTTCTCCCAGGCATGTAAGAAGTCTAGGAAGAAGTCAAAATTCTTCTTCTAACATTTCCCCAAATTTACAAAGAACATTTTGTGGTTCTTTTTTTTTTTAATTGAAAAGTTTTAACATACAATTTTCCTTTAAAAATCCCCCCTTCCCCCTCCCTCCTCCCCCCCCTACCTCCCCCCCTCCCCCCCCTCCCCCCCCGACTTCCCAGAGCTAAATACAAGGTATATATATAAAAAGCAATCATAAACAATCATATACTAACAACTATAAACTCTAAAATCCATCACTCTCTAGCTTATATAGGATAAAACAAGCCTTAGTAATATTGAATATGTATAAAAAGAAACTAAAATAAGAAAAGAAAAAAAAACGAAAGAAGACTTATTCAAATGCTACATAAAACTTCTTAACCCTATACTTGTTCTGGATAAACTCAATCCATTTTCTCCATTCCATAATATAGCGTTCTTGCGAATGATCTTTCAAATAGGCCGAAATCTTCGCCATCTCTGCCAGGTCGGAAACCTTTAAAGTCCACTCTTCTATGGTCGGCAGTTCCTCTTTCTTCCAATATTGGCCTATCAAAAGTCTTGCTGCCGTAATTAAGTTCAACATCAACTTGGTGTCCACAACTGTAGCGTCGGCAATTATTCCCAACAAAAAAAGTTGCGGACAAAACTTTATCCTCTGTTTAAAAATCTTCTGCATATTCCACCAGACTTTTATCCAAAAAGCCTTAACCTTCTTACATGTCCACCATATGTGAAAATATGTTGCATCTTCATCACCGCACCTCCAACATTTAGGCTGATAATTCGGATACATACTTGCAAGCTTTTTAGGATCTAAATGCCATCTATAAAACATTTTGTAAAAGTTCTCTCTTATATTTTGAGCTTGAGTAAATTTTACGTTCCTCACCCAAATCTTTTCCCACGTGTCCATTGTGATAACTTCCTGGATGTTTTGGGCCCATTTTATCATACAATCCTTAACAAGCTCTGTTTCTGAGTCAATCTCTATCAATGCAAGATATATCCGTTTGATATGTGCTGGTCCCTGATTTCTAACTTGCTTTATCAAATTTTCATCAGTCATTGTAAAACCATTTTTCTGGTTTTCATTTTGTGGTTCTTGTTTCAAGTTGCAAGTGAACTTGCAACTTGGAAATGCACAAATTGTTTTCCTTAACTTGTGCCGTATTCAAACTGTAAGGACAGCAACACTTACCAGTCTCATTTCTGAGCCAGAATATGGCAGTTGGAGCAGCAAATTTTAGACTGGTATAGCCTTCTCTTGGCTGAAGGATCAGTGGATTTCATGTTAACATAGCTCTCTGACTGTGTCCAGAGGCTGTCAAGGTAATAATTATTTTATCCAATAATAAATTCTTCACACTGGCAACTCTCCTAACCTTGGAAATTTGGATGTCAGCAACACATCAAGACTGCGCCAAGCTGGGAGAAGTTTCATTATATTACTGTATGTGATTTATGGCCATGACAAAAAGTAGGATTTGGGGGTCAATAAACATGCGGGTTGAACTGATGGCAATGTTTTTGTGCTGCTTTAATTTTCAGGCAGTGTGTTTAACTACAGCAGACAAAATAATTAAAGACTGATATTTATTTCTTCTTTTAGATACAGTAGCTGTCTGACTGCATAGTATTGAAATTAGCAAATGATGTCTCCAAAGAGCTTAACGTTAAAAACATTAACATCCTGAACGCTGACAGCCCCTTGGATGTTGTTTCTTCTTGATTTCATTCCTTTTCCTCTTCTCTCTCCCCACCACTGACCTTGGCTTCATTTGTCCCGGCTGCACTTGCATCCAATTGGCTGCAGTGAATTTATGTCATTTGCCTCTGAGCATGTGCAGCATCATCACACCACCTATAGCACGGGATGGCATCAGCAGAATCACATGAGTCAATACAGCCAATACGATCAAGTCAGTGAATCGTTTAATAAGACTAAGGACAATGAAACTACAATAAACAAGGGGAGAGATTGCAGCTCAGAAGAAGAGCATAAGCTTTTTAAATGAAAATTATCTGAAGATTAGTGCTAGGAGTCTCTGGGTTTTTAAAAGATTCAGGTTTGAGAAGACAGAAATATGGCATCAAGAATATTAGAAATTATATAAATGTGATTGGAACAAATGCTTAAGTGCTACTGAAAATTGAAAGATGCTTTTTACCCAGTACTTCTTTGTATGAATTATTCACCTTTGTGGACTGTTTATCTCAGTTTTTGTAAGTCATTCTGCTGCAGTAGAGCATAAACAGTGGGCTGTGAAATTCTCGTCTTAAATGCTGCAGAATGTGTGATCTCAGGGTAATTTTATGGGATGAAAATACTAGCAGACAGTGTGTAGTTTACTGGAAGACATCAGCTGGTCTAATTTATTATTTATTGTGCTGCATTTTATGGCTAAGCTCTGAGCAGCAATATAGCTACTGCCAGCAGCCTTAGGAAGACATGTATGGAGTGGATTAAGAATAAACATGTACCTTAACACAACTTCAGTGGACCTCTGGCCTTGCAAAACAATGGTTAATGAATGTCTGTCTTCCTGAAGAAGGACTAAAGCATGGGAAGGAGATATGTAGGTTTGTTCCTGAGCAACTCAGCCAAGTTTACTCTTAGTTTACAATGGCCAGAGCTGGAAAAAAGAAACAGTGATGCCTCTGACTAGATAGCATGCCAGGATGCTTACCCTATCCATTTCTGCATTACAGAGGAAGAAAGTTCCCTTTTCAACTTTTTATTTAATTACTGAAGAAAATTTATATAGCTGCCCAACTCATTCTCAGTGACTCCACGCTGCTTATCAGGATAAAAACCCAAGGTAAAAGATTAATAAAAAAATAACTCTCCACCTCCTGGTGACAAGAGTCAAATAAGCTATTTAATAGGCTCCATCCCACTCTTGGGTCCCCAGACTTGTTGGCAAAACCAGGTCTTCAGGGCCTTGGGAAAGAGTTCAAAGTGGGGGCTAATCTTATCTCTGTGAGGATGATGTTCCATAGGGAGGGAGCCACCATGAAGAAGATCCTTCTTCTTGGTCCTGCTAGATGGACCTCCTTAATGTAGGGTAGCCGTAGCATTCCCTGCCTCCTCACTCTGGTAAGTCAGGTAAGATGTGCCTGGGAAAAGATGGTCCTTCAAGTAACCTGGTCCCAAGCCATTAGGGCTTTGAAAGTGACAATCAACACTTTGAATTGGACCCAGAAGCTAACTGGCAGCCAATGCAGTTCCCACAGGAGAGATGACACGTGCACATCTAGGCCTGTGCAATACTATGTGGGCTGCTGCATGTTGAACCAATTGAAGCTTCTGGATACTTTTCAAGGATAGCACCATGTAGCCCCACTCTCTTTCAGGGCTAAGCTGGTGATTATCTAATAGCTGTTGACAGTGCCTTTTTTCTAAAAAAAAAAGGTGCCGGAACTCTCATCTTGTCGGGCGCAGGAGGCGGGGTGGTGGTGGCGGGGCAGCGCTGCTGCAGTCACAAGTATGAAGGGTGTTGGCGGGCTCCCCTCCCTGGGGCTGGAGCTGGCACAGCTGGTGCTGTGGGAGCCGCAGAGCCTACTCTATATGGCAGGGCTGCGCAATGCGGGCAGCGGAGGTGGTGCGGGCCAGGCGATGTTTTAATCTTATGATTTTAAAAATATATTTTTTCTATTGTAAGTTTCTCCAAACCTCGCCATGTGTATTGCATACAAATATTATATAATTGGTAAATAAAGGTAGAACATAGGTTAAATATACATCAAATGATAATATGCTTCCCTACAAAGTCAATTCTTGCTCAATGATAGACCAAGGGGTTAACTCGGAAAGGCAAGAGGAAAATCTAGAAGAGGTCTGTGTAGCTCTTCAACATCTTCATCAACGAGGACTTCCGGTGGCGGCGCGGCGCCGAAGACAGCCTCTCCGGGCTGCCCGCGGCTCAGCTGAGTTATTTTCGCCCGAAACAGCGCCGATCAGCTGTTCGGGCGAATTTGAAGCCCCCTCCTCGGGAGAAGAGGAGGGGGTGAGCTCCCAGGTAGGGGTAGAGTTCTCCAGGGCCGCCTGAGCTTATGGCTTGGGCGGCTGAAGGATTGAACTCCCCCGTAGCCTGGGCTGCTCCCAGCTGGCCAGCGCCTCTGCTCCTGATTTCTTGGAGCAGAGCCAGGCGTCTGCGACCACCCCTGCCTGAAGGAATGACTATGGATTAAAGGAGCAGGCAGAGCGATACAAGAGGAAAAGGTGAAGAGGATTATTATATTTTACTCTCCAGCTTGATGGACTTTTTTGGATTATAAATCTGAAGTGAAAGTGCGTCACAATTGGTAAAAGATGGCGGCTAAACCACCCCCTAAAACTCTTCGGAGTGCTGGAACTTCGCCGGTGCAACAATCATTACTGCAGGCGCTGCATCCTCCTGATGTATTGACATCAAAGGACTTACAAGATGCTCTTGAAAAACACACCCAGGTAATTTTGGAATCAATTAATGATAGATTTGCACAGATGGAGGAGAAATTGGAGAAATTGGAGGAGAGGATGGAGGAGAGGATGGAACAGAAGTTTAGAGTGATGAAGGTAGACATCTTGTCTTCAGTGTGTAAAGTGGCTCGTTGTGTGGAAGAATTGGAGGAAAAGCTAGAAGATTTGACTCAAAAGAATGCTATATTAGAAGCAAAAGTATTGGAGAATGAAGATAAAATGGAAAAGGAACTGAGTCTTGCTCAATATTACCAGATGCAGTTTGCCATTAGAATTAGAGGCTTAAAGGAGAATATTAAGGAAGATCTAAAGCAGCTGGTTTCTGAGGCTTTCGAAGTAGTATTGAAACAGCCAGCATCTGAAATAAAAGGAGGCATGGATAAAGTGTTTCGTGTGAATTCATGGATTGCTGGACAGAGAAAGTTGCCTAGAGATGTGGTGGTATATTTTGCAAAAAGGGAAACTAGAGATGAAGTTATATGAGCTGCTTATGATACTAAAGTTGTGATTGCTAATCAAGAAGTTTTGGTCTTAAAAGAAATTCCTCCAAAGATTTTAAGGAGAAGGAAGGATTTTACATTTCTTGTGCAAGAGCTCAAGCAACGAGATATAAGGTTCAGATGGGAGATCCCAGTTGGGTTGATGGTGACGCACGAAGGTAAAAGGTACCGTCTGGTTACTGTGATGCAAGCGTGTGATTTCTACAATAATGTTTTAAATGCAACGCCATTAACACTTCTGGAAGCTGAAAAGGGATCTGGAGAAGGAGTGCGTCAAGAGGCTGAAGATGGTCAGATAGAAGACAACGGTGTTGGAGGAGATCAAGATATAACCTCGTTGCATGATCCTATAGAACAGAGGGTGACGCGTGCTGCTGCAAAACGATCTAAGAAGAGAAAATAGCAGAATTTGCAGAAGTCTATGGAATTTCTATGACGTATTTATAGTCAAGTATGGGAGGTGGGAAAAGGTTTGGGTGTAGACGCAATATATTTTTATATGTGGTGGTTTTGTGGAAAGGGTGAGGTTTTTTGGATTAAAGTTTGGTGGAATATACAGAAGATTTCCAAATGGAGGTTAAAGTTTTGTTCGCAATTTTTTTTTTTTGTTTGGAATAATTATAGATGTGGCACTGGAAGAGGAACGGCCGATTATAGAAGAGTTGACTTTAAAGTTTTCTGATTTGGTTGAGGGGGTGAAGATTTTGGTTAATTTGAAAGATTATCTGTAAGAACGTTATATCATGGAATGGATAAAATGGATGGAGTCTATTTAGGATAAGTATAGGGTTGGGAAGTATTATGTAGTATTTGAATAACTCTTTTTTCCTTTTTTTCTTTTTCTTTTTCTCTTTCTATCTTGGGGTTTTTTTTCCTTTTTTTTTGTTTTTAATATATATTTAATACTATTAAGGTTTGTTTTATCCTATATAAGCTAGAGAGTGTTTCTTTTTTTATTTTAGTTTTTTATATATATTTAATATTGTTAAGGTTTGTTTTATCCTATATAAGCTAGAGAGTGATGGATTTTAGAATTTATAGTTGTTAGTATATGGTTGTTTATGTTTGCTTTTTTTATATATACCTTGTATTTAGCTCTGGGAAGTCGGGGGGGGAGGGGGGGAGGGGGGAGGGAGGAGGGGGGGAGGGGGGGAGAAGGGGGGTTTTTTAAAGGAAAATTGTATCTTAAAACTTTTCAATAAAAAAAAACATCTTCATCAACGATTTGGATGAGGGGATAGATGGGGAACTCATCAAATTTGCAGACAACACCAAGCTGGCAAGAATAGCCAATACTCCAGAAGATAGGCTTAAGATACAGGAGGATCTGGACAGACTCAAACACTGGGCACTATCTAACAAAATGAAATTCAATTGTGAAAAAAGTAAGGTTCTACATTTAGGCAGGAAAAATCAAATGCACAGGTATAGTATAGGTGGTACCTTGCTCAATAGTAGCAACTGTGAGAGGGAGCTGTGAGAGTCCTAGTGGACAATCACTTAAATATGAGCCAGCAGTGTGCTGCAGCTGCCAAAAAAGCCAACACAGTGCTAGAGGGATAGAATCAAGATCACATGAAGTACTAATACCACTTTACAATGCCTTGGTAAGACCACACCTGGAATACTGCATCCAGTTTTGGTCACCACGATGTAAAAAAGATGTCAAGACTCTAGAAAGAGTACAGAGAAGAGCAACAAAGATGATTGGGGGACTGGAGGCTAAAACATATAGGGAACGGTTGCTGGAATTGGGTATGTGTAGTTTAATGAAGAGAAGGGTGAGGGGTGACATGATAGCAGTGTTCCAATATCTCAGGGGCTGCCACAAAGAAGAGGGAGTCAAGCTATTCTCCAAAGCACCTGAAAGCAGGACAAGAAGCAACGGATGGAAACTAGTGAAGGAGAGAAGCAACCTAGAACTAAGGAGAAATTTCCTGACAGTTAGAACAACTAACCAGTGGAACAACCTGCCTCCAGAAGTGGTGAATGCTCCAACACTGGAAGTTTTTAAGAAGAGACTGGCCAGCCATTTGTCTGAAATGGTATAGGGTTTCCTGCCTGAGCAGGGGGTTGGACTAGATGACGTCCAAGGTCCCTTCCAACTTACTTTCTTCTTCTTCTTCTTCTTCTTCTTCTTCTTCTTCTTCTTCTTCTTCTTCTTCTTCTTCTTCTTCTTCTTCTTCTTCTTCTTCTTCTTCTCCTCCTCCTCCTCCTCCTCCTCCTCCTCCTCCTCCTCCTCCTCTTCCTTCTTCTTCTTCCTACTATTATTATTATTATTATTATTATTATTATTATTATTATTATTATTATTATTATTATTATTATTATTATTATTATTATTATTATCAACTTGTAGAAAGGAAAGGCCCACACTGATAAATTAAAAATCTTTGTGGTCTGCAAAGGAATGCTGGTGGGCTAAGCAATGATTTGGTGACTAGAGGAGCATCTACAGTGTTGGAGCTTGTGGTCATGGTAAGCCATGGAGGCACTAGGCAACATGACTTTCAGGGCAGTGGTGGTGATTTTATTACTTAAAAAAAAAGGTCTGTGCTCTGTCCAAGGGTTCTTGGTAGGCTGCATGTACAGGCCTGGTCTAGAATTTATTTTGGAGCATTCAACTATCTAGAGCAGTCATGTCAAACTCATTTTGTTTGAGGCAACTTTTTATAAAAGAATTGCCATTAATCTGTTTTAATAAAATAATTTAAATCAATTTTTCACTTGATTTCAAATTAAATGAATGAGATTTTTTTAGTACAATTGCCAAATGCAATAAACTGGTTTTAGGTATATGTTACTGGAAGGAAAAAGCAATCCCTGTTGCGTTACTGATCCCAGAGAAACATTTGCATGTATGCAGGTATCCTTAGGGTGCCATAGTTATGGATGAGAAATATTGTTTGCAAAGTTGGCATTTCTGGATGTAATACAGATATTTTGGACTTATTTTTGTTTCTTTGCATGTTTGATATTTTTAAAAAGGCATATGCTACTGAGTACGCTTATGCACATATGTAACATGATCACTGCTTGTCCAAAATTTTACTATACAGATAATACCCCCAGAAATTATTTTAGCCTTTTTAATAAATATTATTTATATATTTATTATATTTTTATACCACCCTTCTCCCGAAGGACTCAGGGCAGTGTACAGGGCAATAAATACAGAAACAAGATACAAAAGTTAAAAACGATTAAATAAATGCCCAAGGTTAAAACAATAATTAAAACGTATTAAAACCCCAACCCTAACCCATCAGACCAGGTCAGATTGCTCGAATAGATACGTTTTTAGATCGCGCCGGAAGGAGCGAAGGTCGGGGGCCGTCCGGAGCTCAACCAGCAAGCGGTTCCATAGGTCTGGCGCACCCACAGAGAACGCTCTCCCCCTGGGGGCCACCAATCGACATTCTTTGATCGGAGGCACCCTGAGGAGGCCCTCTCTGTGGGAGCGCACTGGACGGAGGGAAGTTGACGCCGGCTGCAGGTGTTGCCGTAGGTAATCCGGACCCATGCCATGTAGGGCTTTGTAAGTCATTACTAACACCTTGAATCTCACCCGGAGGGCAACCGGCAGCCAATGCAGCTCGCAGAGCAAAGGTGTAACATGGGTGTATCAGGAAACCCCCAGCACAACTCGCGCGGCTGCATTCTGCACCAGTTGGAGCCTCCGAGTGGACTTCAAGGGCAGCCCCATGTAGAGAGCATTACAGTAGTCTAGACGAGAAGTCACGAGCGCATGAGTGACTGTACGCAAGGCATCCCGGTCTAGATAGGGTCGCAACTGGCGCACCAGGCGAACCTGGGCAAAGGCCCCCCTAGTCACAGCTCCAATATGCTCTTCCAAAGAGAGCATATTGTTGTTATTGATGTTAAGCTCACCAGGGAAAACATCATATATTGTTTTTTTTTTATTGAAAAGTTTTAAAATACAATTTTCCTTTAAAAACCCCCCCTTCCCCCTCCCTCCTCCCCCCTACCTCCCCCCCTCCCTCCCTCCCTCCTCCCCCCCTACCTCCCCCCCTCCCCCCCCTCCCCCCCGACTTCCCAGAGCTGAATACAAGGTATATATATATAAAAAAAAAAGAAAAGCAAACATAAGCAACCATGTACTAACAACTATAAATTCTAAAATCCATCACTCTCTAGCTTATATAGGATAAAACAAACCTTAGCAATATTAAATATATATAAAAAACTAAAATAAAAAAACACTTTCTAGCTTATATATGATAAAACAAACCTTAATAATATTAAATATACATTAAAAACAAGAAAAAAAACCCCAAAATAGAAAGAGAAAAAAAACAGAAAAAAAGGAAAAAAGAATTATTCAAATACTATATAATACTTCTCAACCCTATACTTGTCCTAAATAGACTCCATCCATTTTGTCCATTCCATGATATAACGTTCTTACAACTAATCTTTCAAATTAACCAAAATCTTCGCCACCTCAACCAAATCAGAAAACTTTAAAGTCCACTCTTCTGTAATCGGCCATTCCTCTTCCAGTACCACATCTATAATTATTCCATACAATAAAAAAGATCGCGAACAAAACTTTAACCTCCATTTGGAAATCTTCTATATATTCCACCAAACTTTAATCCAAAAAAACCTCACCCTTTCCACAAAACCACCACATATAAAAAATATATTGCGTCTACACCCAGATCTTTTCCCACCTCCCATACTTGACTATGAATACGTCGTAGAAATTCCATAGACTTCTGCAAATCCTGCTATTTTCTCTTCTTAGATCGTTTTGCAGCAGCACGCGTCACCCTCTGTTCTATAGAATCATCCGACGAAGTTGTATCTTGATCTCCTCCAACACCGTTGTCTTCTATCTGACCACCTTCGACCTCTTGATGCACTCCTTCTCCAGATCCCTTTTCAGCTTCCAGAAGTGTTAATGGCGTTGCATTTAAAACATTATTATAGAAATCACGCGCTTGCATCACAGTAACCAGACGGTACCTTTTACCTTCGTGCGTCACCATCAACCCAACTGGGATCTCCCATCTGAACCTTATATCTCATTGCTTGAGCTCTTGCACAAGAAATGTAAAATCCTTCCTTCTCCTTAAAATCTTTGGAGGAATTTCTTTTAAGACCAAAACTTCTTGATTAGCAATCACAACTTTAGTATCATAAGCAGCTCGTATAACTTCATCTCTAGTTTCCCTTTTTGCAAAATATACCACCACATCTCTAGGCAACTTTCTCTGTCTAGCAATCCATGAATTCACACGAAACACTTTATCCATGCCTCCTTTTATTTCAGATGCTGGCTGTTTCAACACTACTTCAAAAGCCTCAGAAACCAGCTGCTTTAGATCTTCCTTGGTATTCTCCTTTAAACCTCTAACTCTAATGGCAAACTGCATCTGGTAATATTGAGCAAGACTCAGTTCTTTTTCCACTTTATCTTCATTCTCCAATACTTTTGCTTCTAATATAGCATTCTTTTGAGTCAAATCTTCTAGCTTTTCCTCCAATTCTTCCACACAGCGAGCCACTTTACACACTGAAGACAAGATGTCTGCCTTCATCACTCTGAACTTCTGTTCCATCCTCTCCTCCATCCTCTCCTCCAATTTCTCCAATTTCTCCTCCATCTGTACAAATCTATCATTAATTGAGTCCAAAATTACCTGGGTGTGTTTTTCAAGAGCATCTTGTAAGTCCTTTGATGTCAATACATCAGGAGGATGCAGCGCCTGCAGTAATGATTGTTGCACAGGAGAAGTTCCAGCACTCCGAAGAGTTTTAGGGGGTGGTTTAGCCGCCATCTTTTACCAAATGTGACGCACTTTCACTTCAGATTTATAATCCAAAAAAGTCCATCAAGCTGGAGAGTAAAATATAATAATCCTCTTCACCTTTTCCTCTTGTATCGCTCTGCCTGCTCCTTTAATCCATAGTCATTCCTTCAGGCAGGGGTGGTCGCAGACGCCTGGCTCTGCTCCAAGAAATCAGGAGCAGAGGCGCCGGCCAGCTGGGAGCAGCCCAGGCTACGGGGGAGTTTAATCCTTCAGCCGCCCAAGCCATAAGCTCAGGCGGCCCTGGAGAACTCTACCCCTACCTGGGAGCTCGCCCCCTCCTCTTCTCCCGAGGAGGGGGCTTCAAATTCGCCCGAACAGCTGATCGGCGCTGTTTCGGGCGAAAAAACAACAGCTGAGCCGCGGGCAGCCCGGGAAGGCTGTCTCCGTCGCCGCGGAGCCACCGGAAGAACATCATATATTGTTATGTATATACTAACTAGGTTAATTATTTAAAGACTGAAGTGCAACATAACTAATTTTAAATAATCTATTTTTCAAAACACACAACAGTCCAAACAGTAAAAGTAAAGTCCAAATTAAGAATATTTCATTCTTAAAAATTGTTTAGATTCAAAATAGTTTTCAAGAGTGTACAAAAGATACTATTTTTTTTCTAGAATCAGCTAAATTAGACATATTATATTGAGAAAAATGTTTCTCATGTCTTTCCTGTTACCTTTGATTTCATTGAAGAGATGTTAACATAAGAAATAGATTATTTTGTTATCTAATTTTACCTTCCAAAAGACAGAAGCAGATGAAAAATGTGAGGTTCTTTCCTGTTGACTTTTCTAAATTAGCTGTTTTAGATTCTAAAAGTTTAGTTCCTAAAGAAGTAATCCTGTAAATTATTTTAATGCCCTCCTCTAGTGCAGGCTCTTTTATGACTCATGGACTTCAACTTACTGCTAAGCTTGTAAGCCGCCCTGAGTCTTCGGAGAAGGGCGGGATATAAATGGAATTAAAAAAAAACTCCCAGAATTCCTGAGCCAGCATGGCTCAGCTTGGAAACCTCTCCCTTTCCCTTCAGCATGGCTGGCTTAGGATTTCTGGGAGTTGAAGTCCACGAGTCATAAAAAAGAGCCAAGATTGCTAACCCTGCAATAGGCATAGGAAAACCAATAAGGGAGCTGGGTTGGGTTTTTTTGTTTTTGTTTTGCAAAAAAAAAAGGTTCCGGAACGCCATTCTGAGCGTTCTATGAGAAAAAAAGCCCTGGCTGTTGAATACTTCTTCAATGCTATCTCTGTATTCTAAAATAGAAAGGTGAAAACCAAGTTCAATGAATAACATGGAAAGAACTAGGGATATCCGCTTGGGGGGAGGTGTGTGTGTGAAAGCCCTAATAAGCAGGCATATACATAGAATGAAGGCTACTGCTAAGTTTGTAAGCCGCCCTGAATCTTTGGAGAAGGGCGGGATATAAATAGAATGAAAATAAAAAAATAAAATAAATAAAAATATCCATGAGGATGTAAAAAGGGAAAATGGAGGTTACAACTATGTGATTGAAGTCTGTTTAAAGCATATAAAAAAGGGAAGGGCTTTGCTTGCATATCATGATTTTTTTTTTAAAAAAAAAAACCTCTCCAACACCCCTCCCCCCAGATGGATACCCTGATAAGAATATTACACATACCCCTTAGTTGGTATTTAAAACTTTACTGGAAGCTATGAGACTCTTGCAACCAGCTGACTCAGAGTGGGAAATAGAAAGGACAGCAGTGAAGGGAAGGAATTTAGTCTAGCTTGAAGCCATGGAGCCACTACCATGCAGCTGGGCGTAGAGCCATTGCCAAGCGTTCAGCCATAGAGCTGGGCATGGATGGGCATGGAGGGTGAAATACGTGGTTCTGGGAAAGCTACCATCATAGCATTGATGGGGAGGAAGAGAAGGAAGTTTGTCAGAATAAAAGGTTTTAAAGTGCTGCTCTGGTTATCTGAGCCAGAAATTTGGTCTCTTACTACCTGGCTTATTCCTCTGCATTCTCCTTTTTTTTTTCTTGGCATGGGTAAGCTGCAGTGGAGACTTGGAAGTCACATTTCACTTGGATCCAGGAGTTGGAAAGCATTGTGAAGCAAGAGCAAAGCCCATAAAAATGATTTGCCCACAAAGCTCAGCAGTAAAAAAAAAATCCAGCTTTCTCTGGTTTTGAATAAAATGGTGCAGAAGCAGAAAAAGCTGATTCATCCATTAAATATGCTGATGCCAGGGGACTGGAGAAGACCAGAACTACTGCAGGAGCAGTACATGCTGACTTCCTGAATGTAGGAGTCTTCTCTGAAGTGAGATAAGCCTGTGTCATCATATCGTTAAAATATTATTTATCTGGACCATCTTTTTAAACCATTGTCCTTCTGTTTGGCTTATTGTTCTTTTTTCTCAGATTTAAAAAAAGAGTCTTCTTAGTTCTCACGAAAATAAATGGAAGGAGGGGGGAAGTGTGTTTAGACATGCCACTTCTGCTACTATAAATTTATTTTAAAAATAGTATTAGGTGCATGATTTTGGTTTCCTGGTTTGCTCCACATTGGATGATTGAGAGGGAATGAGGATCCATAGTCACCTTCTGAGTGAGAATGCATAGCACAGTTCTCTTAGTTCTGCTTTAATTCCAGAATAACAGAGTGGGACCTTGGAGGTCTTCTAGTCCAACCCCCTGCTCAAGCAGGAAACCCTATAATATTTCAGACAAATGGTTGTCAAATCTCTTCTTAAAAATCTCCAGTGTTGGAGTACCCACAACTTCTGGAGGGAAGTCATTCCACTGATGAATTGTTCTAACTGTCAGGAAATTTCTTCTTGGTTCTAGGTTGCTTCTCTCCTTGATTAGTTTCCAGCCATTGCTTCTTGTTCTGCCTTCAGATGCTTTGGAGAATAGGTTGATTTCCCCCCCCCCCGCTCTTCTTTGTGGTAGATATCAGATATTGGAATACTAGTATCATACCATCCCTAGTTCTTCTTTTCATTAAACAAGACATACCCCATTCCTTCAACCAATATACTGTATGTTATAGCCTCCAGTCCCCTAATCATCTTTGTTGCTCTTCTCTGCACTCTTTCTAGAGTCTCAACATCTTTTTTATGTTGTGGTGACCAAAACTAGATGCAATATTCCAAGGAAATATAAAGTGGTATTAACACTTCATGTGATCTTGATTCTATCCCCCTGTTAATGCAGTCTAGGACTGCATTGGCTTTTTTGACAGCTGGAGCATACTGTTGGCTCACATTTACAGTAAGTGATTGTCCACTAGGATTCCAAGTTCCCTCTTGCAGTTACTACTGTTAAGCTAGGTACCACCTATTCTATACCTGTGCATTTAATTATTCTTGCCTAAATGTAGAACCTTACTTTTCTCACTATTGAATTTCATTTTGTTAGATAGGATTCAGTGTTCAAGTCTGTCAAGATCCTTCTGTATCTTGAGCCTATTTTCTTGAATGTTGGCTATTCCTGCCAGCTTGGTGTTGCCTGCAAATTTGAAGAGTTTCCCTTCTATCCCTCTATTTAAATCATTGATGAGGATATTGAAGAGTACTGGGCCTAAGGCAGAGTCTTGGGGTATCTCACCGCATATTTCCTTCCATGTAGATGCAGTTCCATTAAGGACTACATGTTGAATGTGGTTGATCAGCCAGTTACGAATCTATTGTTGGTATGCTTTATAACCCATATTTTTATATCTGATCAAATAGTAGGTTGTGGTCTACTTTATAAACTGCTTTACTGAAGTCCGGTAAATTATACCCATAGCATTTCTTTCACTAATTTTGTCACATCATCAAAGAATGCATTAAGACTTGTCTGGCATGATCTGTTTTTCACAAACTTGTATTGGCTTCTTGGTATGATTTTGTTTGCCTTTAAATGTTTGCAGATATATTGCTTGATTATCTTTTCCAGGATCTTCCTTGGTATTGATGGCAGACTAATAGATCTGCAGTATCCTGAATCCATGATAGTTTGGAGTGTTTTTTCGTTTTGTGTAAAGACATATACAAAAAATGAGTTAAGCAGTTCTGTTTTCTCCTTGCTGCTTGTTGTTTTATGGCCATTTTCTCCCTTTAATGGACCAACCATTTCCTTGACTTTTTTTCTCGTTTTTTACATGTTGAAAGAAGCTTTTTTTGTGTTATTTTTGACTATTGTTGCAAACCTTAGTTCATTCTGAGCCTTTGCTTTCCTGACTTCATCTTTGCAGATTTAGGTTATTTGCTGGTATTCTGCCTTAGTTATGTGCTCCTCTTTCCACCTTTTATACTTGTCCTTTTTGTTTTTCAGTTTATCAAGAGAGTTATTTGTGCAGCCATGCTGGTTCATGTCCATTGAAATCTATGGGCGACCCCCAGGGGGAGGGCCTTCTCTGTGGGAGCGCCAGCCCTGTGGAACCAGCTCCCCCATGAGCTCCGGATGGCCCAAGATCTCCAGTCCTTTCGCCGTGGCCTCAAAACACTCCTTTTCCACCTGGCTGACCTGGACTGACAGGGATTTTAATTATGTTTTTAATTTTTTAACTCTAATTTTTAATTTATTTTAATTTTAATTTATTGTACAGAGGCCTTTAATTTTAATTTTATCGTAACTTCTGTATTTATTATATGTTATTGTTGTTAGCCGCCCTGAGTCCTTCGGGAGATAGGGCGGCATATAAGTCCCAATAATAAATAAAATAAATAAATAAACTAGCCGCAACAAAATTCCCGTTCAATATTGTCTCCACTTTCCCCCCCCCTGGAAGTTTCAAGTTGACCTACGTCAACCTCAAAATGCTATGAACAAGAACCAAGGAATATCAGGCACTGCCTCATTTTAAGCTATTGCAGATCCTGGAGCACAAAGAGGGTTATGATTCCTCTCCACCTCCAAAAAAAATGTAAAACGGGAACCAAAAGAAATGGTTAGTACCGTCTTTTCATATTCTCAATATATATTGTGAAAACAACCAAACACACAACAAGGCTGTTGAGCTAATATTCCTTGTGAAAGACTTACTAGGATAATTGCAATTCAGATTCCAGATGTTGACTGAGGTAGGAATGTGTAATGAGAAAATGGACCACTACTGAGTTCCATAAAGTTGCCACATTTCAGTCTATTGTAAAAGAAAGGGGGGAAAAAAAACACCACTGCAGTTTCAATCATGCAATAGCTGAGTCAGAAATTAATCAGTTCAGCTGTCCAGAACTCTCCAGGAATAGAGAACTCTGGAACGTTTTTCAACCTGGTGGTAAAGAACCATTATTTGAAATTTCCTTAACTTAAGACTCTTGGATCCAGCAATGTTGAGTTTTGCTTTTCAAAATTAAGACAACGAGGGCAATTACAAAAAGGCCAAAACAAAAGTGAACTCAGCCAAATCTTCTGCTTTCACAAAATCAATCCCATGATACATGTTTATTTTCAATTTTATTTTGGAAGTAATCAACTTTCAGTTACCAATCAGGAGATACAGATAAACAAGACTTTCATTGCATGGCTGAATTACATTAATGTAATTCTGAGCATCAACTCTGTGTCCTTATAAACATTTTCATGTTTTGCTAAAGAAGAAATATTTTAAATCTAGTATCTGTGTTTGATTACTCAAATGATAGGGTTTTTCTACTTCCAGGGTTTTTTTTTTAAAAAAATCTCCTTGGGATGAGGGATCTGGGTTGGTTTCCTATGATGACCAATCCAGGGATGGCAAGCATTTATTTCTGGGGTGGCACTAGGGGGTTCGCTGGGGCAGACAGGTACTAGGATGCACCATGCAAGAGGTAGATGGAAAATATTCAGATGTGAATCCAGTGTGTGATTTTTAAAAAACCTCTCCATCACCCTCCCCTAATGGATAACCTGATAATATTATGCATACCGCTTAGTTGGTATTTAAAACTTTACTTGAAGGTAAGAAAGTCTTGCAGCCAGCTGACTCAGAGTGGGGAATAGAGAGGGCAGCAGTGAAGGGAAGGGACTTAGCCTAGCTGGAAGCCATGGAGCCACTACCATGCAGCTGGGCATGGAGCCATTGCCAAGCGTTCAGATGTGAATCCTGTTTGTGATTTATTGTTTACTATCAGTTATTTTGGGGAGGCAGTTAGAGAGGCCAAAAAGAAATGTATTATAAGATAATCATAGCTTAACCTAAGATATAGAAAACTATAGCCCCAGGATTTTCTTTTAGTTGAAAACAAAACTGATTCTAGGATTGACATGTGTGGTACCTAGTTTTAACAAATTTTTTTAAAAAACATAGTTTCCTATTATTTTAAGTACAGTCTAAAACAGCCACATAATTAAAGATTATGTTTAACTTCCTGCTTTTGGGTGGCCTTCAGTCTCCTACAGAATCTTAAGTGGAGCTCTTGGTCAGTGAAAGCTACCTCCTAAGATCTGAGAGGAACATCTTGCCAAGTATAATCCCACTACAGCTTGGCACTTCACACAAACCAGCTCATTTTTATTAAACAATACAGATGATTAACATGCATTTGGTCTTCGGTGTCCTTGAAATACAGGTATCCAGACTGACAACCATATTTATAAACATCTTCAGTGCTTAAATCTAAATCTCCTTGCAGGATTAGTCAGCCCAGGCTTTGTCAAAATTAAGTCATCCACCAAATTGGAAGAACAGACATGCCAGTTTTAGGATCATCTTTTTCAACATGGGACTCACTAAGCCAGGTAGAAACCAAAATATTTACCTGAAAATCATGAAAACTGTGGTCTAAGAGATTCAAATCAAGGAAAGCTGTCATGCTATACCTTTGCAATATAAAGTGAGGCCCAAGAAATGTTTCAGTCTGGTAAAGGAAATTGTCAGGTAAAATGTTCAAAATGACTGCCTTAACTAAAAGCAAAAAGATATAGTCTTACTTTGAGAACTCAGTAATAGGAATCTCCCTTATATCAGGTTACTCAAATGATCACTGTAGTGATCTCTTGATCACTGTAATTGATCAAGTGATTATAGTGATTGATTAAGTGATAATAGTGTTCAAGATCACTATAATCACTATATTCGAGCTTCCTGCGTCAACTCAGAAAGTACAAACTGCCCCAGGAGTTGTTGAGACAGTTCTATAGAAGAATTATTGAGTCTGTCATTTGTACTTCTATAACTGTCTAGTTTGGTACAGCAACCAAACAGGACAGGTACAGACTTCAAAGGATTGTTAGGACTGCAGAAAAAACTATTGCAACCAGGCTGCCTTCCATTGAGGACCTGTATACTGCATGGGGCAGAAAGAGGGCTGAGAAAATATCTATGGACATAAACTGTTTCAACTCCTCCCCTTAAGATGCTACTATAGGGTATGCCAAAACAACTAAACATAGAGACCATTTCCCCCAAGCCATTCCTCTGCTAAACACCTGATTCTGAGACCACTGTCTTATGCCTAAGGACATTTACTCTTGTATTAGGACTGTATTACTATTGTCCTTCTCATCTTTCCTATTACCTTCTTCTATTGCTATCTTTTGATTTATCATTGTATTATTTGTATGTACACTGAGAGCTTATGCACCAGAGACAAATTCCTTGTGCATCCAATCACAGTTGGCCAATAAAGAATATTCCAATTGGCAATGGTCTCCAGAAACTCAGGAAGATACCTTTTCCGTCTCTTCTCTGATGGTTTATCACTAAATGTTCAGATTAAAATCTGTAACATTTTATACATAAATCAAGTTGTCTCCTCGAGCTTGACCATAGGTAAACAAAAAGAACCATGACAGAAGATAATCTGCCAACGTGCTTAATGTTTCATTTTCCCACTGCTTATGAGGAAGAGGATACTCCATTCTCCCTGCCTCTTCCCATACTCACTTCCTACTGCTGCTTGCCTTCAAACAACTCCGTTAGAGACATCCTTCTGAGTGCCTTTGGTAACATCCATTGGGACAATGAAACAGCTACTCCAGGTGAGCTAGGAATCAGCAGGCGTGCCTTTGATCACAGCCTCTTGCGGTCCACCATCTATAATAGCTGCTTTTTTATTTGATTTAGAATTGAAGGAACTTTGGCCCAAATTTCCCCATAGGATTCTTCTCCCTAAATGTCAGCAATTTAATACTTGATGCATTTATCAGCAAACTAAGAATTATGTTTTGTTTTGTATTGGATAGCAAATACAGATTTTTCTAGAACTGATGCAATGTTTTGAAATGTTTTTTAACATTTTATAATGAAAGGTTAAAGTATTTTATATTTGTTGACTAGCAGCTTATTAGATTGCATTCTTGCTCCCTGACAAAATCAAATCTGATGGTAACATTTGATATTTGGGCATATGTTCATTCAAGGGCCATGAAAATTATAGGCTCTCCCATACAAGCAAGAAAATAAATTAAATTGTAAGAGGGCAGGAAATAATTTAACACCAACAAGGATGTCTCACAGAGAAAAGGAAAATTAATACATGTATTGACTTTGTTCATACTGCATAGACATCATAGTTGTTCAACTATAATTTATTAAATAAATCACAATTGGCTGTGTTCACACAATACATTAAGTTACAAGGTATATTGTTTGCAACCACAGTGGCTGAATTCACAAAACACACTAAGTCACAAAAAAGCAGACTATGTTATAGTTTGTTGGGTTTCAAATCAAGCCATTGGTATGCACAAATGAATGAAATATTTGCTGAAAGAACTGGGCAGAAAGTGACCTTCCCATTTTTTTTCTTAACATTTCACCAACTGGGTTTCTCTTTTCACCTTGTCCCTCTATTCCACAGCCCACCCAATTTAGTGGTGTCATTTGATGCCCAGAAGAAACTTTTTTGGGACATCTTCAAAGTTGCTTCCTCCAGTAAATGGAGTCATGAGGAATATAATGTAGGAGACGACCAGGCTGAACCTGAGGGAGGGATCAAACACAAAATAAGTCACAAGTCCCTGCACGTCCACAAGAGATGTAAGTCCAGCCTGCCTTGAATGCCTCTCTTATCTCCCGTTCATTTCATTTGACCTCTAGTTCAGGGGTGTCAAACTCAATTTCATTGAGGGCCACATCAGCCTTGTGGTTGCCCTCAGGGGGCTTGGTGGGTGTGGCCTACCAGGTGGGCGTGGCTAAAGTGCATATGGCCTACTGTGTGGGCATGGCCAGCTCTACAGTACATCATTCGCATCAAGGGTGCCTATGGGGGCCTGGGCAGGAGTGGGACAGATCTGAGGGTTTCTGGTAGGAGGAGGGTCTCTGGGCCAGGGCCAAGGCAGTAGGGGCCATTCCCTCACTGTTTCCAGGATGGCTTCGCGGGCCGCATGAAACCACTTCACGGGCCGGATCTGGCCCCCGGGCCTTGTGTTTGACATGTCTGCTCTAGTTGGTCAGATTCTTCAAGCTTGCAATAAATCTTTATACTCATTTGAACTGCCTGAATCTCCTGATTTCCCTGTCGCTTGACATATAAAGTGAGTTGATTTGATCAAGATTAAAATAGATATTTGATATTTATTAATAGACGTTTGCTGACAAGGATGGAATGACCAGGATTTAGAACAGAACAGAACAGAATAGAATTTTTTATTGGCCAAGTGTGATTGGACACACAAGGAATTTGTCTCCAGTGAATAAGCTTTGTAAACATATAATAACTTTTCCTCAAAAACTTATCTGTAAACAGATATAATATAAAAGATAAACATATAATTAAAATAATTATAATTTATAATTTTAAATTATAATAATTTTATAAATGTAAATATAAAATAAGATATAAAAAACTTATATAAACAGATTAAGAATCTGTTTATAGCTGAGGAGATATGATATGAAAATATTATTTGTTATATTTTAAGAGAAGGTGATAGGTTTTTTTAAATTGTTTATACTTGTAATGAAGGGAAGTTTCATTTCTTTATATATTTCCTTATTCTTTGTGATACTCTTATTTTTCTTTCGTTTTTGTTTTTATTTCTATATTATTTTTTCATTTTTCTGTGCTATTTCTTATCATTGTTATTCTTTTATATTTTGTAGTTTGTTTTAGTTTTTATCTCTTTAACTGTAATGTTTAACAAAATAATTATATTAAAGGAATACTTAATAGAGTCATAGCTCCACAATCAGAATATCCATATTTTTTGTGAAAAGGCCTCTGGTCTCTCTTTTGTTGCCTAGTAATCCATAAGTCTTTGTATCAAGAGATTCCTACTGGTAGTAAAGTTTTATTTCCTTATATCTAAAGACTCTTGCCTATAGATCACTGGGTGTGGCAGTCTTAGGAAGAGTATTTTGTGGTAGCCTGGCCATGACAGCAAATTGTCACAAGGTCCTGCTCTTTCAACTGGTCTATAATTCCACCTCTTGCCTTGAAAAATACAAGACTTCAACTACCACACAGTCAAGTTGACTTTGGGATTCAAATAACATGGTTGTTGAAGAGAAGGTACTGATTCATAATTGTCCTGGGACAGTTTTGGGGTAAAACTGCCTCCCTCTCCTCTGCTAGTATTGAGATAATTAGTAAATGTAATACAACACTGTATCTTCAATGTACAGGTGAAACTCGAAAAATTAGAATATTGTGCAAAAGTTCATTTATTTCACTAATGCAACTTAAAAGGGGAAACTAATATATGACATAGACTCATTACATGCAAAGCAAGATAGTTCAAGCCGTGATTTGTCATAATTGTGATGATTATGGCGTACAGCTCATGAAAACCCCAAATCCAGTGTGAAGTTTCCACAGTCTGTGTTGATTTGGGGAGCCATGTCATCTGCTGGTGTTGGTCCACTGTGCTTCATTAAGTCCAGGGTCAACGCAGCCGTCTACCAGGAGATTTTGGAGCACTTCATGCTTACTTCTGCAGATGAGCTTTATGGGGATGCTGACTTCATTTTCCAGCAGGACTTGGCACCTGCCCACACTGCCAAAAGCACCAAAACCTGGTTCAATGACCGTGGGATTCCTGTGCTTGATTGGCCAGCAAACTCGCCTGACCTGAACCCCATAGAGAATCTATGGGGCATTGCCAAGAGAAAGATGAGAGACATGAGACAGAACAATGCAGAAGAGCTGAAGGCCGCTATTGAAGCATCCTGGTCTTCCATAACACCTCAGCAGTGCCACAGGCTGACAGCTTCCATGCCACACCGCATTGAGGCAGTAATTGCTGCAAAAGGGGCCCAAACCAAGTACTGAGTACATATGCATGCTTATACTTTTCAGAGGTCCAATATTGTTCTATGTACACTCCTTGTTTTATTGATTGCATGTAATATTCTAATTTTCTGAGATTGTGGATTTGGGGTTTTCATGAGCTGTACGCCATAATCATCACAATTATGACAAATCACGGCTTGAACTATCTTGCTTTGCATGTAATGAGTCTATGTCATATATTAGTTTCCCCTTTTAAGTTGCATTACTGAATTAAATGAACTTTTGCACGATATTCTAATTTTTTGAGTTTCACCTGTATTGTGTAAATCAGCCCACAATCTAATTTTCTTTTACAGAATGACTTGAGAATCTCACTGTAGGGCACAATGGAGCCATCACCTGGACAAATCATGTGATTGCATTTATGTTTTATTTTTCAGGTAGATTGTCATGTTAACCTTTCATGGCAAATTCAGTGGAATAGGGCTACCAGAGCTGAATATGGGTATCTAGAAGACCACTATGGGGTAGTAAAGAGTTAAAATTTTATGTATCTCTTGATTCTGTGGTAATTATCTGGATCTCACAGCCCAAGCCTGGTAGCTCCAAGGACCTCTCTTCAAATGAACCTAAAGGTGGCACAGTCATGTATCAGCAATATTTGTTTTGTGCTATTGCTTTCATCTGTTTCTCAAACCCCACAAGTGGCAGACTTAATAATGTGTTTTAGGACATAATACAGTGACTTTAAAAAAGCCCCAGGTCTATTTTCTTCAGATATTTAGAAACTTATGTTCTCTTCTGCAATTTGGGCTGCTTTGCTTTTCTACTTGTTTTTCTTGTATTGGTTTCAAGTCATTCACAAAACTTGATCTGACACACCTTTAGAAATAGGTCACAGGGAAACATGAACTAGATTGCCACCATAATTCGGTATTTGTTTTCTAATCCTTGTTGCAGAGTTGCTTGTACAAACCTCGCAAATAGAATGGGGTGTGTCCTCCAGAGCACCTTTGAAAGTAATGGATTTTTAATGTGGCAGAAGAAGCAATGAGACAATTTAAGTAATTGAATATAAACTAAATCATGTTTAATTTTTGGCTAGTTTCACCAACTTTTTGGAAGGTGGACACTGGTATGTCCCTCAAAGTCCAAATGTGCATTTCACATAAAAAGTTATACACCAGAATTAAAAGTTTAGAAGGCAGTGCAGAACTATGAAAAAATATCACTATGAAAAAATATCACTATCTTTATTATTACTCTCTTGGGGGCCATGGTGACATGAGGACTGTTAGTTAGAGATGCCAAGGTCTCATAGCTACTTTTCTTGATCTATTTGCTACAAGAGGTTATTTTTTATTCTATTTTATTTTAATTCCATTTATATCCCGCCCTTTTCCGAAGACTCAGGGCGGCTTACAAGCTTAGCAGTAGCCTTCATTCTATGTATATGCCTGCTTGTTAGGGCTTTCACACCCCCCCCCCAAGCAGCCCACCCTGACCAAGGCGGAGGGAAGGCAAGGCAGAGAACCAGTTGTTAAATTATTTGAAACCCACCACTGGTCACTTCCAAAGGCCGTTCACTCACTCTCCTGCCAAAACCTGCTCCTTTTATAGGTTCCTCTCTCCCCACCTGGCTCTCGCAGCTGTTCCCGGACTCCACATGTGTGGAGGGGTGGAGGGGAGCAGCCTGGCCCTGCATCCTTCTGTCTGGGGGATTGCTGGTTTGCCAGCAGTGGTTTGCCAGCAGTGTCCTAATTCTGGAAGGCCTTTCGGCCCGAAGATCGGCCAAGGCATGGCCGTGCTGCTCGGACTGCTGCCGCTTCCACCGACAGCAGATGGGCACTGTTTTTAGCTGTGCGGAGGCTCCCTTCTCTCTTAGGAGGCCTCCCGGCCCGAAGAACGGCCGGGGCGTGGCTTTACGGTTTGGATGGCTGCTGGACGCTTTTGCTCTGTAGAGACATGGACAGTGGGTGGGCGCCATTTTGGGGGGCGTGGAGACCCCTTTTTCTGTTTCAGAAGGCCTGCTGGGCTGAAGATCGACCAAGATGTGGCCTTGCCATTTGGACTGCTGCCGGGCATTTCTCTGCTGAGGATGGTGGTTTAATGGCCTGTGGACTTTCTGTGGCATGGCCCTCGTGCTTTGTTCGGTTGGGGGGGCTTTGGTTTGACTCCCCTGGATTGGCTGTTGCATACTGTTTTGGCATGAAGGACTACCTCCTTAACGCATTATGCCTCCTTAACGCCTGGTTAGTTGGAGCAGGGTGGAATACGAACATTTGTGCCCACTCCTAAGACTTCCTATTGCCAGTTGATATGGTACCAGGATCAGGCCGTGCTGAGAGGGCGGCCTGGATTGTTCATCAACCACCCACTGATGTGAGAGATCAGTGGGATGGGCTCCCCTGGCACTCTGGACTCAGTCTACCCTAGGTGGGCTTCCCTCAGCGGCGGTGAGAGAGCGGCTACGGTTGCTCCACCTGGTTGACTCGGGTGAGAGCCGAGTGGAACTGAGTTGGAGGACTGAGATATATATAGCCTGGCTCTATAACATCATTACAGTCATCTAACTGTTCATTTGGTTTATTGTCCTATGCAGTTTTTTTATTATTTTATGGTTCGTATTCAATATTCTAGCACGGTCCTATACACTCTCAGGGGGGCTCCTCCCTCCTGGATACGACCTGCAGCCATGACCCTTACTTCCCTTAAGGACGGGCCAAATTGTTGGGACCCTGAGAGGTGGCTGGGCTTAAATAGGGGCCTCTGGTGGAAATGCATTAAGAGGCCCCTAGTACATTTTTTAGCCGGTTGTTTTAAATGGTTAGGGAGGAGGGGGAATGGGAGGGAGGGGAGGGAGGGAATTGGGGTGTGTTTCATCAACCGGCGATCAGTCTGGGCCTACAATAGTTCCCGGTGAGTTAGGGTTGGGGGCATGGCCCTTTGGTTCCGCTGGTACCGGGGTGGGGTTCCAAATCCCCATGATGATTGGGAATGGCAGCAGGCGGTTACACGGAGGGCCGTATCAATATCTGGGACCACACCCCCGCTGTCTTCGAGCGGTGGTGTGTTCCGACCCTCCGGTTAGTACCCTTTTGTCTGGGGGTGAGGGGGAATTGATCGAGGAGGAACACGCGGATCTGGCATGCATTACGGAGACCTGGTTGGGCCCAGACGGCGGTGTCCCTCTGGTTAAACTGTGCCCTCCGGGTTTCTGTGTGCTACACCAGCATCGGGCTCAGGGCAGGGGCGGTGGGGTGGCGGTGGTTATACGGGAGACCTTATGTCTGTGGGAGACCACTGTTGTCCAGATAGGCGGGAGTGAGTCCCTTCTCATGAGATGTGGCCCTCGGGCTCAGTTGGGCCTTTTGCTAACATACCTGGCGCCCAGCTGTGTAGCAATGGCCCTGCCTGAGCTGCTCGACACCCTCTCAGGGTTGATGGACTTTCCCAGACTTATAGTTCTGGGCGACTTCAACCTGCCTTCCCTGGGAGAGTCGTCAGAGTTATCTCAGGAGTTCATGGCTTCCATGACGGCCATGGACCTGACCCAAATAATTCAGGGCCCGACTCATGGGGCGGGTCACACTCTTGACCTGATTTTTCTATCTGGTCAATGGTTGGATAATCTGGGAGGGGGCTTGCCAACTATTGTCCCCCTGTCATGGTCTGATCATTATCTCCTGTGGCTGGTCTTCCGCTGTGCCACCCCCCGCCGCTGGGCTGTGGAACCGACCAGGTGGTTCCGTCCCAGGCGCCTAATGGACCCAGAACGGTTCCAGATGGTGCTTGGGTCCTTACCTAGCTCCCTCACTCACAGCCCGGTCGATGCCTTGGTGGATGCCTGGGAAAGGGCGGCCACCAAGGCACTCGACCGTGTTGTACCCTTGCGACCCCAGACCCGGCACAGATCCCGTTGGGCCCTCTGGTTTTCTGTGGAGCTCCAGGAGATGAAGTGTCGGAGACGGGGTCTAGAGAGTGGTTGGAGGTCCACCCGGTCTGAATCTGACCGATTGCGACTAAGAGCCTTTACAAGGTCTTATCTCGCTGCAATGAGGACGGTGAAGTCTAATTACTTCGCTGCCCTCATCGCGTCCGCAGATAATCGCCCAGCCGCCCTGTTTAGGGTGACTCGCTTTCTCCTTAATCGGGAGATGAGGGAGGATCCCTTACAGGGACGGGCTGAGGAGTTTAGTCATCATCTGGTGGACAAAACCGCTCAGATCCGGACCGGTTTGGACTCTGACTGGGCAAAGTCAGGCATGGAGGAATCAAGCGGTCTTGAGAATGTTATCTGGACTGAGTTCGATCCTGTTTCCCCCAATGACGTGGATAGGATCATGAGAAGGCTGAGCTCCACCACTTGTTTACTGGACCCGTGCCCCTCCTGGCTGGTTTATGCGGCTCGGGAGGAGACACGAGGCTGGTTCCAGGCAGTAATATCTGCTTCCTTGAAGGAGGGTATCTTCCCTGCCGCCTTGAAGGAGGCGGTGGTGAGACCCCTCCTCAAGAAGCCTGCCCTGTACCCGGCTGTTTTAAATAACTACCGTCCGGTCTCCAACCTCCGCTTTTTGGCAAAGGTTGTTGAGAGTGTGGTGGCGCATCAGCTTCCTCTGTTCCTGGAGGAAACTGATTATCTCGACCCGTACCAATCGGGTTTCAGGCCCGGGTACAGCACGGAGACGGCATTGGTCGTGCTGGTGAATGATCTCTGGAGGGCAAGGGACAGGGGTTGCTCCTCTGTCCTAGTCCTTTTAGATCTCTCAGCGGCTTTCGATACCATCGACTATGGTATCCTACTGGGCGTCTCAGGGGGTTGGGAGTGGGAGGCACTGTTTTGCGGTGGTTCTCCTCCTACCTCCTGGGCCGCTCACAGTTGGTGTTAACAGGAGGGCAGAGGTCCACCCCGAGATCTCTCATTTGTGGAGTCCCTCAGGGGTCGGTCCTCTCTCCCCTCCTGTTCAACATCTACATGAAACCGCTGGGTGAGCTCATTCGTGGTTTCGGGGTGGGGTATCATCAGTACGCTGATGATACCCAACTTTTTCTTTCCACCCCGAACCAACCCAGTGATGCACTCGACATGATGTCCCGTTGCCTGGAGGCGGTCCGGGTTTGGATGGGGAGAAACAGGCTTCATCTCAATCCTGCCAAGACTGAGTGGCTGTGCATACCGGCATCTCGGGTTAACCAGGTTGTTCCATCACTAATGATGGGGGGTGAGGTGTTACCCATCGATAGGGCTTGCAACTTGGGCATCCTCTTGGATTCACGGCTCAATTTCAAAAACCATATAGGAGTCATGACCAGGGGGGCTTTTGCCCAGCTTCATCTGGTGCCCCAGTTGCGGCCCTATCTGGACCGAGATGCCCTACGCACAGTCACCCATGCGCTTGTGATCTCCCGGCTAGACTACTGCAACGCTCTCCACATGGGGCTGCCCTTGAGGACCAGTCAGAGGCTTCAACTGGTGCAGAATGCAGCCGCGCGAGTTGTTATAGGAGTTTCCCGATACTCCCGTGTAACACCTCTTATCCGTGAGCTGCATTGGCTTCCAGTTGCCCTCTGGGTGAGATTCAAGGTGCTGGTAATGACCTATAAAGCTCTAAATGGCTTGGGTCTGGATTATCTAAGGGAACACCTGCTGCTGGCATCAACTTCCCATCGTCCTGTGCGCTCCCACAGGGAGGGCCTTCTCAGGGTGCCGTCGGTTAAGGAGTGCCGGCGGGTGATTCCCAGGGGGAGGGCATTCTCTGTGGATGCGCCTGCCCTTTGGAATGATTTACCGGTGGAACCTTGGACCCGATCTGCGTTCATTTCGCCGGTTCCTGAAAACCTGGTTTTTGGATCTATCAGGCCTGGACTGAAGGGGTTTTAGCTTTTAATATTGTTTTAATTGTTGGGCTTAATTAATTTAATCTATTTTAATTTTTTACTATTTTTATATTGTATTTTATGTTGCCCTGTAAACCGCCCTGAGTCCTTCAGGAATAGGGCGGTATAAAAATTTAAATAAATAAATAAATAAATAAATAAATACGGCCATGGGCCTGACCCAAGTTATTGAGGGCCCGACTCACGTGGGGGATCATACTCTCGACCTGGTGTTCCTATCTGGACAATGGTTGGATGATCTGGGAGGGGGCTCCTCATCCATCACCCCTCTGTCATGGTCAGATCACCACCTCCTGAGGCTGGTTTTCCGTTATGCCACCCCCCGCCGCTGGGCGGCGGAACCGACCAGGTGGTTCCGCCCCAGGCGCCTAATGGACCCGGATCGGTTCCAGAGGGCGCTTGGGCCTATACCTATCACCCTTACCCACAGCCCAGTCGATGCTCTGGTGGAGGCCTGGGAAACGGCTGCCGCCAGGGCACTTGACTGCGTTGTACCCATGCGACCTCTGACCCGGCGCAGATCCAGTTGGGCCCCATGGTTCTCTGTGGAGCTCCGGGAGATGAAGCGTCGGAGACGAGGTCTAGAGAGCGGTTGGAGATCCAGCCGATCCGAATCCGACCAATTGCAGTTAAGAACCTTTATAAGGTCTTATCTTGCGGCGATAAGGACGGCAAAGTCTAACTACTTTGCCGCCCTTATCGCGTCCGCAGATAATCGCCCGGCCGCCCTGTTTAGGGTGACTCGCTCCCTCCTTAACCAGGAGGTGAGAGAGGATCCCTTGCGGGGACGAGCCGAGGAGTTTAGTCATCATCTGGCGGACAAAATCGCTCAGATCCGGACCGGCCTGGACTCTGACTGAGCAGAGTCTGATGTGGAGGAATCGGGCGGTCTTGAGCATGTTATCTGGACTGAGTTCGACCCTGTTTCCCCTGATGATGTGGACAGGATCATGGGGAGACTGAGCACCACCACCTGTTTGTTGGATCCGTGCCCCTCCTGGCTAGCTTATGCGGCTCGGGAGGGAACACGAGGCTGGTTCCATGCAGTAATAACTGCTTCTTTGAAGGAGGGTATCTTCCCTGCCGTCTTGAAGGAGGCGATGGTGAGACCCCTCCTCAAGAAGCCTGCTTTGGACCCGGCTGTTTTAAATAACTATCGTCTAGTCTCCAACCTTCGCTTTTTGGCGAAGGTTGTTGAGTGTGTGGTGGCGCATCAGCTTCCTCTGTTCCTGGAGGAAACTGATTATCTGGACCCATACCAATCGGGTTTCAGGCCCGGGTACAGCACAGAGACGGCATTGGTCGTGCTGGTGAATGATCTCTGGAGGGCAAGGGACAGGGGTTGCTCCTCTGTCCTGGTCCTATTAGATCTCTCAGCGGCTTTCGATACCATCGACCATGGTATCCTGCTGCGGCGTCTCAGGGGGTTGGGAGTGGGAGGCACCGTTTTACGGTGGTTCTCCTCCTACCTCCAGGGCCGCTCGCAGTCGGTGTTGACGGGAGGGCAGAGATCCGCCCTGAGGCCTCTTATTTGTGGAGTCCCTCAGGGGTCGGTTCTCTCGCCTCTCCTGTTCAACATCTATATGAAGCCGCTGGGCGAGATCATTCGTGGTTTCGGGGTGGGGTATCATCAGTACGCTGATGATACCCAACTTTTTCTTTCCACCCCGAACCAACCCAGTGATGCCCTCGCCGTGATGTCCCGGTGCCTGGAGGCGGTTCAAGTCTGGATGGGGAGAAACAGGCTTCGTCTCAATCCCGCCAAGACTGAGTGGCTGTGCATATCGGCATCTCGGGCTAACCAGACTATTCCACCTCTAACGATGGGGGGTGAGGTGTTACCCCCCGTTGATAGGGCTCGCAACTTGGGCGTCCTCCTGGATTCATGACTCAATTTTGAAGATCACATAGGAGCCGTGACCAGGGGGGCTTTTGCACAGGTTCGCCTGGTGTGCCAGTTGCGTCCCTATCTGGACCGAGACGCCCTATGCACAGTTACTCATGCGCTTGTGACCTCCCATTTGGACTACTGTAACGCTCTCTACATGGGGCTGCCCTTGAAGACCACTCGGAGGCTTCAACTGGTGCAGAATGCGGCTGCGCTAGTTGTAATGGGGGTCTCCCGATACTCCCATGTAACACCTTTACTCCGCGAGCTGCATTGGCTTCCGGTTGCCCTCCGGGTGAAATTCAAGGTGCTGGTTATTACCTATAAAGCCCTACATGGCCTGGGTCCGGGGTATTTGAGGGAACACCTGCTGCCGGCATCAAATGCCCTTCGCCCAGTGCGCTCCCACAGGGAGGGTCTGGTCAGGGTCCCACCGGTAAGAGATTGCCGGCGGGTGACACCCAGGGATAGGGCCTTTTCAGTGGGGGCGCCTGCCCTCTGGAACCAGCTGCCAGTGGAGCTGAGGACTGCCCCCGACCTCCGGTCATTCCGCCAGGGCCTTTAGACCTGGCTCTTCGAGCTCTCGGGCCCAGGTTGAGGAGTAATTTATTTTAATCGGGGTTTTAATTGCACAGGGTTAGTTTAATCTTTTTAAAATGGGTTTTAACTTTTGTATTGCTGGTTTTTAACTCCCTGTAAACCGCCCTGAGTCCTCAGGGAAAGGGCGGTATATAAATGTAATAAAATAAAATAAATAAATAAATAAATAAATAAATAAATAAATAAATAAATAAATAACATAATCTATACCTGTGCATTGGTTTTTCTTGCCTAAGTGTAGAACCTTACTTTTTTCACTTTGTTAGATAGGGCCTAGGGTTCAAGTCTGTCAAGATCCTTTTGTATCTTGTGCCTATCTTTTGGATTGTTGGTTATTCAAAACCAATGCTTTTTAGGAATTTTGGTATTTGGAATAAAAACACAGAAGGGGTTTCTCAAAATAAGGCATTTTCTTTATTCTTCCCCTTTGTGTTCATGCTTTCACAGAGTCAACTGAGATGCCACATCCCTGTTTTGACAGAGATAAAAGGGACTGATCCCTAGTACTTGGGCTGTAGTGAGATCTTTGATTTGGTTTCCAGTGAGGTTGCAGTAATGGTAAAACATGTATATATTATTGCAAAGACCTCGGCATGCCCATGAAGTCAATAGGATTCAGGTGCCACTTGAAGGAGAGCTTAGCTTTGTAGAAAAGACAGTTGCAATGAAAGCCCTTAGAATCAACTTATACTTGGACTATATCATTTCATGTTGCAGATTCATACTCATTGGATTGAGTAATCCTGCTGCTGGGAAGCTAAATTAGTAATTTTATAATAATAAGTGATATAGGCCAAATAAGGCTTTGTACATTGTGCTAATACAGATCATCTTTAAACTATAATTTCTTGTAGAAAATACTGGGGCTTCACTTACATGATATGCTGTATGACTTGCAGAATAAAATGACTCCAATTACCCTAAGCAAAAATCACACAAACCAGTGCAATAGTATTTGATTAATACTATTGAACATAATAATTCAATAAAAATAAATGTTAACGATTAAAATAACTAAAAGCTGTTATGACCATCACAACTGCATCAAGAAATCTTGCACAAAGTATTCTTATGGGAGGTTAAGATCTTATGGGTGAGATCCTAAATTTTAGATTTGGTGAATTTTAATAAATTTTTAATAAAAAATATACAGGGCAGGAATGTACATTACTTTAAAAGACTCCTGGTCCCTGGATTAATGCAATGAATCTGGCAATGGAGTATATTTAGAAACAGAAGTTTTCAGGCAGGCTTACAAACTTGGGGGACACAATCTGAACATTTGATTTGCATATTTCAGCACTTATAACACAATGAAATAATAAAAAGCAATGTTGTAACCTTGTTAAATGAAAGCAAGTTTATTGTGCCAAGTGTATGTGACCTAAGTAAATACACACATAAACATAAACACAAACGTGGAGATGTTATGCTGTAGAACCATCAGAAGGCTCATTCATAATCTTACTGTAGATTTAATTGTAGCAAACTGATGACAAATACCTACTATTGTTGACTTGGGTTGGTGGGAAAAACAATTCTGTTAAAAAAATGGAAAATTTGATAACGACATCAGCATGCAGAAGTAAGAAGATTCAACTATAGGAGCCCAGTGTCCTTTATTTATCACCTTGTGACACTGCTCACTGCTTCTATGTATGGTGAAAATAGGACATGCTCTATTATGTAATTTCACATGATTGGAGGAAGGTAGTATCCAGTGTTCACAAACTGCTCCCATAATCACCTCCAAAAATTGCAGCAACCTCCCTCAACTTGATGCCCTCTAGATGTACTATACCAGTGGTTCTCAACCTTTTCTTCACTACAGACTTCTTTAAATACCTTTTCTGACCACAGACCACCAAGACTTAACTCAAAATGTAAATCATAACATTTCTTCAAGCCTTCACGGAACCCCTTTGATGACATCACAGAATTTCAGGGGTCCGTGGACCACAGGTTGAGAACCACTGTGCTATACTATTACAGGTTATTATTATTATTAGCGTATGGCATTGTTACAGTAGCCAGGAGACCACAATACTATTGCATAGTAGTAGTTTGGCTTGCCAAGGTACCAGCCCTATTATAGGACACGCTTGTGTGCTTCTCAAAATCACCATAGGAGGGTGAGCTCGCTTTGCACGAGAGAGAAAGATGAGTGGCTCTTCGTGCAGCATCATCCAAGGCCCCACTCTCTTCCCAGAGCTGTCTCACAAATGGGCGCCCCAAGTGGAAAGGTTAGAACCATCAGGGATCAGACTCCTGCACAGCAACAGCACATTTCCCACAGAAGTGGTACCTATCTATCTACTTGCATAGAATATGCTTTCGAACTATAGGTGGACAGAACTGAGGCGAGTGACAGGAGCTCACCCTGCCACGCAGTGCTTGGGCCCGAACGCCTGGAGCTGAAACCATCTCCAGCATCATTAAGACACTGAACCACTGTGCTTCGTACTATTACAGGTGTTGTAGGGCAATATATCTGGAGCACTTTTTCTCCATCTTATTAATTTTAAGCAGTGTGGACCAACTCTCAGAATTCCCCAGCAACATAGCTTAAAGATGCCAAGGCTGCAAAACACTGCTGTGAAGGCACCTGGCTCAATTACATTCTTGGGTTCTGTACAAATTCTGTGATAAACTAAAACTTGGGGAAAGTTAACTTCTTGTTTTAAATACCCATGCTTGCTTTTTTTTAAACCTGATATTTTCTAGACTTGTGACTAATTCCCCATTATTCTAGGCAACATAGGCAAAACCTTTCATGTTTAGACCCTGAGAAGGCATGCTTCCTGGATATTTGGGACGACTGTCCCAACAGATCTGGAGAGGAAATCGAAGTTAGCTTTGCAAAGCCCACTATAACACAGCATTAGTTTTATTTCAGCAGGACACTGTATCTCTCAGTCAATATCTTCTTTCCAAATTATAATTGCTAAATGTAGCTTATAAAGTAATTTCTACACCTTCAGTCTCATATAAGTGAATATACAAAATGGAACAGCTATTTACAAATCTGCAATTCTCTCAATAGTATTTATAAACTACGAAAAATTACTTCAGTTTTTATGATAAAAGGGAATCACATTCCCAATATTAATGCTAAAATATTTCCATTAATGTTATACATAGGCAACAACAAAAAGATATCCCTAACCTCAAACATATTTACTACCACCAACACAAAAATGTAAATGGATTGCATTAATAATATTACTTTGGGAGGAAGAAGTGTTTCAGTGCTTGTAGTGAGAAAGAGGATAGGGTAAATACATAGACCAATTCATATGGACAGTCATTGCATACATTTGCCACTAGGTGGCTGTCAACTACATGGGTGGTATCAGCATATTTTCTAATTTTCTTTCAAGACAAATCTCATTTTTGTCTAATCCTTGGAGTAGCAAGTCTTGTGTAAAAACAGGAATGTGATATGTATCTGATAGTATCACAAAAATTGTTTGCTTCAACCTGGTATAAAGTATAGCGCAATCAAATTGAAGGATGTTAATTCCAACTCAGATCTTTGCAAAATCAGGCCTTGGTGGATCCTATTTCCTGAACTGACACATTATCTAAAGATGAGTTTGGTGCCATAAAACTTTAAATATTTTCAGTGTTAAATTCAAAAGATGACTGTGTTAGTTTCAACTTGTTCCAGCTCCGTCTTAGATCATATCTCCTTCACTTTATGTTGAAGAATTTTATCCATTGGGAGTTGACTCCATGGCCCCAAAGTAGCAGAAAATTATTTTGGGATAAGAATTTTGTGTAAGGCACAGGTTGAGGGTGCTTTTAAGTCTGGTTATATCATATATTTGAGTATTAATTACTCCCTATCAAGTATCTCCAGACAAAATTTAGCTGCACCCTATTACTATGGCTTCTTTCAATAGCTGATGCCACTGAATAGCATGTTTTTATTTTTTCTGTCGTGCTGGACCACCTGCAGAGGAAAGCAAAAGTCCATTTTTAGTGCCACTTTGAGAATACATCATTCATTCAGCCATTTTGCATAGATTCTATAGATTCCATTCAAACTGCAATGTGTTTAGCTTTAATACTATGTGTGCATTGTGTGTCTCTAGACCAGGGGTAGGCAACCTTGACTCTTTTATGACTTATGGACTTCAACTCCCAGAATTCCTGAGTCAGCTGACTCAGGAATTCTGGAAGTTGAAGTCCATGAGTCATAAAAGAGCCGAGGTTGCCTACCCCTGCTCTAGACCATTCTCTGGGCTCATCAACTAAGAATTATAATGGTCCCAAAATGTCCAAACTGAAAATAATAATGAAAAGTGAGGAGATTTAATTTTGAGCTTTGATTCCAAATGAATGTGCTGCTGACAGAGGTAGGAATGAAGAATTTAAGGGGTTTCAATCTAGCCATGCTGAGCATCTCTTATGTCTTTGGAACAAACTCCTGCATGTTTGGCAACACAGGTTCACATCCATCTTACTATTTAGCATTTTATAAACACTTCCAGACAATTTTTATTTCAGTTTCTTGATCCTTGTTCACCTAGATAAAATTTGATCAATTAAAGAAGTTGATTGCAGTTGGTTGATCAATTAAAGGCCTGACTGCAGTTCAGAAGAGGTACCTATTGATGCTCAGACACATGGACACACTAGAAGTTGCTTACTCTATAGTCAACCCTTTGAGTTGGCTGTGTGATCATAGTAAATACAGTTGTTAGATCATCCAGGATCTCCACATGTATTTGGTGCTTCCTCTATAACAGACATGTCAAACTTGTGACGTCACGTGATGTCGTGCAACATATCGGGAGAGTTTTGCCATTGCCAGCAATGGGGTGGGTGCAGCTTCTGGATGATGTGTCCGGCCCGTGGGTGGCAATTTGACACCCTTGCTTTATAAAGTTAAAGAGGTAAAGGTGTCCCCTGCAATACTGAATACTGTATAGTTCTAAATACTTTTATTAGAAGATACTTTTGTGGAGAGAGAAGTATTGGAAATGAAAACATCTGAATAGATTGTTGCTGAGTGTGGGAAAGACGAGGCCTAGTCCCTGGCTGAAAATAATGAACAGTTGTTGGAATCATCACTGAAAAATGTTCCACATAACTTCATTTCTGATAATACACTGTAAGAACAAAAATAGTTGAATTGGTAAAACAAGCATGTTGATTACATAGTAAAGCATTTGAATGTCACATGTCATTTGATTGGTTTATGTTATGGCTGCTTGCAATCAGAAGACAAAGGAGAATAATGCAATTGCAGGAATGGCCAAATTCTTGTCGGAAAACAAATGGAAGCTGAATCTGAGGAATAATTAAGAATTTTTAGGATACTAAGAACATGATCCAGATCCTATAAAAGATATTCTTGTGTTGCTAGGATGTAACTTGCAAGACTGACCCCTTCCTTCCATCCATGGGGAGGGAGATCTGCAAAATCCTATAGCCATTTTCTAAGGACCACTGGATTAATATTTTACAGTAGTGCAGAATCATCAGTAAATATTCTACAACATCAAAGCCATCTTCAACAATGTTCAACAAAGACAATGGGACTGAATGACTGTATTAGGACTGGGATCTTTTTTCAAAGCCCTTTACCAGCCTTATTCTGATTCTGTAGTGAAGATGACCATACCTGAAATTGCATTTTTATAGAATTTCAGAGAATGGAAAATGAGGATCAGACAAAAAGAAGAATGTTTGCTATTACCCCAACATGTCTAACAACATTAAACAACTTAACAAGAGACAATGCTTTTCTCCAAGTAAACGATGTTTGGCTGACACAAAAGACCCAAAGCCTGAAGTCTTGCTGGTGATTCCAGTAGTACAGAAATTGAGCTCAGATAGCAAATCACCCAAAATAAAAAGCACTGTATTAAAAAATGAAATAACATAGTAGACATAATTAGCTACAAGAAGCATAGCTTTATGTAGTGATGATCAACAATTTCATTAGGTGTGTAAGATCCCAACGCAATGGTTAGTCACATACAGCAGCATCCCTGGCGGTTTACATACCTCACTGTATTTCACAAACTCTTTTTGTTTTTTTATCTCCAGTATCAACCATCGCTTTTAAATCAGTGTCAACCACTGCTTTCAAATAAAAGAGAAGACACTAAATGTAGCCACAAGATATTAGCAAAATCCACTGTAAAAACACAGTCATGGGATAACAGTCAGTGGGCAAGGAAACAAGGGGCTCTTTAGATCAGGGGTTCCCAACCCTAGTCCATGGACCAGCACCAGTCCGCAGTGTGCCAGAAACTGGGCCATGCAAACAAGCGAAGCCCCATCCATGGGATGCAGGCAGCACCACACACCCGCTGGTCCACAGAGAAACCTCTCTCCACAGGACTGGTCCCTGGTGCCCAAAAGGTTGGGAGGTTGCCGCACTAGATTAATGGCATGTAAACAAAACAATAGCTTTGAAACAAAATCATTATGTGCACCAGGTGCTATAACAGAGGCATTCCACTTGGGGTGCAAAATAGTAGGGAACATTTTTATAAAAACGATCCTTGTCATCTACATTTTTGTAAATACTTGCATTAACATAATGCACTCCACTCCAAATAATCAGTTGATCATTTAATACATTAAACAGTCTATCTGTGAAATTGACCTTTCCAAATCTGGATCCTTCCATATAATTTGGATTATGTCTGCCGTCAGTCCTACCTATTGGGCATGCTAACTCAATTTGATGGGAGTTGTAGGTGAAAATATCTGGAAGGATACAGGTTAAAGAGGTCATTTTGATTTGGCCCTAATGTTCAAAGGCCGCAATGAAAATGCCTTACTTGAATGGCCCTTGCTGTGCCTCTTTTTCTTCTTGCGCTTTGATGAACTTCTTTGGCCATCTTTTTCAGCTTGGGCTTGCTCTGAAGGTACTGTTGCTGAATATGAAGAATCAGTTACAGGTTCTTCTGAGAAGGATTTATCCTGAGACGTGTCTAATATGGAGTCTGAGGAAAGGTCTTCATTGGCTTTACATACTTCTGGCAGTGCCAAAGTTTCAAGGGCCAGTCCTTGAGAGGTTGTGAGCTGTTTGGTGTTTCCAGGTATTTTTTCTTCTGTGTCATCATTTCTATAAACACTATTTACCTGGTCATTTGAATTTAAATGGTTCCTTGAGCCATCAGGTTCAGTTCTACTAGCTAGGTCCCCTGAGTCAACCTCACCAGCTTTAATCTTCAGGCTGGTTGAATGTCCCGAGTTACCACTTGTAACCTTTACAAAAGAAGTGGACTGAGACAACACTAAATCATGGTAACTGGCATCCTGAAAGGAACAGGAGTCATTTGCTTCTTGCAAATTTGTTCCACTTGGGGCTTCTCTATTCTTCTCCAAAACAAAGGAATGTAAGGAAGCCTTTTCGGGATCTGGCTGGGCTGGAGAAGAGATACCATTTCCAATGGCATCAGGAGGTTTCTGTAAATCCAGCGAGTCAGAAGCCGTCTCAAATTTCTCATTTGTGGTAGCCTCTTCTGAAGGCTTTGCATTTTCTACTTGGTCCTGGAAATTATTTTGCGTACTTGAATCATCTTCCTGTTTTGGGTCTTTCACATCCTGAACGCTTTGGTCTGAAAATTAATAATACAAATAAGAATGAAATCAAATGCAAATAGTTGTAGCTTAGACTGAAAAAGGTTGCCTCCGAATTATCCCATCTTGCCCATCAAAAACAAAACAAAAGAAAAGAATAGGGAGAAAATAGTGATAATGTGGGAATTGCTATAATCTCAGTTCTAGAGATTACTTTTATTCTTTTCTGAGCTGTGTTTTCTCCTGTCTTCTCATGCTAACTTCTCTGCCTCTGCAGTGCACAATGATAAAAAGAGCCCCCCCATAAAAAAGACAGGGTCACATTTAGCTTCACATATAAGCCCTACATATGTAATCAATTGTGTTTACTTAGAGCCCTAAAACAAAAGGTGGTGTTTGGGGCCTGTATTATATTAAAATACTGTAATAGTTAAAGCACCAGTCTAGAACCTAGGAGACAGTGAGTTCCAGTTTTCCCTTAAGCATGAAAGCTGACTGGGTGACTTTGGGCCAGGCACCAGGAGACTGAGAATTCTAGTTCCCTTAAGCATGAAAGTTAGCTAGGTGACTTTGGGCCTGTCACTGTTTCTCAGCCCAACTCACCACATAGAGTTGTTGTTTTGGGGGATAATAGAAGGAGGAAAAATGAGCATTAAGCATCACCTTGAGTTATTTGTAAAAATAATTAAGATGGGATATAAATAAATCCATGCATGCACAGTGCAGAAACAATTAGATAAATAAAAAATAAAAATGTAAAATATAAAGAACCATATTAATAAATATTATAAATGTAAAAAATACATAGAACAGTAAAATGCCCCCCTGAGCAATTCTACAGTTGCCAGGGAGACCCAGGCTTCATGACGTAGGAATATTTTTGGCATATGGAAAGGGGTGGAGCTACTCTAATTTCAGGTAGAAGAATGTTCCATAAAGCAGGTATGACAGCAGAGAACGCATGTGTTCTGGGACCCACCAAATAAAGATTCCTAGTTGATGGTACCTGTAACTTGCCTTCACTCCCACATCATCTAATGGGGCAGGACAATGTAGTGGGGGATAGGTGGTCCCTCAGATAGCCCATACTATAAAGAGTCTTAAAGGTAAAACCAGCCCCTTGAGCTGGGCCAGGAAGCAAACTGGCCATCAATGGAAACAGATGGAAAGAAGCTGGACTTTTGTGGGTTAAACAAGGGAAAAAAAGAATCTCATGAGATTTTCTGACTGCCTGTTCTTACCGATCACTTTTCCTCTCTGAGGTGTGGTTTTCATGGGAGTGTCTGTGCCATTTTTGTTCCTGGTTGTTTTTCGTAGCTGGAACCCCTTCCTTATGTCAGCCAGCAAAGCATCGATAACACACACCTCTTCTTGCTTCACAGCTCCTTTCTTAACTTGATTTGTTATTTGGAGAAAAAAAGGAGTTGGTCAATCAGACTGAGAGTGTGGATGGACTGGAGTCCCTAAATTTCACTGCATTTTATTTAGGATCCCATTGAGCTGTAGTTGCACATGCAAATCAACTTAACCAAAAAATTGTGTTTTGGAACCTGGGGGAAAAAAAGAACAATCCAAATGCTTTTCCTCTGATGAGCGCTTATCCTTGCAGTTTCTAGCACTGCACCAATTAATCACATTTATGCAAACAACCTCATCCAACCAGGGTCTTTCTTTTTAATTAGTGTTTTATTTTCTGGCTGTGTGGAAGAATTACAAAAATATCCCAGATATTAGCACTATCTCTGTCCATAATGTGAAAGTCCTGATAACTGGGAGAGAGGGAGCAGAACTGCGCACTTAGATAGCTTCTAGTAGTTCTCACTGAAACTTGAGTACAACAGAACAAGCAACTAGAGTTCAGGTTGTTTTGAGAGTAATTACCTGGGATGCTTAACTTTATTTCCTTACTCACTGTATTATGCTTCACTGTAGCAAATTATCATATAAATTGATTATTTTTCTCTTGCATTAAGACTATACACATTACTGTATTGTATTATAGGTTTAGATAGTATTTGCACAAGAATAGTAATAAAACAATTAACTGTTTTCAGTTTCTTTGTGTGTGTTTGTATCTTGTGTGTATATATAGTTCTATCTGTGTCTATCTATCCATTTATCATCCATCCATTTTACACAGATACATTTGTACACATACATATTATGATTGTTGTTCTGGCATTACAATTTGCCTAGTATTCAAGATGATATGCATAGCATTACTTCCTCCTTTTTTTCCTCCCTCTAAAAAATCTATTATGAAATCGGCTGACTAAGAGACTGAACCTCACTCAAAGCCTAAGGATGGCTTTGAATTTAGGTCTTCCTAAAGCACTCCAGTATTGTAAATGCCACAGCATACTGACTGACAGAAGTACCCTCTAATAAATTCACTGGGGCTTACTCTAGGCCAGGGGTGTCAAACTGCCAGCCCGCGGGCCGGATGCATCATAGCAAAACCGCCCCCACCTCACTGCCGGCAATGGCAAAAAAAGTCGCGATACGCCACGCCACGCCACGCCACGCCACGCCACGCCACGCCACGCGTGATGTTGCGAGTTTGACATCCCTGCTCTAGGCTAACTGATATCTGGCCAAAACCACACTGATAGCAGTAAAAAGGTAAAGGTAAAGGTTCCCCTGCACATGCATGCTAGTTGTTTCCAACTCTAGGGGCTGGTGCTCATCTCCGTTTCAAAGCCGAAGAGCCAGCGCTTGTCCGAGGACGTCTCCGTGGTCATGTGGCCGGCATGACTAGATGCCAAAGGCGCACGGAACGCTGTTACCTTCCCACTGTAGTGGTCCCTATTTTTCTACTTGCATTTTTACGTGCTTTCGAACTGCTAGGTTGGCAGAAGCTGGGACGAGTAACAGGCGCTCACTCTGTTACGCGGCACTCGGGATTCGACCCACCAAACTGCCGACCATCTGATCGACAAACTCAGCGTCCTAACCCACTGAGCAGTACTTGAGATTAAATACTTTCTCCCACTGATTCTGTGAAATAACAGAATAACAGAGTTGGAAGGACCTTGGAGGTCTTCTAGTCCAACCCCCTGCTCAGGCCGGAAACCCTATAACATTTCAGACAAATGGTTGTTCAGTCTCTTCTTAAAAGCCTCCAGTGTTGGAGCACCCACAACTTTGGAGGCAAGTTGTTTCACTTCTAACTGTCAGGAAATTCCTCTTTAGTTCTCGTTAGGTTGCTTCTCTCCTTGATTAGATGGAAACTAATCCATTGCTTCCTGTCCTGCTTTCAGCTGCTTTGCTTGACCCCCTCCCCTTTGTGGCATCCCCTTAGATATTGGAAGATTGCTATCTTGCTACCCTTAGTCCTTCTTTTCATTAAACTTGACATACCCAATTCTTGCAACTATTATTCATGTTTTAGCCATGCAGGTTCATTAAGAAGTAAATTCAGTTTAATTCAATGGACTTGTTGCCAGGTACAGGCTTGTGGAACTAAGTAAAGAAAAACCTTTTCATCACTCACTGGTTTTCCCATCTTCCCCTTTTGGCCTCTTAGCTTCTTCTTCTTCCAACTGTTTCTTCCTTTTTTCAGCTTTGGCTACTTGTTCCTTTCGGTCCTTGTTTTCCTGTATACGGGGAACACAGACATACAAAAGGTACATCAAATTTTTGCCTGATTTTCACCTGTCAGAGTAGAATGCTTCACATTGGTCCTACTTAATTTCCATTGCATGGTAAATTGCTTATAAAGGTAGTTCTTGGCTTATGATTTGGCAAGTAAGTGATGCCATTATAAAGCAAGACGTCACATGACTGTGTCCCTTAGTGATGGCAATCCCAGCAGTCCCGTTGCCATCATCAACCAAGAATCATGGGTCATTAAGTGAGTATCCAGCCATGCTCTGAGCCTCAGTAAGATAAAAATACTGTCTCCAATTCCCCCCACATACCTATTCCCTCCCCTCCCCCACATCTCTTGGCCACCCTGCACCTTGCCTTGTGGAGAAGGAAAAAGGCCCCAAACTGCACAGGATCTGCTTTCATGCCTCAGGAGGCCCTAGCCGTCTCATCTGAGTCCAGTCCCGGCCGCAGTTGCCCTCCCCATCTTGCACTCTAAGCCCCCTGCCACCCTATGCTGAGCCACCTCAGCTGATCTTTGCTGTCTCCTTGCTCCTGTTGCTGCTGAGGTGTGCCTAGCCTGGCTGCTGGCCCAATCAGGGATTGCCTTTGGATGCAGGAAAAAAAAAGTTAAGAGCAGCCCCTGAGCTGTGGTGTGCCTGGAAGCCTTTTTTGCACTGCACTCCAGAAATTTTTGCAAAGGGGCCTTTTGGTGTGCCATGAATCAGGGGCTGCTTTTGGCTTTTTTTCCCCCACCATAGCTGAAACCAAGCCCAACCTGGCCCAGGTGCCAGGCCAGATACGTCACATTAGCAATGGATGGAAGAAGATGGTGAAGCGCACTCATGCGCTCGTGACCTCTCGTCTTGACTACTGCAACGCTCTCTACATGGGGCTACCCTTGAAGACCACTCGGAGGCTCCAACTGGTACAGAATGCAGCCGCGAGAGTTGTATTGGGAGTTTCCCGATACTCCCATGTCACACCTTTGCTCCGCGAGCTGCATTGGCTTCCAGTTGTCTTCCGAGTGAGGTTCAAGGTGTTAGTAATGACCTACAAAGCCCTTCATGGCATGGGTCCGGAATACCTTGGGGAGCACCTGCGGCCGGCGTCAACTTCCCTCCTCCCAGTACGCTCCCACAGAGAGGGCCTCCTCAGGGTGCCACCGGTCAAAGAATGCCGACTGGTGGCCCCCAGAGGGAGGGCGTTCTCTGTGGGTGCACCGGATTTATGGAACCATCTTCCGGTCGAGCTCCGGATGGCGCCCGATCTCCGCTCCTTCCGGCGCGATCTTAAAACCCATCTCTTTAAACAAGCTGGCCTGGCCTGATGGGACGGGGTGGGATTTTATAAATGGACTTCAATTTTTAATCTGTATTAATTTATTATGGGCATTGTTTAATTACTTTTTAATAATTTTTAATGTTTGTATCTTGTTTTTATGTATTGCCCTGTTCACCGCCCTGAGTCCTTCGGGAGAAGGGCGGTATACAAATTAAATAAATAAATAAAGTCCCCTGGGGTAGCAGAGCACAGGGTGGTAGGGGGCCAAATGAATGTAGATGGACGGAAGATAGGCTGATGGGGGGAGTTGAAGTCCTTGATCATCAGTGTGGGCAGTCTGCCAAGCACTGGAAACTTGATCACCCGTCCAAGGTAGTGCTGCAATGACCATAACTTTGGGCATAAGTTGTAAGTCCTTTGTTCAGCACCATTGTAACTGCAAATGGTTGGTGAATGAATGGTTAATAAGTCAAGAACTACCTGTTGTCCAAAGAAGTTATGTCTTCTTTTAGCTTTGCTACAAGAAATTCCCTTTATTGAGTCACTGGCCCAGGTCAGATTGCTATTTTTAAGTCCAGGAATGAACTATGTATTAAGTGCTCCCTTCCTGGATGCCCAGGTGTAAATAATTTCTAATTCATTAAACCATAGGTTCTTTAATGTCTATACAAGGAAACTGTGGCTAAAGTCTGCCATATGACTTTGATTTGCAAATCACAATTAGATCAACATTAAGACAAATTATATCCTATCTGTCTTTTGGAATCCAAGATCCAGGGTGTCTAATTAAGGAATCAGAAATAAGAAAAATCGCCGCATAAAACTAGATATAAGTAAGGAGAAAGAAATAGTGCAACATAAAATATTTTATATATTCTTTAATACAGGTGAGATATTAAAACTCAACAGGGGTCCCCACAAAAAGGGGACAGTGGAATGAGATCCAGACAGACAGATCGAAGTGCTTAGAAATTTTCAAAATCTTGCAGGAAAATGCATGGGAAAAAAATAGAGACTCAATAAGTAGGAATGTGTATATTTTGGTTAGGCAATTAATTCCCCAAGAATCATTCTGAAACTAAAGTCCTGGTATTATTTTAATGTCAACTTTCCGATGAGGCAAGGGATGGAAATTTAGCTCAGTAAAAATAGAACAGCTTTAGACTCTAGGAATTCCTTCCTTCTATTTGTGTAATGTTTATGTTCACATCTGCACTGTGTATATGTAGGAAGAAAAGTAGAACATGGGAAGAAATGGAATGAGGGGGAGGGGGACATAAATCTCCTTTTATACTATGCACAGTAGTGCCAACTCCAATTAATCTGCTATGGGTTTTATCAATTTTTCCCCCTCAAACAAGGAAAATTAAGAATGCTGACAAGTGTTACATCTGCAACTGCCTGTGCTGTAAATAGCAATAGAAATAACACTTAGACTTATATATTGCTTCATAGTACTTTACAGTCCTCTCTAAGAAGTTTACAAAGTCAACATATTGCCCCCAATAATCTGGGTCCCCATTTTACTGACCTTGGGAGTATGGAAGGCTGAGTCAACCTTGAGCCATTCAGAATTGAACTCCTGGAGTGAGCAGTGAGTTAACCTGAAGTACTGCATTCTAACCACTGTGCCATGATGGTTCATTAATTTAATTCCAAAATGCTATGTACTTGCAGCCCTCTAGTTTCTTTGTGTGTCTCTGTGTGGTCTAGTAGTCTAGAATGATACAATCCATCTAAGGATTCCCCAAGACTTTTGCTATGCATCAGTATGAGATTTCACAACAATTCTTATTTTTAATGTCTCAAATGCAAACCTTTAGAGCTTTGATGTAGAGATCACGGAAGGTTTTCATGATATTAAATATCTCCTCCAAAGACAATTTGTTTGGATCTTCACACAGATAGTTGGCAAGCTCCGTTCTCTTAGTTTCAATGAGTTCAAACTCATCCTCCAGCTTTCTGTTAGCAGTTAAGCTATCCTGGAAGACATTAAAATTGAAATTCAAAAAGGATCAACTAACTTCACAGGGGTTGTAGTGGCTCATGTGGCTAGGACACTTGAGTCTGAAGACCACTGAGAGGTTGATAGCTTGGCAGCTCAAAACCTTAGAGGGTGAGCCTCATGACAGAATGAGCTCCTGTCAACTTGTCCCAGCAACTGCCAACCTAGGAGTTCAAAAGCATGCATAAATAGGTACCAACTTGGTGGTAAAAATAGTAGGGACTAAGGAGTACCCTTGTGCATCCCTTGGGCGACGGTGATGTCTCTGGCTAATCCTTTCGACCCAGAAGTGCCTTGATAGGTGCTTCTGACACAAATGTAGTAGTAGCTAACTTCATGGAAACAGTGGATGTATCCTCAAAGGAAGCACGATGAGTTGTGTTACACCAACCTGAATGGCTGTTCCATATTGGGCTTTCACTTCTTCAATTGAGGATGACAGCTTACGTTCAAGTTCCAGCAATTTCTTTATGTTGGAGCTGGATTCAGAATGAATCACGTCTAGATTGATTCTGAAAAGAAACAAGCCATACATGCTGTTTCTGCATCTATTGATTCATAGGAACAAAGTGGGAATTCTGTGGATGAGATCAAGGGATTGTACAACCCTAATTGTGTAGAAAACAACTTCAAAGGTTTTAGGCTATTATTATGGAGCCTCAAACTATTCTCTTGCCATGAACATGTTTTTGATGATAAACATTAAAAATAACACTTTTAAACTATGAGTCATCAAATTACTTACCTATTAAAGATGGCCTGATTTATTTGTTAGGTATTTTTTTCAACAATAATGCAAGAAAGAAGTATGTCTATAAAAATACTTTTGCCAATAATAAAAATATATAGTGATCCCTACCCAGCTGCTTTTGAAACACATTCAAGATCTTTGGGAAGCTGAAGCAAATCGGTGTGATTTTTTTCCACTTCCTAAACCAAAAAAAAAGGAGAAAATGTAAAAATTCCAATTATACACATGTATGATTTACGATGGCTGCAGTAATACTGGCTGCCTGCCAAAGTCTTAGTTAAACAAAGATCTACCAAAGGGGTGATCTCTCTACCTAAGTATCCCCAAACATCCATGGGCGATCCCGGAAGCATGTGAGTTTCTGCAGTTGGATGAAACTAAATGGGGTAGAATCCACCTTGAATTCTCTGCATTCAGCTTAAGTATTAAACATAGATGAATCTGGATCAATGAATGCGGATTAAAAACAAATTTCTAAAGCATTGTTGCAAAAACTTCCAAGCATCTTGTGTGAACAATAAAATGGTGATCAGATCAAAGTATACTGCAACTCAACCAATTGGATGCCCTTCATCCAGGCTAAAAGGGTTTGGCCAGTTATACATCAAGGGCAGATTGTTCCAGAAAGGAGATGCTGCCACTGTGTTATGCCAAAATACATTTGTTAAACTTTGTGAAAATTGAAGAACCAGTTCAAAAAGCAACCATAAATATCTACTAGGAAGATAAAAGGGAAAAGAATAATCTCTTCCATCTCTAGGCTGCATGGATTCTAAAACAGAGACCTGCCATAATTTAAGCCCTTCGTTTGTATCTAATATTTTGCAAGGATGTCTTACATTCCCTTGGACTTAACTGAGCAGTATAATTAATACCAGAAGAGCAGATTAAAAAGTGTAAATAAAAATTTGACATTAATATTTGGCATTAATAAAAAAGCAAAACAAATCAATAAAGCTAGATGAGCAAGAAAAACACTAAAAAAGTCATTAAAAAAGAAATATTTTGTGTAAGCAAAATATTGTGCATATGTATTTGGCCAAGACCTATTTAATTAAATACCATCTTCCTCAAATAGTTTTGCAATAAAATTATTAGGAAAACAAACAAACAAAAGCAAAATAAAAGAAGACATCATCTTAAATAGATGGTTTCTAACTAGTCTATTGATACAGCTGCATCAGTTTCTTTCTACTAGTATTTTACTATTATGGTTACATTTATCAATGAAAAACAACAGAAACTACCTCTAATATATGGTGGAGCAGTGTAATGCGAGTCTGGTTTGCTTTCGTTTCTGTTAACTTGAGCAAAGTACCAATTTTAAAGCCATCAGCGTCTCCTGTGTGACTTCCCTTTCAGAGAAAAAGAACAACAAAAATAATGAACAGTACTAAATTTGCTAGTTTCACAATGCTGGCTTGAACAATATTTGCAAAACAAGCAAGAAGAACACCACCATTTTACTCATTACTTTTTAAAAATGTGCATTTTTTCAAGATCACTTACATAGTTCAGGAAGTTTCCAACATTGAGGATCAGTTGACAGAAAATGGGCAACCGTTGACTTGAAATGAGATCTAAGAGGAAAGAAAACCTGTTAAATAGGTGAACATAGATGACCTGGTGAAAATATCAATTTAATGAGTGTTTTCAATTTTTAATTACCGTATATACTTGAGTATAAGCCGAATTTTTCAGCCCACTTTTTGGGCTGGAAAAATCCACTTCGGCTTATACTCCAGTCAACAAAAAAAAAAGAACTTACCGAGGACTTGCGCGCGGCCGAGCTACTTTGCCTGACGCTGCTGGGGTCGCCCGGGTGCCTCTGCTCGCCCTCAGCAGCACCTGGCCCGGAATCACATGCGAAACAAGCCCGGCAGAGGAGCCGGAGCGGCGAGCAGAGGCGCCCGGCCCAGATCCTGCAAGGCCCGGCCGAGACGCGCCCCCAGCAGCGGAGCTGCTCCGGCTCCTCTGCCGGGCTTGTTTTGCATGTGAGCTACTTTGCCTGATGCTGAGAAGACCCGCTTGGGCACTCGGGTTGTTGTCAGTCTCCGCAGGCCCTTCTCGTTTCCAGGAACGTCAAGCGCGCTTGGCTCTCCACCCCCACGGCAGGGCAGGGCAGGGCAGAGACTTGCTCGCCCTTCTGACGGCCCTGAAGAGAAACGAAGGGCTTGCAAACTCCCCGCGAGAAGCTGGGCGAAGCGCGCGGCTGGGCGAGTGTGTGCCTGCGCGCGTATTTACGAAAGAAACGCTCCGAGAGTTCTTCTTTCTCCGCCCCCTTGGGGGGAACTCTAGCGACTGCTGTAGCCGCGCTTCTCTTCTCGGCTCCGAAAATAGGGATTTCTACTCTCTCTCTCTCTCTCTCTCCCCTCCCCACCCCGCATTCTCCTGCCTCTTCGATTGCGACAATAAAAGGGCGAAGGGTGCGCTGGTTTCTTCCTCCTTCCTCCCCCCCTCCCCTCCCCTCCCCGATTGTCAGGTGAGGCAGCTGGAGGTCTGGCCGGGAGATTGTAGCCGTTTTGAAACGCCGCGTCTTGAAACGCCCGATCAGCTGATTTTCGGGGCGGAAAGCGTGCGGTGTTGTTGTGTTTTTTTTCCTCCCCCGAAAGTGAACGGCAGCTTTCCGTACTAGTGTATTGGCATGTCAAGACACCAGCACAAAGACCAAGGTACAAGCAGCTCTCCTTCAGTCATTATTGAAACATTTGATCAGCCCAACTTCTTCTTCTTATTATTATTATTATTAAATCTGTTTTTTAACCAAGCGTGACTTCACTGAGCTGAATAGTGCAGGGTTGCCTGCGTGTTTGCTTGTTCCGGGTAGAAAAAAACGCTGTCGACCCCGGCATCTTTTGCGGGGATTTCCCATTTCCCGTTGCGAAACCAGCCGAGCCCAAGTCCACCCTTTCTTTTTTTTCCACGGCACGCTCGGTGCCTTTCCCACGATCGTGTCTCCTTCAGATCTTACGCAAGCTTCCTCGATTTCCTGGTGTGTGTGTGTGTGTGTGTGTGTGTGTGTTTCTTTCTTATTCCTCCCTTCTCTGGTGGTTGGAAAGGCGTGTGACGCGCTTCGACAACAACTCTGCTGGCTCTCTCGGTGGGAACCTCCCATCCTCTATATACCCCCATTTCGGCTGCTTCGCAAACTGCTTTCTCCACCCCACCCCACCCCACCCCACCTCACCCCTCCCCGCAAAAGATGCTGGGGTCGACAGCGTTTTTTCTACCCGGAACAAGCAAACACGCAGGCAACCCTGCACTATTCAGCTCAGTGAAGTCACGCTTGGTTAAAAAACAGATTTAATAATAATAATAATAAGAAGAAGAAGTTGGGCTGATCAAATGTTTCAATAATGACTGAAGGAGAGCTGCTTGTACCTTGGTCTTTGTGCTGGTGTCTTGACATGCCAATACACTAGTACGGAAAGCTGCCGTTCACTTTCGGGGGGAGGAAAAAAACACAACAACACCGCACGCTTTCCGCCCCGAAAATCAGCTGATCGGGCGTTTCAAGCCGTTTCAAGCGTGACTTCACTGAGCTGAATAGTGCAGGGTTGCCTGCGTGTTTGCTTGTTCCGGGTAGAAAAAACGCTGTCGACCCCGGCATCTTTTGCGGGGAGGGGTGAGGTGGGGTGGGGTGGGGTGGAGGAAGCAGTTTGCGAAGCAGCCAAAATGGGGGTGTCAAGCCGACCAGGAGGAGGAAGAAGAAGAGGAGGAGGAGGAGGAGGAGTGGGGGGCACGCGGCGATCCCGCTTCGCTGCTTTCGCCCGGCGCCCTTTTCCGACGTCCGCATCACTCCAGGCTCAAAGGGCGCCGTCTGAACGGAGAGTGCGGGGAAAGTGGACGTGCCGCCGGCGCCCTGCTCCCAGGCCCGGATTGGCTGGAAAACATGCCTGCTCGCGAGTAGGCAGGCGAAGATCTGGAAGGCTCGGGATGTAGGGAGGGTGGGGGGTGGGGGGAAGCGAGAGTCTCCTCGGCTGGTTGGTGCGGCGGCTGCAACTTCACCCCAGCAGCCCGGGCGCGCAGAGATGCTGCTTCTCTTTCGGCTCCGCGTCCGCCAGCGCTCGGAGCGGGCTCGAGGTGCTGCTGGTGAACTTCCTTCCCCCTTCGCTTTTGCTTGCTCCGCTTCTGCTGATGTCACGGCCGCCGGAGCTCGGGAGGCTCGCTCGCCAATCACAGCCGGGAAGCCTGGGGGAGACCGGGAGCCAAGAAGCCAGCCGCCGCGAGTGCTGCGAGGGAGCGCGGCGTGGCGGGCGGCTTTTTAAAGGGAACGCCGCCCCCTTTTTAAACTTCCCCTCCTCCTCCGCCCAGCCTTTACTCTTCTTTCCTTCCACTTTCCGGATTAGGGCTGGGGAAGGAAGGAAGGAAGGAAGGAAGGAAGGAAGGAAGGAAGGAAGGAAGGAAGGAAGGAAGGAAGGAAGGATTTAGAGAGGAGGGAAAGGGGAGGGAGGGAGGGAGGGAGGGAGGGAGGGAGGGAGGAAGGAAGGAAGGAAGGATTTAGAGAGGAGGGAAAGGGGAGGGAGGGAGGGAACAAGCAAACGCTGCCCCAAAACTGGGGCGTTTCAAGCCATGGCTCCTCCGGCAACAGTCGCTTAAGCTGCAGTTCATCCGGTTCCCCCAGCCTTTCCAAATATTCCAGGCTGGAGCATTCACTCCCTCCGCAGTTCCTCCAGCCATTACGAGCCGTTTCTGGTTAAGTTCAAACAAATACAAGCAGATTCAAGCCGTGGCTCTTTCCGCCCCGAAAATCAGCTGATCGGGCGTTTCAAGCCGCGGCGTTTCAAAACGGCCACAATCTTCCGGCAAGACCTCCTCTGCAGTTCCTCCAGCCATTACAAAGCAACTCTGGTCAAATTCAGGCCGTTTCGGTCTAATTCAGGCAGATGCAAACAGATTCAAGCCGCGGCTCTTCCACCCGAAAATCAGCTGATCGGGCGTTTCAAGACGCGGCGTTTCAAAACGGCTACAATCTCCCAGCCAGACCTCCAGCTGCCTCACCTGACAATCGGGGAGGGGAGGGGAGGGGGGGAGGAAGGAGGAAGAAACCAGCGCACCCTTCGCCCTTTTATTGTCGCAATCGAAGAGGCAGGAGAATGCGGGGTGGGGAGGGGAGAGAGAGAGAGAGAGAGAGTAGAAATCCCTATTTTCGGAGCCGAGAAGAGAAGCGCGGCTACAGCAGTCGCTAGAGTTCCCCCCAAGGGGGCGGAGAAAGAAGAACTCTCGGAGCGTTTCTTTCGTAAATACGCGCGCAGGCACACACTCGCCCAGCCGCGCGCTTCGCCCAGCTTCTCGCGGGGAGTTTGCAAGCCCTTCGTTTCTCTTCAGGGCCGTCAGAAGGGCGAGCAAGTCTCTGCCCTGCCCTGCCCTGCCGTGGGGGTGGAGAGCCAAGCGCGCTTGACGTTCCTGGAAACGAGAAGGGCCTGCGGAGACTGACAACAACCCGAGTGCCCAAGCGGGTCTTCTCAGCATCAGGCAAAGTAGCTCACATGCAAAACAAGCCCGGCAGAGGAGCCGGAGCAGCTCCGCTGCTGGGGGCGTGTCTCGGCCGGGCCTTGCAGGATCTGGGCCGGGCGCCTCTGCTCGCCGCTCCGGCTCCTCTGCCGGGCTTGTTTCGCGTGCGAGCTACTTTGCCGGCCGCTGCTGAGGGAAGATCTCTGGAGAGGAGCATAAGGTGAGCTGCTGCATTTCCCAGCCTCGGCTTATACTCGAGTCACCAACTTTTTCCATTTTTGGGGGTAAAATTAGGGGTCTCGGCTTATATTCGAGTCGGCTTATATTCAAGTATATACGGTAACCAATAATAAATGTTGGAACAATGTTGAAGAATAATAAGTCTGCAGGTATAGATGGTGTAACTGGAGAAATGTTTAAATATAAAAGCTTTTTCCTTATGGACATGTGATTTGTTTAGTGTGTGTACATGAAGACTACATCCATGCCTGATGAGTAAAAGAATGTGGCTACTATTCCTCTCTGCAAATGTAAACTGGAAGAAGAGTAAATGCAAAAACTACAGGTATCAGACTGGCCACAACTTAAATTTTTAAATAAAAATGATCTTTGCCTCCATTTGTTGAGAAAGTTATAGGTTTTTTTTTAATCCCATTTATATCCCACCCTTCTCCGAAGACTCAGGGCGGCTTACAATTTAAGCACAAGCCAATGTGCTTAGCAATAGCCTTCATTCTATGTATATGCCTGCTTATTAGGGCTTTCGCCCCCCCCAAGCGGCATTATTACAAAGTCAGCTTATTGCCCCCAACAATCTGGGTCCTCATTTTACCTACCTCAGAAGGATGGAAGGCTGAGTCAACCTTGAGCCTGATGGGATGCGAACCTGCAATAATTGCAGGCAGCTGGTGTTACTTAAGGAGGCATTAGCCCACTGCTCCACCAAGGCTCCAAGTTTATTAGTAATCAAGTGTATTGCAATATTGCAAAGCCAGAACTGAGAATCACACACCCAAATCCCTAAGTTCTACTTTTCCCTCCCTTAACTATCTGTCACTGCTCAACCCAGGATAACCAATCAGGTTCAGGCAAGATGTTTTCATAACAGTCAATCCAAGCGCAGTTTGGTATGCGGCCCCCTCCTTCTTCCAGCTGGGTGACCTTGAGGCAGTGCCTGGAGGAGATACAGCACTTACTTTCATTTCCCAAAGTTTTCCCCCTTCATTCCCCACTACACATGGCAGTCTGTCACCATATAGCAGCGAAGTACAAGCAAGCATAAGGTGGTAGCTGACAACAGGGGGTTTGTTAATTAAGTGTGTCTAACAATTCTACTCAAAGAGTGCAGAAGGGATGATGGAACACAATCTGGGAGCTGCTATGCAGTTTTATGCTGGACAAGACCATGCAGATTTAATTTTTGTTCTTTCTTTGGGAGATCAGTAAAAATTGTTATGAATGTGAGAAAGAATTTTTGTTTGTTGATATGTATGGCAAAATAAATAGTCTTAATGTGGTGTGTTTTGCATTAATGTGGAATTGAAATTTGTTTGTTAAGGGTCATATTAGAGGTACAGTATGTTATAGTAGATTTTGCACCAAGCCAGGGCTTGGACTAGATGTCATCTGATATCCCTTTCAACTTGATGATTCTAAAGCTGCACCTAAGTGGGGAAAAAGAAGCAGATAGCAGAATATTTACTGAAGGTGGGAAAATGAATGGAGATATTTTATAATGTACAATTGCTAAGATAAAGCTCGTTCATATACTGTGGTCTATTTTCAGAAGCAAATGCTTATCAAAATAACTTTTAAAAGGTTGTATATTAAAAAGACCTCTTTGCTGTGTATTATGGAAGTAAAGGTTCAATGTCAGGAGAAACAAAAATAATCTAAATGCAATGAGAATGAATTGTGTGTGATGAAACAAGAAGAGATACAGTCAATAATAAATGAATGCTGAATAAACATTGACTCATGCAGTATAGAAGTGATTGATCAATATGAAAGAATATATTGAGGTGGTTTGGTCATTAAGATAGAGAGACTGAAGATCAAATCACAACAAGAGCAACAATTTATTAAACATATACAGTATGCTGCCTGATACTCAATGACTTTGGACAGCTCACAACAATCAAGCAAAGAAATTACAATAACTTCAATCAAAGATGGGAGATTTGACAGACCAGATGGAATGAATTGAAGGGTCTCACTATCCCTAGCCAAAGGCATGGGTGAAAAGCCAGGCCTTCACTGCTTTTCTGAATAACAGCAGAGTGAGATCCATCTGAATCTTGCAGGAAGAGCATGCAAAGCAAGAGTGAATATGATGAGAGGGTGGAGCATGATTCAATGAAATTGATAAAAATGTAGGTATGCTGTATAGTCGTGATAGAATAAAGGATAAAAGGCTATGTAGTGATTGTTGTTCATGGAGATTAGGTTTAGCTGTTTCCTTTTCTGTTTGTTGTTTCTTAGGGTTAGGGTTAATCCTTCTCTTTCTTTTGCCTGCAGTTATTTACCCCAAAGGGGAACGGTATGATGGACACGTATATACAAGTATGGATTGTGATAAAAGCATGGACATACTGAGTGAGGTTTTGCTTTCCACCTTGCATGTTTTCATTGCTTCAAAGCTGAGTGCCTGTGCCGGACTTCTGTATGCTGGACTGCATACCAAACTGATAAATGCTTCATTCCATTCTGAAAAGATTGGCTAACTAATGTGGAAAGATTGAGAACACAAATATTCTCTACATGTTGCAGGGATGGACATGGATCTTCTGAACAAACACAGATCTATGCATTTACATAAGCAATGACCAGACCATTTAAATTCTGCCCCTCTGCAAAGGTGCTAGATTTTGATTTCTCAGCAAATTGTGATTTTTAGATTGAAAAGGAACTGGCCGTTCTTCAGACAACTCAGAACATCCAAACCATACTTAGGCCTTAAACAATCACTAACCTTCACAAGCCTTCCTTATTGTTTCTGCTTTGGGCTGCAACATCTCCAACAGAACAGCAGTCTCTTCACATAGTAGCATACATTCAATCCTCAATTGGTAGCTAGAATGGAGAAATCAGACAAATACCAACAGAGCTAGAATGAACATTTTTCAAGCCAATCACTATTATGGAGCAAAACAGTTGAACGTATCTTGCAAATTTAAATGCTAGGCTGACCTATAGGAAATATAAGAAAAAACCCATTATTAATACATTAGCATGATTTAAACATTAACAGCACAGTGGAGGTGGTTCATTGAGTAACAACAGATCCCACCTCCCCCCATTCCACCTCTGCCATCCCCACATGTCCTTAGATTTTAATTTTTGGTTTTAATTTATTTATGTTTTAATGTAGATATATTTTTATGACTATAAAACAACCTAGAGTTACCTTATGGTAAAATGGGAGGTCAATAAATTTTATAAATAAATAAATAAATAGTTATTAATCGTATCAAAATAGAATCATCAAGATCTATCTGCATCATTATCTTCGATAGCTTGGATACGTGAAGACCATCTACCCAGCCCTCTATCATTTACTTTTGACCTGTTCCTAGGACAGAATAAATTCAGTGATGTGCAAGAAACTCAGGGTTCTTGAACTGCTATTAATGGGTAGCATATTTGCTTGGGTGAGTGGTTCATCCTGGACTGAGTGAAGAGACAGGCCTACAATTTATGGGTTAGTTCCTTAAATCATATTTGTCAGTGAAGGGGCAGATTTTTTTCCTAAATTTTATTTTACACCTTAGGTTAGTGTTAGCCCATCGACTGGATTTATTAACCTCAATAGTTAGATTACTTTTATATTCTCCACAGGGCTAATGATCTGAAGATCTTTAAGAAGCTTCCCCCCCCCCCCCAAATGCAGGAACTAAGCTTTAAATGAACCTGCATATTATAATATATTATGGTAAGCTTCATCACCATAATTGGCTCCTGTTTCATTTTGGGGCAGAGTCAATATTAATATACTATAAACGCTCCATATCTTAGTATGAGAACATTTGAAGAATTGACTATCTCTGTGTGAGAATGTGCCCATATCTGCCCACTGGAATCATTTAAAACAAATTGTATTTCCTGCTTTAGAAATGTTTGAAATATGTGTACTTAAATTAACTAATTAAATTTATGTTTCTTTAACAAATATTCTCATTAACATTTCTCTTACCTAGGAACTCCAAGGAGTAGAAGATAGAACTGATCTGCATTTGATAATTTTTCCTTTTCTTCTTTGAAAGCTTTCAAATTTTCTATCTAGCAAGAAAAAAGAAAAGTCATGTTCCAGTAGCATTGCTGTTTCCACATTTACAAAGGCTTATAGTTCCGAGCATCATGATGGGTTAAGAAGCTGTGTATTTTAATTTATTGACTACATTTTTGTTTGGATCTAATATTAAATTCTGATTAATTTAATTCTGAGGAGACAGCTTCTGACACACTGATAAAGAGGCTAGAAAATACCTCTCTCTCCCTCCCTCCCCCCCTTTCTCTCTCTCTCTCTCTCTCTCTCTCTCCCATCACAACAAACTGTGGCAAGTTCTTAAAGAGATGGGAGTACCAGACCATCTTATTTGTCTCTTGAGAAATCTATATGCGGGCCAACAGTGAGAACTGGACACGGAACCACTGATTGGTTCAAAATTGGGAAAGGAGTCAGGCAAGGCTGTATACTGTCGCCCTGCCTATTTAACTTATATGCAGAGCACATCATGAGAAAGGCAGAGCTAGATGAATCAAAAGTTGGAATTAAGATTGCCAGGAGAAATATCAACAACTTAAGATATGCAGATGATACCACTCTAATGGCAGAAAGTGAAGAAGAACTAAAGAGCCTCTTGTTGCAGGTGAAGAATGAGAGTGCAAAAGTTGGGTTGAAACTTAACATTAAGAAAACCAAGATCATGGCATCTGGCCCTCTCAATTCCTGGCAAATAGATGGGGAAGAAATGGAGGTAGTGACAGATTTATTTTCCTGGGCTCCAAGATCAGCACAGATGGGTCCTGCAGCCAAGAAATTAAAAGATGCTTTCTCCTCGGGAAGAAAGCTATGGCAAATCTAGACAGCATACAAAAAAGCAGAGACATCACCCTGCCAACAAAAGTGCATATAGTCAAGGCCATGGTTTTCCCAGTTGCAATGTATGGCTGTGAAAGATGGACCATAAGAAAGGCTGAGCGCCAAAGAATTGAGGCCTTTGAACTATGGTGCTGGAGAAGACTCCTGTGAATCCCTTGGACTGCAAGGCTTTCAAACCGGTCAGACCTAGAGGAGATCAACCCTGACTGCTCTTTAGAAGGCCAGATCCTGAAGTTGAAACTCAAATACTTTGGCCACCTAATGAGAAGGAAGGACTCACTGGAGAAGAGCCTAATGCTGGGAAAGATTGAGGGCAAGAGAAGAAGGGGACGACAGAGAATGAGGTGGCTGGATGGAGTCACTGAAGCAGTAGGTGTGAGCTTAAATGGACTCCAGAAGAAGATGGTAGAGGACAAGAAGGCCTGGAGGAACATTGTCCATGGGGTTGCGATGTGTCAGACACGACTTCGCAACTAACAACAATCGATTCTATCCTACATATACACATACTGATTATTGAATCATGATGGATAAATGCAGCAAATGCAATACAAAGAAAAATTGAAACAATAGACTTTTTTGTTGTTTGTCTTACTTCATGTTTTTCTGGTAGGAGTTTAAGAAGCTGCTTGAGCACTTCAACATCAAACTTTGTTCTGTCACCTTCCTGAATCATTTTAACCACCTCCTCATTTGTGCTGTGGATAAAAGAGATTGTGGATTAGATACAGTCACTGTTATGTAATAATGGGGAGAGCAAAGGCAGGGTTCTCTTCTTTTCCTCTCATAAGGATCCCTGATGGTGCAGTGGTTAGAATGCTATATTGCATGCTACATGTAACCCCACAGTCTGGAGTTTGATTCTGAAGGGATCAAAATAGACTCAGCCTTCCACCCTTCTGAAGTTGGTAAATGAGCACCCATATTGTTGGGGGCAATATGCTGACATTGTAAACTGTTCAGAGTGCCGCAAAGCACTATAGGATGGCATATAAGCCTAAGTGCTATTGCTATAAGGTTAAAATATTGTGTCTACTCAATGAAATTGATTAACAAGCATGTTCAAGTCAGAAGAGAAAAAGTCTCTTCATTCTATGCCTACAGTTGACAATTGGAATTCATTACAACAAAATTCAGTATTGGTTGCTAGCTAAAGGAATGGTATACTGAAGAAAGATAAATCAATTAGCAATAATTAGTCATGGCAAGTATATTCTGAGTTTGGCTATCAATGAATGCGGATGCTAGGTAGGGTAAATGATGAATGAGGATACAATTCTTTAGGCTTAAGCAAAAAAGCTACCCAGGTCTAATTTTAGGCTGCATCTACTATGTTATGATGACAAAATGGAATCAATCTCAAGTATATGTGGCAAAAATATATCAGAATTGAGACAAAGATATCTCCCGATAAAGGTCCCAGAGTATAGACAGAATTTTCCTCTTTGCCTCAATGCAAAAATAAGTTTCATTAAAGCAAGATGGTTACTTGGAAGAGGCTTCATGTGTATATGTGTGTACATGTCAGATTCCAAATGTATGATAACAGTATATATATAACAGTACAAGTTCTAATCTGTTGTAATTCTTGTATGTTTCAGTGCAGTTTAAGAGAATAGATATGTAAACCTATAAAAAGTACATAAAATAAAGGTAAAGGTAAAGGTTCCCCCGCACATGCATGCTAGTCGTTTCCAACTCTAGGGGCTGGTGCTCATCTCTGTTTCAAAGCCGAAGAGCCAGCGCTTGTCCGAGGACGTCTCCGTGGTCATGTGGCCGGCATGACTAGATGCCAAAGGCGCACGGAACGCTGTTACCTTCCCACCGTAGTGGTCCCTATTTTTCTACTTGCATTTTTACGTGCTTTTGAACTGCTAGGTTGGCAGAAGCTGGGATGAGTAACAGGAGCTCTGTTACGCAGCACTCGGGATTCGACCCGCCAGCCAAACTGCCGACCATCTGATCGACAAGCTCAGTGTCCTAACCCACTGAGCCACCGCGTCCCTTACATAAAATAAGCAGTGTTAATTATTACTAGTATTATTTCTCATGATATTAGCATTACTTTATCAATATAAAAATACCACTTACCACTTAAATTGCTTCAAAAATATGTTCAAATTAAGACTCTTTTTGGAATCTAGAAATGTAATCTGTTTTGGAAAATTGAAACATTTTTGGTCAGTTTTATAAATTCATTACAAAGTATAAATTAAAACCACTTGTCAGATATTTTAGCCTTATTTTTATAGAAATTTGTAAAATAAGAAGACTTAGGGCACTGTAAATGGACTTTGCCAAATCTATAGAATGCTATCAGTTGGCAAGTGTGAATAATGCCAATGTTTTCATTCTTTTATTGTGAAATTAGTTTAGCATTAAGATTAAAGGTCACTGGAGTTGGGTAGCCAATAAATTTAAATATGTAAATAATAATAACAACTTGATAGGTGGATAAAAATGCAAAATCCAGTCTAAACATCTGGCTGACTGTGTGATGTACCATAATACTAATTTTCTGAACTTCAGAGAATCATAGGGGTGGAAGGGACTATGGAGATCTTCTAGTTCAACTCCCTGCCTAAGGCAGGAGTCCTTATACCATCCTGGACAAATGGTTGTCTAATCTTTTCTTGAAAACATCTGGCACTCACAACTACAGGACGTAAGCTGTTCCACTGATTAATCATTCTCATTGCCATGAAAGTCCTCCTTATTTCCAGGTTGAATCTCCGTGGATGAGCTTGCACTGATTGTTCTTGTCCTGCACTCAGGTGCTATGGAAAATAAATCAATACCCTGTTCCCTGTGACAGTCCTTCAAATATTGGAAGACTGCTATCATGTCTCTCCTATGCCTTCTCTTCATTAGGCTAAACCTAGTTCCCATAGCTGTTGATCATATGACTTAGCCTCCAGACCCCTTATAATCTTTGTTGCTCTTCTTTGCACTCTCTCTAAAGATTCAGCACCATTTCTGAATTGTGGTGAAACAAAAACAATGTTCCCAGTGTGACCTCATTAGTGCAGTGTAGAGTAGTACTATCACTTCCCATGATCTTGATGCTATCTTACTGTTGATGCAGCCTAGAACTTTTTTGGAGCTGCAGCACGCTGCCGATTCATACATAAGGGGTGATCCAGCAGCACACCTATCCCTCTCATAGTTACTAATGTTGAACCAGGTACCTCCTATTCTATACCTATGCATTTGGTTTTTCCTGTCTAAATAGGACCTTACTTTTCTCACCACTGAACTGCATATTGTTGGATAGGACCCAATGTCCAAGTCTGTCAAGATCATTCTGAATCTTGAATCTTTCTTCCAAAGTGTTGGGAATTCCCCCAGCTTGGTGTTGTCTGCAAATTTGATGAGTTCCCCTTCTATCCCCTCATCTAGATCATTTATGAAGATATTGAAGACCCCTGGTCCAAGAAAGAACTTTGAGATATCCCACTGAGTGCTTCCCTCATTTAGATGTAGCTCCATATAGGACTACATGCTGAGTGCAGTTGGTCAGTCAACTGCGAATCCATTTGTTGGTGGTACTGTCTATTCCACGTTGTTCTATCTTACCAAGAAGTAGGTTATGGTCCAAGTATACCATATCCAAAGCATTCCCCTGATCCATTAATTTAGTCATTTTATCAAAGAAGGCAATAAGGTTTGTTTGGCATGATCTGTTTTTTTTTTTTTACAAACTCATGCTGCCTTCCAGTAATTGCCTTATTTATTTTTAGATGCTCAATCATCTGCTGCTTGATTATTTTTTCCAGGATTTTCCAGGTATTGATAGCAAATTGACTGGCCTGTAGTTTCGTGTAGTTTTCTTTTTACCCTTTTTGAAGATTGGAACCACATAAAAAAAATTTAGTCTTTTGGCAGCGCTGAAAATTTTCATTCAATGGTTCTGAAATCACATCTGCCAGCTACTTTAGTACCTTGAGATACAAACCATTTGGTCCTGCAGATTTGAACTCATCCAAAGCAGATAGGAGTTCTCTTATCAATTCCTTGCCTATTTTCACCCACATTCCTGTTTTGTCTCCCACAGTGCTGCTTTTGATAGGTTGGGCTATTTTTTTCCGTTTTGTGTAAAGAAGGAATTAAGCAGTACTGCTTTTTCCCTGCTGCCCATTACCTCCACTCTGAATTCTGTTAAGAACTCTGTTTTTAGAATATTAGTAATGGATTATACGCATTTGCCCTAAATAATGAACTAATTAAAATTGCTGTATTGGGAATGATGGCCACATCATTTTACAGGCTTGCATGGAAGCGTAAAAAGTGTACACAGTATAAGCTTTAATTAAGAGTAGTGACCTGTTTTCCCAAACTTACATAACAGCTGAAGCATTCCTGGCAAATCATTTTTAAAGCATCCCTAAAACTAACATGAAAAAACGTATTTCTTCTAACCTCAAAAACTTTCTTGCTTAGTTGGGTAACAGGATGCTGTTCTGCAGCAAGCTAAACACCTGATATATAGGAACTCTTGGATAGTTCAAACAAACATCCAAATGACTAGAGTTAGTTCAAGCAGATTATCAGTATACCTCTTTTGGTTCTGTCTTCATTGGTGCAACTTCCTTTGATTTGGGCTTGTTTTGTGGAAAGCAAAACAACTGTTCTATTCTAGAGTAATCTGGCTCAATAGATTCTTCACTCGTTCTTGTTACTGATGCCCACATGGAGTGACTCTCTGAAAGACACAAGGCAGGATGGTGGGTTACATCTCATAGCTTCACAGTTCATATCTATGACAAATAAATTGTCTTCAGTTTCTGAACGAATGGCAGGATATACATTTGCAGGTAGTCCTTGACTTATGATCATAATTGAGCCCAAAATTTTTGTTGCTAAGCAAGGCAGTTGATAAGTGAATTTTGCCCCATTTTACCACCTTTCTTGCCACAGTTGTTAAGTGAATCACTGTAGTTGTTAAGTTAGTAACACGGTTATTAAGGGAATCTGGCTTCCCCATCGACTTTGCTTGCCAGAAGGTCACAAAAGGTGTTCACTTGACTCTAGGATGCTGCAACCATCAGAAATATGAGTCAGTTGCCAAGTGTCTGAATTTTTATCACGACCATGGGGATGCTGAAATGGGCATAAGTGTGAAAAATGGTCATGAATCACTTTTTTTAGTGCTGCTGTAACTTCAGTCACCAAACAAACTGTTGTAAGTCAAGGACTACCTGTGTACACACACACACACACACACACACACACACAGAAAGTGCATAGCAAAATATGTACAGAAACATATCCAATAATTAAAATTAATTATTTAGTTGACATAGACTTTTGATAGAAAAGTGGAAGAACCCTTGTAGTAACCTTACTCTTGACCTTTCCCCATCTGCTGCCTTCAACTCCAATATCCTTAGTTTGTAGGATGATTATTAGGGCTACAATAATAAAAATTCAGTGCAATGATTGTCTCCATGGTTTCTAACTGAGCCCTATGTCCATTTTTTCCCTAGTTTGGGAATGGCAGGAATTGAAAATGTAACTTCCCTGAATGTCTGAGCAACTCTGAAATTATGTGATTGGTGAGAAAGTCCATTCCTTGCTAACACACTCTGTACTCTTGATAATATACTGAATGATAATGCTTTTCCAAAAATGGAAAATTTCTTCCATGCTTTTTTACTTGCAGATGACATGTAAAGGGGGTAAATTTTAAAAATGGCAGTGCTTCAGCTTAAAGAGAACAATTCATCAAAAACTTATAAGTTTATATCATGGACTGTACCGATACATTTTCTTTCTTTAAAAAATAATGTTAAATATGTCAGTTACAATATACATTAAAATATTCAAATTCTGCTTTCATCTCATTCAAAAAAGTATGCATGAGAGGGTTTACATGAATGTAAAAGCTTAGCTTATATTATTGGTACTGCTAAGAAAAAGCCCCCTTTTCTGCTTCCATTACTTCAGTCGCAACACAGAGAACAGGATGGCCAAAGGGAATCCTAGAACAGGGACAGACTCAGCTGTGAAGGAAAAGAATCTACTGGAAAAAAACCTAAAGGTTTTCTTTAAAGCCTCACTGGAATGGTCTGACTTGAGGACTTCAGAAGTACTTACCTCTCACGACATTGGAGGGCAGCTTCTGCCAATTCAGCTTCTTCATCCTTAGTGTTGGCATCTTCATTCTTTTAGGGGGTGGTGCGGCATAGCTCAGGGTGTTGGCCCATGCAGGGACAATTACTTCTACGTTGCCTCCTAGAGGTGGAGGAGGTGGGATGCCTGGCAGTGGAGGAGGGGGTGGTAGCCCTTCCATCCCAGGCAGTGGGGGAGGAGGAGGTGGCATGCCTGGGAGTGGTGGGGGTGGAGGTGGCACTCCTGCAATACCAGGAAGAGGGGGAGGGGGAGGGATCCCTACCATGCCTGGCAGTGGAGGAGGGGGAGGGATCCCTACCACGCCTGGCAGTGGAGGAGGGGGAGGGATCCCTACCACGCCTGGCAGTGGAGGAGGGGGAGGGATCCCTACCATGCCTGGCAGTGGAGGAGGGGGAGCGATCCCTACCACACCTGGTAGTGGGGGAGGTGGTGGTGGCATGGCTGAGTTAAGGGGCAGGGAATGGGCCCCTGTCATACTGGGCAGTGGGGGAGGAGGAGGGATCCCTACCATATTGGGCAGCGGGGGAGGTGGTGGTGGCACAGCTGAATTTTGAGGTAGGGAATGGGTCCCTATCATAATGGGCAGAGGGGGAGGGGGAGGGATCCCTGTCATCCCAGGCAGAGGAGGAAAGGATGAGATTGTTGCTACATCATGCAATGTGGGAACTGATGGTGGCATATGTATCACAGGTTGAGGAGAAGGCTGTTGTGGCAACATGTTTGATGTTCCTGGGAGGGGAGGAGGAGCAGCAGCTGAAGATAGATTCCATTCTGGTGAAGCTGAGCTGGCTGAAAAGCAGGAGGATGCAACCTTAGAGACATCATGTGGCTCTATATTAACTGGAATATTGGAAAAGCAAGTTCTTGGAGGAGAGCTCTGGATGGTGTTTGGGCATTGTCCCAGATCTTCATTGGTCTGAGTGCTTTCGTTCACCTTGTTAGCTGCTTTTTGGGAACCTAAATCTCTTTTCTTGGGTTGCTTCTTGACAGACAACAATCTCTCCATGACTTCTTCCACACTATTATCTTCTACTGTAAAGATAGATAGATAGAGTAAAACAAACTGAAATCCTATTCTCTTTTCAAATAAATGTCACAATGAACATTTTTAAGATGGTATCTTTTGAAAATGAGCAATGTTTTCAAACAGATTCATACGGATGAAAATCAGGGGAAAAATGGTTTAAACCATAGAAATGAGCAATTCGTTTGGTTCAAGCTACATAGTGTGTAGACCCAGGGATCCCCAAGCCCTGGTCTGTGGACTGGCACTGGTTCACAGCATGCCAGCAACTGGTTCGCACAAACAAGCGAACCCCCATCCATGGGATGCAGGCAGCATGCAAAACCACGTCCCCTCCGATTCATGAAAAATCCTTTCTCCACTGAACCAGTCCCTGGTGCCCAAAAGGTTTGGGGCTGCTATGCTAGACATAAGGGTGTGTGTGTGTGTCTTATAGCCTTCCTTCCCAAACTTGGCAACTGTCGAGTCAAGTGGATCTACTTTAAGAGAGAATGTCAGTTGGAGAGCTATGCATAAAAAATAAATAAATCTGTACTGTCTCCACCATTTTCTTCAAATGCTCCTGCTTGAAGTGTATTGATGTCTGAACTTTTTATCTTCTGTTTGAAGTTCATATCCCTTTCTGCTATTTCTCTATTTCATACTAGAATGTAACATTGATTGGTAACCCTGTAACTATGCCTGCCATAACTGAAGACAAATGTATTACATATGTATTTCATATTATTATATTGTTTATTAAAAGTAAAATTGCTATATTTAAATTTAAATGTTTATTTTGATTTCTTGAAAAAGCTTTTTATTAGGAGAGTTGAGAGTAGGAAAAGCTTTCACAGACTTTTCCTTTACATTATTTGTAAAATACTGAAAGATGTAGTATTTTCTCTGTTGCTTGTGCTGATCTAACAGTTGGAAAGCTACTCTGTTCTTATTTTTGTATATTCTTATTTTTGTTTCTCATGCTCACTATGCAATTTTACAAGATCACCTAAGAAACTACTTAAGTGAATATATGTAAACATGTTCCTTGCTTGTGTTTTGCCATTTGGCCATATCAATGTAGAGACATTTACTGTTGTCTGAGGAGAGTCTTACATTAATGATTGAGTAGAGGGAAGGGTGATTTTGAGTCCATACAGGAATTTATGAACCAAAGAAACCATACACATGCTCTGAACCTTAAGAATCAAAACTTTACAGTGACAATTGAGATTAATAAATGAAATGGGTGCAACTGAGGTTCCCTCTGTATTCAAGCATTTATTGCAATGATTACGTAGTTGTATACTCTGGGTGCAGTAATAACCTGAAGGCATAAGAGATCTAAACTTCTGTCTTTTTTGGCAGCAAATTACCTTTTGCATAAGGATTATTGATAATGGGATCATACTATGAGTTGAAGAAAGCCTATTAACAAAGTCCTCATGCCTTTGATGAGTGCATTCTCCATGAACTAGAAATCTTTCAGACCTAACTAAAGCAAGGTCATTGTGGTAAGATCATCTTCTATAACAGGGGTATCAAACTGCTGGCCCACGGGCCAGATGTGTCATGCCAAAACCGTGCCCACCCCATTGCTGGCAATGTAAAAAAAGTCACGACACGTCATGACACGTCACGTGACGTTGCAAGTGTGACACCCCTTTTCTATAAGATAGCAACCAGAAGATATATCAGCCAAATCAGTGCACTACTACCTGTGAACACAATTGTGACCTGACCTGGAAATATCTTAAGCTGCAAACCTAATCCACTTCCTAAAACAGCTGATGGAACTTCTATCTTGCATGGACTGAACTTCAATTTATTGGCTCATACGTAATCCAGCATTGTTTCCAGTGATAACTCCCTTTGTTCTGGATAAAGAATTCTCTGGCAGCAGACTTCCTTTAGAAGGAAACAGGAAATTGGATGGAAAATGTTTACTTATATTCTTTCTGAGCAACACAATCTCTCATCCACAATTTTCTACTGCCACCTGTCCTGGAGTGCCAAAGTACTTTTTCCTTTATTCTGTTGATCTAGGAAGATGATGTAAATGGGGCAGAAGTCTGTTATAAATCTGGTGGGTCACAATTCCAGAGCCAGATTTCTTAAACTAAACATGAAGCTTGTATTTTGGCTTGTTTTGTTTTTTGGGAACATATACTGCATCACAGTGCCTTAAAACTTACTGTCATTAGCAAGCATGATGGCTCTGCTTACTAAAATTTCTAAGGATTCCCAGAGCAATAGGCTGGAGCGATGAGAAGGTTCGAGATGCAAGAGGCTCTGGAGAATGGACAGCAATTGAATGGAGACTGGGGAGCTGCTCACCTAAAACAGAAAGTGAAACTTTGAACTATTATCTCTGTATATATTACAATACTGATGCCACTGTAGTGATGCTACTCTAGTATTACAATCTGTGCTACCAAAAATCCAGAGCCATAAGATGAATCTTTATTGAAATTAGATTTAATGGTTGTTACAACAGCAAACAGATACTATTCTATATATAATTATCTAATGCTATATAACCATATCTATATAGATATAGATAAATATATAGGTAATACCTGTATATGTATATCAGTGTTATGTCCCTTTCTTTTTCTATTATTTTTAAAAAATAATGCAATAGCTAATCAAGTTTCCCATTTGTGGAAAGAATCTCAAGATGTAAATTCAATGGGTATGTATGCAAATGCAGTGCATATCCTTGTACTAGAACAGATAGCAATTACAAATAATATATAAAACTCACACGGGGGGAAAATGGCACTTTCCTTCTACAAACTAGTGAAATGATGCTCTGCAACTGTGAAAATGTTATCCTTCATATTTAAGCAGCAGGTTTACCCAGAAAATTCAATGGATTATATTAAAGCAAGGCCAATTTTAATAGACTTGCCCCAGATTTTAGGTGATTATTTCTTGAAAGAAAAACTCCAAAGCTGGGTGACAAAGGGGTAGGATGAGAGCTGTTTAAAAAAGTCAGGATGACTCTAGGATCATTCCCTTTCATCCTGAGCTCAAGACACTCTCCATCATAATAATTGGCCCTGAAACATTTAGTCAATTTCTGAAGAAGATTTGGAACTGGATGTCCCCAGAGTGAGTATAAGAAGCCAATTGTACACTGTGCCTTTAACTGCTTATTAAAGTTTTATTCTCTTAACTTTTGATATATAATAGTTATATAGTTTTAAATCAGTATTTAGGAATGCTGAATTCCATAGGATGATGAAGAGAAACAGAAACAAAGAGGAATTATATGTTGCATTAAAAAGAAAATATTACTTTGTTGAACAGAGATGAGAAAACATCTTGATGATTGTTCATATCAATGCCATCACATATTCTCAGTAACTCTTCATCATCTTCAGTCTTAGCCTCCTCAAATGTCTCACACTGGATAAGCAGGTCCTCATCTTCTATGTCTCTATATAAAGCCCACAACAATAAATATTAGCAATTCATTAATCAAGATAACTTTTTAAATTTTAAAATAAGAACAGTCAATAATTCTGTAGTAGATGCGAATATCCCATCTCTGTATCTAATTGATAAAAACTCTTAAGTTGATGAAATTTCAAGCTAAAGAAATGTGGGAATAAAAATTTACCCTAAAACCAAACTTATACACAAGAAAGAAAGAATGATAGTTTGCTTGTTATCATAATGACAAGATTATTTATTTATTTATTTATTTATTTATTTATTTATTTATTTATTTATTTATTTATTTATTTACTTACTTACTTGCTTACTTACATACTATATTTCTGAACTGTCCTTCTCCCTCAAAGAAGAACTTTTTAAGTGTAACACACAATTTTACAAGTAACAGACACAGACACACCAACCAGATGTGACAACCATCACACTGTAATCTAGATCAGCTAGCCTAGGTCGTCTTAGCTTCAGTGGGAATAGAGATAACCCCTGCAAAATAGTTTCAAGTAGTTTCTGGGGAGATTGGTAAGACATGTCAAATTTTAAGCAAGATGAATGCTTAGTTTTACAGATCTCAAGTTGATAGAAAATAATTTTCAAAAGTATATCTAGATTTTTTTATTTAATGAAGGATAAAGAAAGATGATAGTGAAGATAAAGAAAACAAAACTCAATCGGATGGATAGAAATCTTGCTGAACTAAAACAGACAATCAATGAAATCTTGCTATTTTAAAGGAAATACTATTGTGGTCAACTGTATTTCAGTTCATATCTGTTTCCTTCTACACTCTGCAGGAAGGAACTAGACATTAGAGATACAACAGTAGACTCAAAGAATTATAAAGGAAATGCCTCTCCCTTAATCATGCGCTGTATTACAGTACAAAATTGTGAAACAATTATCATATTTCAAATATAATATAGTTACATATTCAAAAACATAATAAATCACTCACCGCAGTTTGCTTAAAATATCCAACAACTGAAGACCTGGAAATAGAGAAGAGGAAAAAAAACCCTCCATCAATATATGGTCTAATAAAAACAATCTACTTTAGCATCCATAACACTAACGAATATGCCACACAGAAAATGGCTAAATGAGTACCAGTTTAGGTAGGGAGATCTTTTTGTGAAACAGATGTAAATTAAAAATTGCTAAATGATACACAAAATGGAATTGCTAATTAAAAAGATTAAATATAGTTTAGCAAGAAGGAAACCAACTTTTTTGTTTTGTTTTCTTCAGTTTAGATAAATTCAGAGTAGGTAAGTCTTTCAGGTCATAATGCTTAGATGGTTCCACAAGAGCAGGGGTTCCAACCAGAAATGCTCGCACCCTCTGTGGGCGCAAGATGATATTCCAGGGGGTGTGAAAACTTGGTTTTTCAAAATTATGGTGTATATGCATAATTTGTTGCCATTATTTTGAACTTTTGTAAGGGATGCGAGAATATATCAGAAGTGTTCTAGGGGTGCGGGGTATAGAAGAGGTTGGGAGCTGCTGCACTAGAGCCTTGCTGATAGGCCAGGGAATCTTCTGACAAAAGGTAATTTCATATGGAACATCTGGACTGAAAACATTCTTACCAATGAACTCATTCCGGAGCTGCATCCTCCCTCTCAGTTCCTCTGTTCCCAATATAACCGCATTGATGGCACTCAAGAGCGTTATCATGTAGGGCACATTGTCTGTGACTGAGAGCTCATTCATAATGATGCTGAACCGGTACTGTTGGTTTTTCACAGTCTGTGGCAAAGGAGGCAAATCAAAGATGTGCTGGACTGAATATTTCAAATCCAAGTTTGTTCAGCCTACTATTTTCACCTCAGTTTAGCAATGATCTTTAGAGTTTTAAGTAGAAAATTCAGAAATCTAGTTATGCCAGAAATCCAGCTTGCAAAGTTTCACAAGTTGAACTATGCTCATTCTCTGAAATAAATTCCTCAATTCATGAGAAATGGCAAGATGAAAAAAAAATGCTTCCATCACAACACTTTTATTTGTCTTAAGTATAATTAACTTCCCCTGTTTCAGATGTGAGGAACCTGAAGTTCTTTAGATGTGGCTCAACTTTAATTCCCTACATTCACCAGAGATCACATAGGCTGGATGGCTGAGAGTTGTAGTTAAGCAATATTAAGGAACCATAGCTTCTCTATCTCTGTGGTGACAATGATTTTAGTTATGAGAAAGAGGGCCATTGAAATGGACTGGCATTTAATAATAGATTAAAAACAGAAGACTTTTTTGACCCAATTCATTACCCACCAATGGAATTCCTTACTATATAATGTATTAATAGGAGTCATTGATATAGTCAATAGAGGCAACAGAAAGGACAGACATGGGAAAATGTAGTTGAATTCTTTACCAGAGAGTAAGAGTTTGTGTGTATGTCTGTTCTAAAAATGAGGTCAGCAATCTTTTTGAACCACTCGGCATATTTAGCATTTTAAGGAATCTCCCTCCCATCTCATTGTGTGTGTGTTTTTTTAAGGTAGATGGGTACAAAACTCTAGTATGTATATAGGCACAATTTTTCTTTTCTAAGAATGTCTATGAGGTCCAGAGGAAGTTTGCTGTCATTTTAGGGGCAGACTTGAATGAAGTTGGAGAGTGACATTTTGCTTTGTGGCTTGTCAATTTTTACTTAATTTTAATTTTAATAATCTCAAAGGAAATAAAAAGTGTGCAGCTAATCTGAAGCATGCCAAGGAAGATTCGTATTGTCTTAAATACCAGATTACCTAATCCTGCTCTGCAGGTTCAGAAGAGACTTAATGACTTCACCCCGTTTGTGACTTTCTGAATGAGGACCAATGAGATGGACTGATGGGTTTGATTCTGAAGAGCTGTACTGATTGATGCAATTATGGTATTCATTATATATCTGATTTTCTACTTGCCTTGTAATGATCTAGAGCATCCAAAGCCAGTGCATGTCCATCAAGTGAATAAATGCAGAGAGCAGCCAGGAGTTCAAACACTTGCTTTTTGACCATGATATTTGAAGTATCCAGTGCTTACAAAGACAAAAAAAGGACAATTATATATTAGAGTTATACTGTGCATTTTATAGATGATGTAGTTTGGAAATGATTTTTTCTATTCAATTCTAAATTCAGGGGACCCAATCTAGATTGAGACTGTAATATGGGAATGAAAGGGGTCTTAATTTTTTGTCCCCTGTCCCAACACAAATGCAATTCATTCCATTTGGCATCCTTCCCCCTAGATAGGATTGCAGCTCTCCAGTTTACAAGCTAATTCAATACCCTATATATACTATACCAAAATCCTGTACTCCAATTTACTACATATCTTTTCTTCTTCTTCCTCAGCTATGTAAGATAATGTACAAGCCATTTTTTGTGAGACATCTCTTTATATTCAACCCTTTGTAGTGTACCTAACAATCGAGTTCTACTGATTTGAAGAAGGCCAGGCCAGGGGCCATAATTTCTTTTTATGAGTTATTTCCTGCTTTTCTGAAATAGGTACTCATGTTATTTTCCCTTGGCGTGTAATTGAAGAGTGGAAGGAGAGAAAGGCTGCAGAACACTGGAGAGATGATTGCACAATAGAAGACAGGACAGGACATTCTTATTCACCCTTCAGCCATTTCATACTTAAAGCCTTTCCCCACTGCTGAGTAGAAGAGCTATTATCCATCAATTCTTGAGTCAGCAGAAAACTACACTGTCATGACATTTCCTGTCCCGCTTCCACTTCTACTGCCTCTATTTCAAGTCACAGCACTCATGATGATTTCCCTGCAAGGGATGACAAAGCCTACAGCTTTTTCAATGTCAACGTCTGTGCTTCCTATGGATTCCTGAACAGCTCTAAAATCCTGTAATAATGATCCCCAACCATGAAATCATAAAAATTCAAATAACAAATAATCCGGAGGGAGGGAGGGAGGGAGGGAGGGAGGGAGAGAGAGAGAGAGAGAGAGAGAGAGAGAGAGAGAGAGAGAGAGAGAGAGAGAGAGAATGTGTCCTCACCTTGAGAGAGTTTCCTGATATAACCTTCATTGCTCACGATATATTCAATGCCCTTCTGAGAGTTCATTACTGCCCGCACACAGTTGATGCATGTCAGCTGCAGGAGGGCATCTGAGATCCTAGAAACTCCTCTCCCTGACAGTCTGTCCAGGGCTTCTAACAGAAGATCCAGTCCACAGAGTTCCAAAAACTGGACCATCCAACCATCATCACTACTTTCCAGCCGTTTCTTGAGCCCCGAGTAATTCACCACTGAAGGGATCTGCAAGAGACGAATACAGAGCTCTGGCTCCGCGTTTTCCAGATTGGCTTCTGTTTGATCCGAATCCTGGGAACCCAGCCTTTCTTTCAAGACACTCCATTTCTTGTGTGCATTTTCTTTCTTGCTAGACATTTTGGCAGGTTGCTCCTAAAATAGCAAGAGGAAAAACAGACATCAAAATTCCATTAATGTTGTTATGTTTGTCTGTAAATGACTTCCCCACAAATTACTGTCCAAATCACCAGACAGATAAAGGTTTTACTGCCTTACCGGGAAGCTTCAATCTTCCAGAGGGATAATTAAGCATATGTCTGCTCAGATCTTTTCTCCTCTATTCCACAAATTGTTCTATCAACTCAGGATCGTAAGAACATAAGCAATCCCCTGATGCACCAGATCTTTGATCTACGTAGTCCAACAGTATCTTCTCATAATGGCCAACAAACTGCACAAGGAAACTCACTAATGTCTCAGGGGATAGCCTTTAGAGACTGTCACACTGCCATCAATCCTATGACTTCCATGAATTCGTCTAATCCTTTTTTGAAGCTAGCAAGCAGTAGCTAGCATCACATCTCATAGTAATATGTTCTCAACTTTAGTAAGATGTTGTATTAAATTTTTTTTGGCCTCTACTGATTCTTCCAGGATTCAATCAAACCACATCCTTTTTTTTCTACAACTGGCCCCTTTATCTCCAGCCTCATCCTCATGAAAAACCCATTTGTGCATTCTGAAGCCTCATTAGATATTTGTCAACCATTCTCAAATTTTACTAATGAATGGACTGTAATAAGTATACCCTAAATTTCTCAACTGGCAACTGCTTGTTTCTTTAGCTCATGAATATCCAACTTTAAAGAGCCTTTACAATGAACTACTGAATGAGCAGGAATTAGCTTAATATACTATAATATACTAATATATACTTAATATACTAATATATATATATGTGACTCCCATGTCACACCTCTGCTCCGTGAGCTGCATTGGTTGCCAGTTGTCTTCCGGGTGAGATTCAAGGTACTAGTAATGGTGTTTAAAGCCCTACATGGCAGGGGTCCAGAGTACCTTAGGGAACACCTGCTGCCGGCATCAACTTCCCTCCGCCCTGTGCGTGCCCACAGAGAGGGCCTCCTCAGGGTGCCACCAGTCAGAGAATGTAGATTGGTGGCCCCCAGGGGGAGATCTTTCTCTGTGGGCGCCCCGGAACTATGGAACCAGTTACCAGTTGAGCTCCGGACGGCGCCCGATCTTCGCGCCTTTCGCCGCAACCTAAAAACATACTTGTTCGAACAAGCCGGCCTGGCCTGAGGGGGGATTGGTGGGGTTTTTACTGTCATTTTATTGGGGTTTTTATTATGTATTAACTGTTTTTTAATGGGCATGTATTTAATTACTTTTTAACTTTTGTAATTCTGTGTTTTATTCTTGCCCTGTACACCGCCCTGAGTCCTTCGGGAGAAGGGCGGTATAGAAATATTAATAAATTAAATTAAAAAATTAAATTAAAAGAGACTTAAAGTCTCTTCCAACCCTTACATTATATGATGCTGTGATTCTGTGATGCTGTAGAGGTAGGATGATGCTTTGGTTAAAGCCTAGGGCAAATTCTCTTAAAATGGATAGATGAAGACTTTCTTGGATCAAGGTTACCTCCTGAAAACTACATAGTTTATATTTCCTATAATTCTTTTGGCAATAATAGATGAGTAGCTTGCCACTCTCTTTTTCCGAGAATCTTCTTTAGTTCTTTTCAGTCAAGTCTCATCCCTGGGATTTCTTGGTGGTCAATCATCATAACACTAATCATTTCATCAATTAACTGGGTAAGCATATCTAGCCTGAGAAAACTCAAGAAATTAAAAGCCTGCACATGTGCATCCGACCCCCACATAGAACAATTGCTATCCTTTGCTACCTATCTAGATATCATCTCATCCGTTTTAAACAGTAAATATTTACAATTCTGTATGTATATATTGAAATGCATATCAGTCTCCCTTTAATTCTTTGTTAGCAATTCAAAAAGTTTACACAAATATGAGCTGTCACTATTGTGACCACTGCCTGTGGATGGCCCTGGGTTGGGCTGAAACAGGAAATAAGATTTGTCCCATGTTTGGGGCCTAGCAAGGTAATCTGAATACTTAGCAGACATTTAACACATATATATATATATATCTCACAGCAACACATGAAACAAACTGTGCACAACATCTCAGATAGGATTCTCACCAAAGCCAAAAACAACGTCCTGTCTAAAGGATTTAATTTTACAGTTGCTCCCAAACACATTCCCACGGAAACCATTATATGCGGAGTCGAATCCAGCCTGACCAAAATTAACCCTGACGACGCCAACAAAATCAGACTTGAAGTTACCAACATCCTCTGCACCAGCAAACCACCCAAAAGCAACTTACCCAAAGAGGAACAGACAGCACTACTTAACCTAAAAAAAGACACCAGCATAATCATTCTGCCAGCAGACAAAGGCAACGCCACGGTGGTAATGAACTCATCTGACTACCATACCAAATTATCCAACCTACTCCAAGACTCCACATACAAACTCCTCAAGACAGTTCCCACCACCTACCTGGAAAAAATCACAAAATCCAAAATAAAAGCCACCCCCATCAGTGAAGAGATCCAGCAAACAATCATTCCCAGAGAAAAATCATCCAGATGTCCTAAGCTCTATGGTCTTCCCAAGATACACAAAGAAGGAACCCCACTCAGACCTATAGTCAGCTCCATAGGCTCACCTCTACAAAATCTAGCCAAATTTCTTGCCAAACAACTACAGCCTTATGCAAATTCCATCACCTCAGATGTACAAAACTCATTCCAATTCATAGAGATCAAAAGTAAAATAAACTTACAGCCCTGTGACCTACTTGTGAGCTTCGATGTCATATCCCTCTTCACCCAAGTGCCAATTAAAGAAGCCTTGACAGCTAAATACAACCCCCCCAAACACATCCTAGATCTGAGCAACCACTGCCTATCAAACACATACTTCATCTACAATGGACAAAGATACAAACAAATGGAAGTAGCACCCATAGGATCACCCCTTTCACCTGTCATCGCAAACCTCTACATGGAACACTTTGAAACCCTCGCTCTAGAAAAATCCAACCACAAACCCAAACTCTGGCTCAGATACGTAGATGACACCTTCGTAATCTGGCCACACAGCAAAGAAAAACTGGATGACTTCCTCACACACCTCAATAGCCTACACCGCAAAATACAATTCACAGCTTCTGGAAACAGAAGCTAACAATCAACTTCCCTTCCTTGACATCTTAGTCTACAAGAAATTCAACGGCTCCCTAGGACACACTATCTACCATTAAAAAACACACACAAACCGCTATCTGAACGCACTCTCACACCACCACCCAGCACAGATCAACTCCGTAGCCAAGACACTCATCTCCAGAACAAAACACCTAGTTGACAAACAACACCTAAAAACCGAACTACACACTCTCACTAATGTACTAACAGCCAACGGATTCCAAAGAAACATGATTACCAACTTAATCCGAAGAGAGACACCCACAAAAACCCAAGACAGAGAACAAGAAAAAGGCAAAGCCCTCCTCCCATACTTAAAAGGGACCACAGACAGAATCAGCAAGATCCTCCAAAAACACAACATCAAAACAGCATTCTACACAGACAGAAAAATATCCACCATCCTAAGAAACCCCAAAGACATAATTGGGTTAGAAAACCAAGGAGTATACGAAATCCCATGCACCACCTGCCCCACCACATACATCGGACAGACCAACAGAAGAATAAGTGCATGCATTGAAGAGCACAGGAACTCACTCAGAAAGGGAGAACAAACGTCATCCCTGTTCCAACACTTTAAAGCCACGGGACATGAAATTGATTTTAAAAAAACCAGAACTATCGCCAAAATTGAACATTTTAACAACAGAATAATCAGAGAAGCCATCAAGATAGAAAAATGCCCTCACAGCATGAACAAACAAGATGATACCTCTCGCCTACCAGCCATTTGGAAACCCGCCTTGATTGACAGACGAGTCCCAACCACCAAGAATGATACCAGACCCAAACTCATGATAACATCACATGACATCACCACCACACAACCATTCAAAAAGCAAATCTGAACCCACAACGATAACGACACACAACCACAAAACAGAAACCTAACTACAGCTGCAACATTAGCCACTTTAAACCCCTCCAAACCACACAATAAGCAAACTGACACCCACTATAAAAACATGGCACCACCACAAACACGGAGCCGAACAAAAGCAGCACAACTCACCAGTTCAGGTCTAAAGCTGGCAGCTGAGACCAGCCCATCCACTCAAAACACATCCCCACACAATCAGAACACAGCCCCCATTCAAAACACACTCCCACCCAATCAGAACACAGCTAACCCCTCACCCAATCAGAGCACACCTCCACCCACAGAACCCCCCCCCTGGCAGTTTAAAAAAGAAGAAAAAACAGCCACTACCACACACGTCTCCCAGAAGAACGAAGCTGAAGTCACCAGCCTGAGGATGACGGATGAGATTTCGTTGCCCTGATACCTCCAATTCTACGTGGGAAAAAACCCGAATGACCAAAGATCTATGTATATGTATATGTATATGTTAAATGTTTGTTAAGCATTCAGAATACACTTGCTTAGTCCCAGACACGGGACAAATCTTATTTCCTGTTTCGGCCTAGCCCAAGGCCATCTACAGGCAGTAGTCACAGCAGTGGCAGCTCACATTTGTGTAATTTTTTTTTTTGGCTTGCTGACAAAGAATAAAGGGAGACCGATATGATCATTTCAAACTTATTTGTTTTCATCAGTCAGCCATACCCTTCTGAGATTCAAAACTGGGCCGACTGCGTCTCAAGCAGTTGTTTTAACCCCTAGGCCACAGGCTCTCTCTCTCTCTCTCTGTTAGCTAAGAAGCAAGGAAGATATGTGTTAAATGTTTGTTAAGCATTCAGAATACACTTGCTTAGTCCCAGACACGGGACAAATCTTATTTCCTGTTTCAGCCTAGCCCAAGGCCACTGCTGTGGCTACTGCCTGTAGATGGCAGTGTATGAAAAATAAAGGTTCCCTAAACGTCTGCTGGCTATATCCATACATTTTCCTCTCTTGCCTTCTTTTTAGCATTTTTTTCAACTTCCCAGCTTAAAAAAGGCAAGGCATCCCGCACCAGGAGCTGAAAGTTTGTTTAAGCAGGTGCTAGGCAACCTGTTCACACTTGGCCCTTCTTACCCTCCCACTTTTGAATTAGCCCGTACAGAATGTGTTTCCTTCGATCTGAGCCATTTGAAGGCCCGTCACTGTGATGCATTCTGCTGCTCTGCAATCTGGCTGCCTCGTTGGTGTGCTGCTGAGGAGAATTTGGCTCTCCAGAACAGTTTCCTTCAGCTTTTGTGTGTGTGTGTGTGTGTGTGTGTGTGTGTGTGTGTGTGTGTGCAAAAAAGGTGTTGGAATGCCGTTCTGAGTGTTCTATGGGAAAAAAAGCCCTGTGTATATGTATATGTGTGTGTGTGTGTGTGTGTGTAACAAATATTATAAATATGTATTATAATACCCTTATATAATATCATATTTTAATCTACTGTATTTGTATAAATTAGTCCCATATTTCATTATACTTGTCTATACAAAGTCTACGTCTATAGGCAGTGCGCTCATAAGTGGCAAGTGCAATTATTTCCTCAATCCATTACATGAAAAGAGCCACCCATTTAGCTTTCCAATGCTGAACAATCAGCCTTCTGGCCATAATAAGAGCATGGAAAATTCTATTTGCCAAATTCCGTGTACATTTAAAAGAATATTTTTCTAGGGAAATTTTAGCTTTTGGCATGCAATCATATTTATATAAACCACTACTTTCTCCCAAAACATAGTTAAGTATAAGGGCATTGTAAAAGCATGTGTTTTAAAGAAGCATTATCCTTATTATACCTTCATGAATTGTTACTGCTTACTGTTAAAATGATTTATCATAGTGTTTCTTTCTCCTCGCTCTTTCTTTTAATTTGAAAGCAATGAAAATTAATTACAAAAGATATACTCTCATCCCTAATTTATATTTTTGTTCTAGTAATAAGCCACAAAGATTTTCATAACAAAATTAACATTTACATTTTCTTAAATTTGTTTGCTGCCCATCTCGCTGCGAGGTGACAATAAAACTAGAACACTTCTCTTCCTTCAAAGTTATATCAAGGTATGTTGTGTAAAATACTAAGAAGATGTATAGGAAGTCCTTGACTTATGACAGGTCACTTTAGTAAACATTAGAATGGATCTCCCCAGAACCACTTATGACCCAGTTTTGAAATTCTAACACTGCCCCCCCCCGCAGCCACATGATCACATTTTGGACTTCACAATTGGCTGTTTGCATGTCCCACAGTCACATAACCATGATTTATGAGGGGGTTTTTTGCCAGAAAGGTTTGGTAAATTTCTGATTTCTGGCAAAAAAATGCTCATTGGGTACAATTAATTTGCTTAATGATCACCATATTCATTTAATAACCATTGTAAAAAAGCTAGTGCCATCAGGCACAGTCACATGGTGACCCACTAAACAACTGCCAGGTTCAATCATAGTCCTAAGTCATGGACTAACTGTAATGTAATTCTGAAGCATCCATGGGGCAATCATGTAAACCAGGGGTGTCAAATTGCCGGTCCGCGGGCTGTGCCCACCCCAGCTCCGACAATGCAAAAAAAGTCATGATATGTTGGGACATGTCACGTGACGTGACAAGTTTGACACCCGTGATATAAACACTTTACTCTCAGATGTGATAGGAGAAAACTGCCTGTTATCTTGAAACAGAAATTTACTTTTAACTTTAGAGAACCCTTGTTAGCTTTTTCTCCAGCCCTTCCTACTGCCTTTCAGCTGAGTTTGATTTATTCCCTGCCAGGGGGATAATTCACCTTTCCTTTAAAATTTCTCAAAAAAACCCAACCACCTGAGTTTTCCATCCTACAGATACTTTGTACAACCATAACTTTTGCTCGTGCTTTCCCAAAACAACATTTGCAGGATCTGACCTAATTTTTCAAAAGTAACATTTTAGCTGCCTTTCCTGAAACTCAGAACAAAGCTCTGTTTATGGCCTTTCCTACCAGAGAAATATATCAGCAGAAAGGAATGTATGGTAGGTTGCATGAACTGTAGCAAAATAACTCCTGACCTATGCTTTGCCAAAGAACTCAGACATCTTAAATTAAAAAGTATCTGTGGGTGGAGAAATAAATATTCCAAATGTGGTATCCTTATTCTTAATGTTGATACAGGGAGTGTTTTTCTTTAAATACCGGTAGCTGCAGGGATATTTATTCCCAAGACAATTAAAAGAGGCTCCTCTCCAAATGACACAGTACACTATACATTAAAAAAAGTAAAGACTTCTGAAGCCAGCCTTGCCTTCTGGCTATAATATGGATGTGGTTTGCCATTACCTTCTTCCCTGTTATTTCTTAAACGTTCTGCAAATTAAATTTTCTTGGTTGTCTCCCCATCCAAATGCTAACTAGGTTTGAGCTTGCTTGTCCTTTGAGATCAACAAATGTTGGCTTGGTACTGTCATCTGCTGGAGCACATATAAGAATAGCAGTATGATCATGGAACATTCTTCTCATGGAGGTGCGAGTGGCAACACCTTCCAATTATGCAGCACATTCAAAATAATTTCTTTTCCAGTATTTTAAATTACATTATGCTGACTGATATGACATTTGTGGGACTTCAGCTCTCGGCGGAAGAAGCTTCTTGGATGAGAAGCGAAACGCCTTCAATGAAAAACAAGAAAGTCCAGTTGTTTGGTGAAAAAAGCACCTTTTGGACACCCAAGTGTTAATGCTTTCTCTGTGGCAATGCATCCCTGCAGGGATCTGGATGGCCCTGACCCTGTTAGTTTTTTCATAACATATTAAAGACCTGGTTGCTCCCTCAGGCATTTGGACTGGAAGGTGAAGCAGGTTCTGCAGGTTACCGGTAATATTGTTTTCTTATGTGCTGGAATTATTATTGTGCTCTCAGACATTAAGGCTTGGATTGTTTCCTTTGTTGAAATTGTTTTAAACTCTATATACCACCTAGAGCAGGGGTAGGCAACCTTGGCTCTTTTATGACATGTGGACTTCAACTCCCAGAATTCCTGAGCCAGCATAGCTATTCTGGGAGTTGAAGTCCGCGAGTCATCAAAGAGCCAAAGTTGCCTACCTGTGACCTAGAGTCATTGCTATAAGATAGGTGGCCATACAGCATGTTTAAACAAATAACATTTTGAGTCACTCTTTCATTGCTATTCACCTCAGGAGTTTTTGTGTGAGAGGAGGAAATACTACTGACATCATGCTGAGCTCCTGAAGAAAAAGCAAGATATAAATCTAACAACTGAACAAATAAAAGGTCCCTATTTGCTATTGCATGTTGTTATATTTCTTTTTATTATAGTTTTGCTTGACCAAATTTTTCCATCATTATTCATTATATACAGGATAGGAAGAATACAGACACTTTTGAACTTTGGTGTTGGAGAAAACTCCTAAGAATATTGTGGATGGTCCAGAAAACAAACACATGGATCATCAAACAAATCAACCCAGAGTTCTCACTCAAACTCAAATAACCAGACTCAAATTATCCTACGTTGGATACAGTATGCAAACCTCTCTGGAGAAGGCTTTGATGCTGGGAAAAGTGGAACAAACAAAGAAGAAGTGGAAAACCAGCAACAAAATGGATGGATTCAGTTACAGTGGCGGTGGTACAACATTGGAAGATATGAAAAACCATATTAGGGACAGATTTTCATGGAGAAAATCTAACCATATGGTCACTGACAGTCAACACTGATGTGATGTCACATAATCAATCAATCTATCTATCTAGCATATATTATATTAAATGAAGAACAGACTAGCTACTACATCTGATTTTCAAAATCCAGATAGCAGTAAAGAGATGTCACAACTCTTTGTTGCAAACTAGTAGTAGTCTAGATTTTTATGGCCTAGATCTGACAGAGTAGGTAATCTCAAATTATGGGAGAGGATCAGCTAGGAGGACATAAGCATTTTAGAGGTTGTCACTATTATTATTTTTTAAAATCTGATCAAAGTTGCAAGGTTTTGTAGGAGTTCTATCAAAACTCACTCTAGACTTTGCTCCTTGCTTTGTCTGGGCAAGAAGACTATGGGTGTTCCCAGGCAAAGCAGGAGTGAATTTTGACAAGAGCTCCCACTTTGCCTGGGCAAGTCCTGGTAGGTGGCTGCAGAAGTGTGAAAACACACACACACACACACACACACACACACACACAGAGTGAGAGAGAGAGATCAACATTTAATAATTAAGCAGTACATTTACCGTATTTTTCTGTGTATAAGATGCTATTTTTTCCTGAAAACACTCTCTTCAAAAATCAGGTGCGTCTTATACACGGGAAAAATAATGGTAACCTCCACAGCGCAGGTCATACCTGTGTCGGTTGCCATGCCACCTAGTGCAGGTGTTAAGCCCCTGTGGGCTTGCCACTAATGGGAAGGGGGAGGGAGCAAGATCTTCAGCCGGCCGAACTTGTGGATTTGCCGGCTCAGCTGTTCGGTGCTCCACCAATCAGCTGATCAACACAGAGAGCATCTTATACAAGGGTGCATCTTATAGAAGGAAAAATACAGTATTTATTGCCCAACCCTAACGAAATAATGTTTTATACATGGGGAAGCAAAACACACTCATATATTATTTATCGAGTCACAGTATTGCAAAGCTGGACAAATCCTCCCCTGAAAGATTGTGTAAAACTATTCTTAATAAATAATATAGGCAGACGAGAATCGATGGGTAGAATTAATACCCTTAATGCCCATTGGTTTTGTACTGCCAATGTAAGTAATTTCTCCACAATTAAGCTGAAAGTGCAAAAGTAAAATGAATTGGAAAAGATGGGGTTAAACAATCTTAGTGTCATTTGCAAAAGAACTGAATCTGCTGAGAAAGGATGAAAACACCCCTTACAGCTGATTTTCTCATGGCCTGATTGGTCCAACCCCCAGTTGGAGAGTTCCACCTTGAAATAAAGCTAAAGGGCAATTTGTAATTTTTCAAGTAAATTCATTTAAATTGCAACATATGCTCCAAAGTTACTCATTTGTAAAGCAGAATAAGATACTGCAGTTCTTCTGATGTGGAGATATTATATCTTTCCAGCCATCAAAATTGGAAAACAGTATTATTACTTTGGTCAGCATGTCCAATTCTTTGGCAATTTCCTTCTAAAATATTGCTTTGTTTTCTTAGTACTGCAGTGACTGTCACAACCCTCGTCAGAAGCAGGTTGCCCAGTTTTGTGTAAGTAACCCAGTTAAGGAAGAAAACACCAGAGGAAAGTAGGGTAGGTGGGGAAGAGAGAAATTTGAAGATTACCAATGTTTTTCCAAGGTGGCTCTGTGCTTCCAGCTTGCAACCCAGTTGTTTCTAGAACAGAGGGTCACAGGGCATGTTTGGAGATTTATGATCACAGGAACTGTGAGATTATCATCTGAGAACTAATTCCCCTAAAGTAAGCCCCACTGAGATCAATGAGATTTACTTCTGAGTAGATGAGCCACACATTCTATAGTGAATCAAATGTCAGGTTACAGCAACTGAAATTTCTCAGGAAGTTTTGTACTTCCCTAATCAATATTTCACACATCGTGCTAAACCACTGGATTGTTTCTTTTGGGGTTTCACAGAATGTGAATCCAATTACTGTGGCATGTAAACTATGACTTATAAGAGACCATAATTGGTCTTTAATGGTGCATTATGGATTGTAATCCCAAAAGGAGGCAGGACAGATGGGGAGAATTAATTCTAGTTTTATGTAATTGTGCTTTTACTCATGACTTGTTAGACAAGCTGTGTCTTAGGATAGTTTTTAATTCAGAGAGTGTATTTGTATTTGTAAAATTATAATAATTAGTTATATATTCTGAGCCTAGTGTATTGCAGAACAGATATGCTTACTGAGGATTAGTCCTGAAAATAGGTCAGCAAAGTTACTTCTCCTTTCTAGCCTTCAATCTCAACTTTCCACTTCTGGAAACTTCAATGAACTATTTAAAAACACAGCAGCTTTCTAAAAATACTGTTGCACTATGGGGAGTTGGAACAAACATATTTTCATTTATCTTTTTTAATGTTACAATACATATATTCTTTCTCAGTACCAATTATTACTTGGGAACTGGCTGTTGTGCTGAGTCTTTGATGATTTAATAATAAAAATAATAATAAAGTTGGAAGGGGCATTGGAGGTCATCTAGTCCAACCCCCTGCTCAGGCAGGAAACCCTATACCATTTCAGACAAATCCAGTCTCTTCTTAAAAACTTCCAGTATTGGAGCATTCACAGCTTCTGGAGGCATGTTGTTCCACTGATTAATAGTTCTAACTGTCAGAAAATTTCTCCTTAGTTCTAAATTTCTATTTCTATTTTAACTTTTATATTGTTTTTTTAAACTTTGTCCTGTAAACCGCTCTGAGTCCTTCGGGAATAGGGCAGTATATAAAACTAATCAAATAAATAAATAGATAGGTAGGTAGATAGATAGATAGATAGATAGATAGATAGATAGATAGATAGATAGATAGATAGATAGATAGATTCTCTCTTTGATTAGTTTCCATCCATTGCTTCTTGTCCTGCCTTCAGGTGCTTTGGAGAATAGCTTGACTCTCTCAAGCTTATGACTGCCCTAATTCATACTTAGTACTTACGGTGACATAATGCAATTTGCTCAGGCAGATGTCAAAATAAAATTAAGAGAATATTTGACATCTGAAGGATGTACATCTCAGTAGTTTTCTTATGTACACAAAAGCAAGACTTACACAGTATATACTGTACATAATGGTGGAAAGATTTGGCATTGCTCACAATGGAAGAGCAGATGGTACAGATGATGGAGCTTGTGGAAATGGCAAAATTGACTAATTTGATTAGAGAAAACACACTGATTTATTGTAATGATCCTTTCTGGACTTTTTTTGTGGGAAAAAAATTAAATTATGATATAGGCTTGATTAGAAAAAAACAGTAGCTGATGGAGGAGAAATGGAAGTTACATTGTAACCATAAAGTAAGATGTCAGTTTAAATTTATACTTATAACAATTTTAAAGGAAAATGGTAAGTCATTTTTTCTTTTTTTTTTAATTTTACTTTCTGTATTTTGGGCCTTATTCTCTTTTGCTTTCTTTACTCTTTTTCCTTCTCTCTTCTTAATTATTGGTTCTTGTTAGTTTTTATTTTTCTTGTTTAAAAGAATTAATGAAATTATCTTTAAAAAACATAAAACAGAACATACAAATTAACTGCACATGTTAATTTGTTTTATTTGTTAACCAATAGTGTAACTGTAGGTGGTATACATAGAAGTAAGAACAAAAACACACACACACACCATCCCGTAAAATAAACTATAGAAGAGATGAAACCAATAGCAAAAAGTGGAGCTGAATACCTGATGAATATGAGAAGGTGTCCAGGGGAAGCATGAACCATAATGCAGTGGCTGCCATAAAGAAAGCTTCTGGCCCAATACCCAGAAATCTCAAAGAGCAACAATTCTTAGCAGACCTTCTTGAGATGATTGGATGGGTGAAGTTGACTGTGACTCATCTTGGAATAGCACTAAATTACTGACTAGGTAGGGAGGAAGTCTCATGAGTATTCTTGTTTTCCACCCTGCTACTACTGCTCATCCTAATTTCTTTTTTCAACTTTACTCTCAAAAACGTATGTTTTTAAATGTATTTTCTCATATAAGTAAGGATATCATATGCAGTTGTTTTTATGCACAAAGAAATCCTGGTATTCTGGAGGAAATCTGGGAATTCTGAATCAATCTGGAAGTCTTTAAACTAAAATGTTATGCACATTTACCTAGTAAAGTTTCAAATTCTTATTGAACTATGAAATTCACTTGGTATAGGTAAATTTTGATTGTTGCACACTCTGATACAAACCAACCTTCAACAACTTGGGAATCCTTTACAAACTCACTCTCCAGCATTCAAGATTCTCAGCCAGCATGGGAGTTATTGCAAATTCTGGAACTGGGCCACAGATCAGGATGGCAGTCAAAATAGAGAAAGCTAGCCTAGCCTACTCACATGATTGTTTGTAAGAGAAAATGGTGCAAACAAAAATTACACATGCTGTATTGAATTCTTTGCTGAAAAAGCTGAATAAAACTGAAATATACCCAGCAATCCTTTTTTGTTATGGAACATTTAACGACTTTGGTAACAGCCCAGTTGTTAAGCTATTCTATTGGCTGAAAGAAGGGGAAAAATAGACAGCACTGTTCCAAAATGGGAACAGTGAATAAGCTTTTTGTGAAAGCTATCTACTGTCAAAGAAAAAAGAAACAACAAACCGTTTATGGCCAACAGACTTTGAAATGAATGACCATTTCAAGCAGAATGGCTCTGTCTTTCAGACTTCTGATGGGGTCAAAATTCCCAAGAAATTTTGAGGACTGCCCTTTTTCCTTATTTCTCAAGATCCTTTCTAGACCCTTAAGAAATTACACTTGGCAGAAAGAAGGAATTTGGAAGGGGCAGGAGCACGCGAGAGAACACCTTCTTTCCCCTAAGGCTGCAAAAGACTTTATTGAGCAAATACATTTACACATTTTTTCCCCTTTTGACACACCCAGTACAATAAATTGATCTTTTCATACATTCCAATTTCCTGAGTGATATAGGGTTTGAAGGTAACTTTACAGGTCCAATTTCCTCAGACAAAGACACCTGGCCATAAACAGCTTATTGCACATGTGTCCATGCAGGCACATACATTCTTTATTCTTTGACAGCTTTGATTCCAGCCATATTTAAACAATAAAAATGATTTAAGGTTAAATAAGAAGCATACTGGATTTCACTATGCTTCTTCATAACACCACAACGGGGTGAACAATGAGACTTCTTGATTTCTGCGGAAAATCAGAAGGTAGTGTCAGACAGTAACCTTTGCTATTAAAGATTGCTTATATTCCTGTTTGGAGATGTCTACAATTATAATGGATAGTAAATAAGTCAGGATTTGTTATGTGTGCAAATTAATCTCAGACTGATCTAAGATTACTGTAACTGTTAAGATCTCTTCAAAAGCATTCTAATAAATAATAATTTAATAAAGCAATAAAAATAACCCTGTGGTGATTATACATAGAGAAGTAGTGATAGCTCCAGATGGAGTCAGGTTTGAGCTTTCCTCACTGAAATAAATGTGACCTAACTTAAAGCAAGTCTTTCCAGTCACTGCCTTCTTCTTCTGCAATAGTATTTCCTCCAGGCGTTCTAATATCCCTTTTCTTCTCAACTTTTGCGATCTCTAAAGACTTGGTAAAGTGTGTATAGTAAAGGCTATGGTCTTCCCAGTTGCCATGTATGGCTGTGAAAGTTGGACCATAAGAAAGGCTGAGTGCCAAAGAATTGAAGCCTTTGAACTATGGTGCTGGAGAAGACTCCTGCGAGTCCCTTGGACTGCAAGGCGATCAAACCGGTCAGTCCTAGAGGAGATCAACCCTGACTGCTCTTTAGAAGGCCAGATCCTGAAGTGGAAACTCAAATACTTTGGCCACCTAATGAGAAGGAAGGACTCACTGGAGAAGAGCCTCATGCTGGGAAAGGTTGAGGGCAAACGAAGGGGACGACAGAGAATGAGGTGGCTGGATGGAGTTACTGAAGCAGCAGGCGTGAGCCTAAATGGACTCCAGAAGATGGTAGAGGACAGGAAGGCCTGGAGGAACATTGTCCATGGGGTCGCGATGGGTCGGACACGACTTCGCAACTAACAACAACAAAGACTTGATTGTTCCCTCTAGTTTTGGAGCAGGAGTTTGGGATTATTCCTCTGGATGATGACAGGATTCTTTTGATTTTGAATGTTTATATTCCTGCTTTATGTATTATTCTGTATGTTTTATAATACACAGGGATCTCAACACTTCAGACATTTAAAAAAATCTTAGAGAGAATGGAAAATTTAAGGTGCAAGATGTGGTTCCATCTGGTCTGCCCCATCGTTTTTTGATTCTTCAAAAAAGGTTTAACCCTCATCCACCAAAATTTTTCCATCCCTAGAATATCAAAATTAAGTACAATAACCTTGAAAAAAGTCTAATATGTTTGATTGATAAGATTCTTTGGTATTTAAATCACCAGCATGCTAATTGCCGGCAATGGAAAAAAAATCGTGATACGTTGTGACACGTCACATGACATTGCGAGTTTGACACCCCTGTTATAAGGTATCTTAATTATAAAAACACAAACAATATGAAGCTAACAGGAAAAACTTAGGATCTATTCTTGATTTTAATATGGCAACATTGTTCCTGGTCAAAGTGTGAACATGGTACAACATTTCCCAGAATTTTCTTTCAACAGAGATTCCCCAGAAGGCCATTCATGTAAAAAATATTCTCTGAAGACAGAAAAAGATAAGGAAACTTAAGGTATTAGCAAACTTGCTTGTTCAACAGGTGTGATCGCTCATACGTAAACTAGAGTCAAAGGAACATTCTTTGGGGTGGGGGATGTGTGATCCCAGGAGACATCAAAGCAGGGTTACACAGCTGAAAGAATGTCAAGATTTTTTTTTAAATAACATGGTAGGATTATGTCTGCTGTTTGGCTTGTGTACCACTTAATATGTGTAATCGGGTGGGTGAAATGGCTTGTGTTTCAGAAGAAGCAAGACTATTTGTTGAAAATATGCAGAGGCAATTGTTAGCAACTATTACAGGACAATTAAACTGTGGACTCCACTTTCTTCTGATTCTGATTCATGTTTCCAAGATAAAATTTGACTAATTAAAAACAAGTATACTTAAAAAAGTAATATCTGGCTAGCCAAATTCAGTCTGTCATTGACCCAAATGTAAGCAATCAATAATTGAGGGATACTGAACATTGGGATGCTAAACAGTGTCAGATCATGTATTACTAAAAAAAACACCCCTAACAAATAACGAGTATTGGCTCTTCCCTATAACTGTTTTACAAATTATATCTTTGTGTACGTGTTGCACATTTTTCTTAAAATAACTTCAGCTTGCTCAAATATCCTTACAGTACGGTACTCCCTTTTTATATGGTACATTTTTTTCCTTTGTGTCAAAAAAAGTTTATTTTAAACAAGTCTGAAAATAAATTGTAGTTTTTTGCTCATTTAATATGTACACATGGGATTAATATAGAAAAGGAAGTTAGTTTCCTCTCTGGCTTGAAATGAAGTTATTATGTTAAGAACTTCCTATATATCTAATGATCTCAATAGAAAATATTCTTTGGGAAAAAATTCCAATGAAGTCTGCAGTGATTAGAATGCAGTACTGCAGGCTAACTCTGTCCACTGCCAGTAGTTCGATCCTGACCGGCTCAAGTTTGAAATGAGGACCCAGATTGTTAGGAACAATATGCTGATACTGTAAACTGCTCAGAGACTGCTATAAAGCACTGTAGAGTGGTATATAAGTTTAAGTGATGTTGCTGTTGCTATATATTACAAAGCCAAAATAATATTCCTTTATTTCATGTTGCTTATTTTAACTGATTTATTACATTTTTATGTCACCCATCTCCCCTATAAAGTGATTCTCTGAGTCATTCAAGACTCTTAAAGATTCTACTAGTGTGGCAGTACTCAACCAATTATAACTAATTATAGAGGGTTAAGCAAGTTGTCCTTGGTTAGTATTTGAATGTGGAACTGACTAGGAATTTCAGACCTTTGGCTAGCCCAGGGTTTCTCAATCTCCACAACTTTAAGATGTAGGGGCTTCATATATGCTGGCTGGGAAATTCTGGGACTTGAAGTCCACACATCTTAAAGTTGCAGAGATGGACAAATTCTGGGCTACAACAAGAAGTAAATCAGCTTGGAAGCTAGAAACAGCAAATCACTCCCACTATGTTGCTGATTAAACAGCAGGGAACCAGTCAACAGGGTTCTTAATTTCCTAGTGCTTTTCCTAGTGCTGCAACATGGTATAAAAGACCTCTGAAGATACATCAGTAGTATCTGATACACAAATATCCTATTTATTTTCAGAATAGCATGTACAGGTAGCAAACGTTGTTGTTGTTAGTTGCGAAGTCGTGTCCGACCCATCGCGACCCTATGGACAATGTTCCTCCAGGCCTTCCTGTCCTCTACCATCTTCTGGAGTCCATTTAAGCTCACGCCTACTGCTTCAGTGACTCCATCCAGCCACCTCATTCTCTGTCGTCCCCTTCTTCTATTCCCCTCGATCTTTCCCAGCATTAGGCTCTTCTCCAGTGAGTCCTTCCTTCTCATTAGGTGACAGGTAGCAAATAGCTATATACAAATAGCAGAGGGACGATTTCAGTCAGACTTTTTGAACCCAACTTTCAGTTATAACCAACAAACTGCCAAGAATCATTAAAATATCAAATCACATTAAATCTTTATTATACAGCAGAATAAATTATTAAAATAATAAATGATATTGTAAGGCACAATATTGTTAAAATTAACTCTCCCTCCTCACAATAGGCCTATGGTTATTTAAATCCATCTGGCCTCATCTTTTAAAAAGAGATTTCTACAAATTTGTGCGGTAGCTTGCCACAAAAAGAAGATTAAGAGGAAAATGGCTAAATAAATGGATTGTGCATAATAGGTCATTAGTAGATAATAAGCACCTTGTACACAACTGAAAGAAAAATAGCAGTATATTAACCGTTCTTTGATTTGCAGAAATATCAGTACTGTTTAAATTGCTGAATATTCTTGGGGAAAAAAGTTGGATGCCTTTTTTGTTGTTCATATTTTAACAGCTAGACTAAAATGTAGTTTTTAAACATAAGTCATATTTTTTTGTCCTTTCTTCTTTGATATTAGGACTGCTCCAACATTTTGGAACAATTTTTGGGGAAGTGAAAGACTGAAAGCTAGTAATGGTGTATGACTGGGAAACACTAGAACAGAAGTCCCCAACCCCTGGGTCATGGACTGGTGCCAGGCTGTGGCCCATTGGGAACTGGGCTATGCAAGCAGTGGTCGAGCATGTGTACATGAAGATGCATTTGCACAACTGGTGCATGCGCAAACAGTCCATCTCCCCCTCCCAGTGCCGCCGGTCCACAGAGCAGGAAAGGTTGTAGATTGCTGCACTAGAACAATAATTGAATTCTAGTGATCAAATCACAAAATTAAAATAAATTTAAATTTTAAAAATGGCACAAATGCTACCAAACTGTTACATTTCAAAAATGTCAATATTTTTACATGGGCTCTTGTGAAAGATAACATCAGACCTCTCATGATTAGTACTAAAGACTATATTTTCTAGGACACGAAGGCTCAGATTAGCAGGAGATACGTAAGGCTCAGATGACAGAGAGAAATTCCCCAAGGATGGGCTCCAGCGGGAGTCCAAAAGTTTGGAAGAATTAAAATTCTGGTCCTGGTGACCGACTCAGATTGGATCCTGCAACATTATCCTGGGACATGTGTATTTGCCTTCATTCTCAGATGAGTAAAATTGTTTATAACAAAACTATGAAATCATTATGAAAGAATTCCAGAGACTAATGTGTATCAAACACAAGCTCTATTTATAACAATAAGTGTTCACATTTTGGTGCCTCTTTCTTCCACCTTTTGTATATAAAACAGTAAAGTGAATCTCTTTTGGAAAGGAGAATTTGTTCTTTATTTTGGTAACAACTTTTATCTAGCATCAAATTGTTTACATTTGACAGTGTGAGAACTAACTTTCAGAAATGACACCACTAAACTCTAATGATACTGGGTAATATTACTAAATTTATCCACATTTATTTTATTTCACTTTGCTATTATGACATATGAAATCGTGACATCTTCTGCTGAACTCTGCCATATTATCCCATTTTTGCAAAATGGAAACACAGGTAATCCTCTACTTACAACAGTTCATTTAGTGGCCATTCAAAGTTACCACAGCACTGGAAAAAGGGACTTATGGCTGTTTTTCGCACTTATGATTGTTACAGTACCCCCATGGTCAGGGTTAGGCAGTCTGGCTCAGGAATTCTGGGAGTTGAAGTTCATGAGTCATAAAAGAGCCAAGGTTGCCTACCTCTGACCATGGTCATGTGATCAACATTCAGACGCTTGGCAACGGAGCCGTATTTATGATGGTTGCAGTGTCCCAGGGGTTATGGGATCACATTTTGCAACCTTCTGGTAAGCAAAATCAACAGGAAAGCCAGATTCACTTCACAACCCTGTTTCTAACTTAACAACTACAGTGATTCACTTAACAACTAGGGCAAGAAAGGTCGTAAATGGGGCAAATCTCGTTTAACAAATATCTTACTTAGCAACAGAAATTTCGGGCTCAGTTGTGGTTGTAAGGATTACCTGCAACTGCTTTTTAGGAAAATCGCCTGACTGTGAAACACTCCCAGTTAGGTTTGCAAAGGTGCCTGGCCCTATGAGCCTAAAGATTGCCAGTGATGACACATATTAGCCCCAGCATTAAGATAAAAAGGAATTAGACACTTGCACGTTAAGCAGCCACACTAAATAGCTTGATCTGCAGGTGAAAAATAACCAATTATTAACTTATTATTAATTTATATCTTGTTATGCTTTGTGTCTCAGGTGGGAATAGAACTCCCAGTCTCCTGGTTTTAGCATTAAGCCTTAACTTTTACATACCAAACTGGCTCCCTACGTTGGTTTAATACTTTGTAAAAACACTTAAAGAAGCAATAAAAAGAAAAGTAATACCACTACAAGAAAAAAAGCTTCATTAATGGAACAGTAACTAATTAAATACAGTATCAAGAAACAGATAAATTACTCAAGTCTGAAATGAGACAGAATGACAGTCTCTCCCAGTAGTGGGACCAGCTCCTTTTAGTTTGTCAACGAGCAGCGGAGTCATCAAGTCTAAAGGCAGTGAATTATTTAGAATGATTAAAACAAAAAGGGCCAGCAATGTAGTGCCATAGGACCTATCATAGCTGGGTAAGGTATATGAAATGGCCATTTTAATGTCAACATTTATGCTAATGGTTTTTGGCCTGGTGATGCCTGATTTAGGAAAAGATGAAATAGACACTATCAGTATAAATAAGGCTCCTGCATGATTTGATCGGTCGTGCCATCAAGTCATTTTCAACTTATAGGGACCACATTTTCTCCATAACAACCTGTTCCTAACCTCGCTGAATCATATCTGGGAACCAGAAGTTCCCAAGCCGCAAGTAAAAAGCCGAGCCAGCCGACATTTGACAGTTGACAGCTGTCAAATGGCCGCCCGAAGCAACGACGCACGCGCACCGCCCAGCCGGCCGCCATTCCCGTTGACAGCTGTCAAAAGGGCTGCCGGGGGCCAACGCGCACGCGCCAGATTTGACAGTTCCCGGAACTGTCAAATCTGGAAGTCTTCAACTCGGTCCTCCGAACTGAGCTAAGCGCTCAGCTGAGAGGAATTCCCTGACAGCCGCAGAGCTGTCAAAGTACTGTTAGTTGATTGGCCGTTCTCCGAACGGCGGGGAAATACCGCTACCTGATTGGCTACGCTGTTTGACAGTTCCCTATATAAACCCGGATTGTTTTGACAGTCAGCTGCCGGGAGCTGAACCAAATAAACGAGTTAAACCTTGCCTGCGGTCTCTCGCCTGTCTTTGTAAAGACAATTTACCTGGCGACGAGGATGGGATCCCGGTACTACAGAGCTGCCTGCTGAGTTAGCCTCCGCGAAGGAGTTTCGATCCCTCTCGCTGAAAGTCACTGCTGAAGCCACATCGAGGGCAAAGGAACCCTTCGGCAGCTTGAACAGCACCGTGGATCCAGACCATGGCAAATTTAGGCCACGTCAGAGAGTTTGACGTCCGCCATCCCGAGGGATGGGAATCGCACTGGGGACAAGTTGAAGGCTACCTCGTAGTAAACAAGATAACGGAGGATCGCCACAAGGCTGCCGCCCTCCTGTGTCTCAGCGGGCCTGCCGTCTACAACATTGCCGTAGGGCTCTGCAGCCCAGACCCCATCGCGACCATCCCCTACGCCGTACTAACCGACCGCCTCAGCAAGCACTTCATGCCCCGGCGGTCCGAGCTGTACTGGCGCCTCCATTTCGCCCGCCGCCGACAGCAACCGGGCGAAACGACCACAGCCTTCATCGCTGGGGTACGTCACGCTGCCCACAGGTGCCAATTTCCCAACCTGGAAGACCGTATCAGAGATCAGGTTATCGTCGGTCTCTCCAACGAGCGGCTCCAGCGGAAATTGGTAGCCGGACCCACGTTAGACCTCGCTCAACGCACATTAGAGATCATGGCCTACGAAGATAGCCACCGTGAAGGCTCCCCGACGTTCAGAAGCAGCCCGGCCGGGTCAGTCCACTACGCCGGGGAACCGGACGGCGAGCAACCAGAATCCTTCACCGGCGTCGACGACATCATGTCCTGCTTCAGCAAAATGGGCACCGACCCCGGGAAGAACCACAGGCCATTCAGGCCAGCCGCCTCCGGCCCAAGACCCACCTCCACAGGCCCAAAACCTAAGTGTGCCAGCTGCGGCGGGGCTCACGCCAGAGCCACATGTCGTTTCAGAAATGCCAAGTGTCACGGATGCGGGAAGACCGGGCACATTCGCTCCGCTTGTCGCAGTTCGAACCGGGAAACCCTCCACGAGCTTGAGGAGATTCCAGCAGGTAGGACCAGGGTCCCCCTTTTTGCCAGGGAAATTCCCCAGCCCTCAGTATTGTCCATTCGGGCCCAACAAAAAATTTCGCCCATCCACCATTTACAGCCCAAAATTAAGATCTGGGTTAAAATTCAAGGAGTGCCCTGTGAAATGGAGGTCGACTCTGGCTCCTCTGTTTCAATAATGTCCTGGGACACTCTCAAAAAGATTGGGGTTAAAAACAGACGTCGTATTCCCCTGCAGCCCTCCAAAATACTCCTTGCAGACTTCCAGGGGGCCGCCATCCACTTAAAGGGGCAGGCACAAGTAAAGGTAGAATACAAAAAATTCCATGGGCAATTAACAATCCAAATCACTGAGGCTCCCAGGACCACCCTCATCGGGTTAGACTGCTTCGAGGCTCTAGGCATCCACCTGGAGGGCACCAACCGCATACAATCCCGAACATTAGAGCAGGTCTGCCAGGCGTTCGCGGACGTTTTCGACGGAACGCTTGGCAAATATACAGGCCCCCCTATAGACCTCAAATTAAAACCTGAGGTAGGTCCCATCCGCATCAAGGCAAGAAGGGTCCCCTTTGCGCTAAAACAAAAAATTGAAGCAGAATTAGACCGTCTAGTCAGCCTGGGAGTCCTAGAACCAACAGACGGGGGAACCTGGGAAACCCCCATAGTGACACCAGTTAAACCAAACGGAGACGTGAGAATATGCGCGGACTATAAAGCAACAATAAACCGCGCATTAAATCCCCACGCATACCCAGTGCCTGCTGTCAGGGACGTGCTGTCAGAAATAGGGTCCGGCTCAATATTCGCCAAACTCGACCTAGCGCATGCCTTCCTTCAGCTACCTGTCACCCGGGAAACAGCTGAAGCACAAACCATTGTCACTCACCGTGGCGCTTTCAAAGTAAACCGCCTCCAATTCGGCATCTCAGTGGCCCCTGGTATTTTCCAGGAGGTCATGGAAAAAACCTTAAAAGGAATCCCTGGTGTCTGCCCCTATTTCGATGACATACTCATCGCTGGGGAATCGGAAAACAACTTAGCAGATAGACTACAGGAAGTATTATTAAGATTTAGAAAAGCAGGGCTTAAACTAAAACGTGAAAAATGTTCCATAGGCGTCCCGTCAGCAGATTTCTTAGGCTACAAGATCGACTCGCAAGGAATTCACCCCACAAACTCAAAAATCCTTGCTATCAAGGCCGCCCCTACCCCAAAAAATAAAACCGAGCTCCAAGCCTTCCTTGGACTTTTAAATTTTTATCACGCCTTCCTACCAGGGAAGGCAACTATCGCAGAACCCCTCCACAGACTGCTCGATAAAGGGGCAGCCTGGCAGTGGACTACAGCCCACGAAAACAGTTTCAAGTCACTTAAACTAATGCTTTCCAGCAACGCAACTATTTCCCACTACCAGGAGGACAAACCTCTATGCATAGCCTGCGATGCATCCCCATATGGGATCGGAGCAGTTTTAAGCCATTTAGACAGCAATGGCACCCAAGCCCCAGTGGCATATTATTCCAGAACTCTTTCCAAAACGGAAAGAAACTATGCCCAAATAGATAAAGAAGCCCTGGCAATTGTGGCAGGAATTAAAAAATTTCACGATTACCTTTACGGCCGCCCCTTTGTGATTTACACAGATCACAAACCATTGTTAGGACTATTCACTTGGGACCGTCAGACCCCCCAAATCTTATCTCCCAGGATGTTGCGCTGGACAACATTCCTCACAGCATATTCCTACCAATTAATATATAAGCCAGGACACCAAATGTGTCACGCTGATGGCCTCAGCAGATTACCCCTACCCCACACAGAACCAGACCCAGCCCCAGCAGGCAACATCTTAGCTATTCAAGAGCTCCCAGAATGCCCACTGACAGCAAAAGATATCGCTACTGCAACTTCGTCAGACAAAACACTTAGCAGAGTGTTAGCATGGGTACACACAGGCTGGCAAACCTCTTGCCCAGGCACAGAGTTTCAGCCATATTTCTCCAGGCAAAATGAACTAACATCACACTTAGGATGTTTACTCTGGGGGTGCAGGGTAATCGTGCCCTCCAAACATAGGCCAAAAGTACTGGACACATTACATGAGGGCCACCCTGGCATCATAAAAACAAAAGCCTTGGCCCGCAGCTACGTCTGGTGGCCAGGAATAGACCAAGACATAGAGAAGTACATCGCTGGCTGCTACCTATGCCAAGAATCCCGCCCACTCCAACCAGAGCCCCAATTCACAAATGGGAACTCACAAAAAACCCCTGGTCCCGCATCCACATTGATTATGCCGGGCCCTTCCAAGGACAGGTCTTCCTCATAGTTGTAGATAGTTATTCCAAATGGCTGGAGGTTCTCCCGGTTCACAGCACAACGTCTGCCGCAACCATTCAAGCCCTCAGGGGAATCTTCGCAACACACGGTCTCCCCGACGTTATTATTTCAGACAATGGCCCTCAATTTACTTCTCATGACTTTCAGATCTTCACGAGGAGAAATTGTATTAGGCATTCAACATCGGCTCCCTTCCACCCATCGTCCAACGGCCTTGCGGAGGTTATGGTGAGGACCACCAAAGACGCCCTCAAAAGAATCATCACAGGGAACTGGCACCGTCGCTTGTCACAATTTCTCTTAGCCCACCATTCTACGCCCTGCACAACCACCGGCAAAAGCCCGGCCGAACTACGATGGGGCCGCCGCCTGGTGACACGGCTCGACAGACTCCACCCCGACAGACTGGCAGCCAAAATGACACCAAACACCCAGCCAAAAACATTCTCCAAAGGACAAAATGTTTGGTCCCGAGATTATGGGGGAAGGGATAAGTGGGTTCAGGGGGTTATCCTGGACCAAACAGGACCATTATCATACACAGTGGACACAGGGACAGGACTCATACAACGCAGACACACGGATCAGCTCCGACCCAGGTCACTACCCAACCCCTCTCTGCAACCGACTCTGGGTGAGCCTACGCTGGCCGACACCCCCGGACCCGATGAATTCCTCCCCCAGGACCCACAACCACCTGCTGAGCCCCACCTAGAAACAACTCCTCCAGCCACGCAACCCGAAGGGAGCACCCCCTGTCCCCGACGGTCCAGCCGAGCCAGAAAACCCCCCGCATACCTCGCGGACTTTGAATGGAAGGGAAACCCACCATCTGTTAAAGAACCTGTTAACCATACTGTTTTAAAACGTTCAATTGTTGTTATGCATAACATACCTGTTCAGGGGGGGGAAAGGGGGTGAATCATATCTGGGAACCAGAAGTTCCCAAGCCGCAAGTAAAAAGCCGAGCCAGCCGACATTTGACAGTTGACAGCTGTCAAAGGGCCACCCGAAGCAACGACGCACGCGCACCGCCCAGCCGGCCGCCATTCCCGTTGACAGCTGTCAAAAGGGCTGCCGGGGGCCAACGCGCACGCGCCAGATTTGACAGTTCCCGGAACTGTCAAATCTGGAAGTCTTCAACTCGGTCCTCCGAACTGAGCTAAGCGCTCAGCTGAGAGGAATTCCCTGACAGCCGCAGAGCTGTCAAAGTACTGTTAGTTGATTGGCCGTTCTCCGAATGGCGGGGAAATACCGCTACCTGATTGGCTACGCTGTTTGACAGTTCCCTATATAAACCCGGATTGTTTTGACAGTCAGCTGCCGGGAGCTGAACCAAATAAATGAGTTAAACCTTGCCTGCGGTCTCTCGCCTGTCTTTGTAAAGACAATTTACTTGCCTTTCAGATCTTCCAGTGATGCCTACACGATTGCTAAGCACATTGTGCTTTAGATTGTAAGCCGCCCTGAGTCTTCGGAGAAGGGCGGGATATAAATGGGATTAAAATTAAAAAATAAAATTAAATGATTGGGAAACTCAGTGCATAATCATCATTGAGCTCAGAAACAGGGAACATAAGGGTGTTAACATGTACTGAGCAGTGACTGTAATAGTAATTAAATGCTTACTATATGTTCACTGTGCTGGAGAGGATGTGGGCATAATACTAAGACTGATATAATACTATACAGGGGTACCAGGGTATTTCTATTTTAAGCCATTCTACACTGTCAGCTTGCATGGGAACCACAAATGAATAACACAGGCTTGTAACATTAATATATGGAATGGCATAGTACTGACTGGCATGTAGCTTAACTGCATGTCCATCACCTGTCCTAAGCTTTTTCTTCTGACTTCCTGGGACTCATCTATATTGTATGATCCAACATGTTCTCCTCTCTTTGAGTTATGACTCACAGATGGTATGTTTATTCTTCATAGGAGTGGCAGACGGGTGGATGCTATGGTAATGGGTTTTTTTTTCTTTCTGTGCAAATGAGATAAAGCTGCATTTTCATTAGTTTGCTCCATATCTCAGAGCCAAATTAGAAAATATTGTCCTCCAAAAGGAGAAAAGAAATCTCCTACTGATAGGCTCATTACAACAGTAGGCAAGCAACATTCTGTTTAATTAATACTTTATAACTATTGGTCCAAGGCATCATTTTGTGAATGGACAAATGTCTCCCCAGCAGCTATTTTGTGAATGTACCCATTTTCCAAAATTTCTCATGTTTTGGCAAACCTGACCAATTGGGTCATGGGAAAAACAATAAAGACTTTTTTAAAAAGATGGAAGCATTTATATGGACTTTTTGCTGAGAGGAGAAAAGACTGAACTGGGTTACGGTTAGGGTAAAAGACGGAGGAGAAAGAGTCAGATTGCAAGTACTGATAAAAAAGGATGGAAGTGAAAAATTCTACATTTTCTTTCCTTTGTTTCACTTCTTTTTCCCTTTTTTGTATCTTTTCTTTTCATTTTTATTCATTTATTAAATTGTAAAATTCTGATAAAAATAGCAACAGTGATAGTTGCAAGTTGAAATAGGAAGATATAATTGAGGACCAAAGGAAATGGAGGCAGATCTAATAACTAGGATCCTATTAAGGAATTGGGAAATCAACTCTACCAGAAATTCAGGATACTTTGGTTGTCTATATGTCCATGGGAAAGGGAATACATAGTATAGCTGAATAACATTTCTTTTTCTATTTTTAAATTAATTTAACCCAAATTTGGGGAGAAAAAAAGGCTTACATTTACTTTTCAACTGAAATCTGTTCAATAATTCCCACCATCCTTATTTTGTTTCTTAGGTAGGAGGATATGTACAGTCTGTACTCAGCACTCCTGTCCTTTTTAATAACAGTGTTCATCCGGATCCAGGAAACATTGCTGAGGCCTTCTGTTTTACTGCAAGGCTTAAAGGACACATGAACAGCTCTGCTGAATCCAATCAACTGTCCACTGAATCAAACATTCTGTTACTGCAATTGCCAGAAAAATGTTTCTTCAAAGACCATAAATGTTCTACATCCTGCCATTGCTCTGCAAACATAGATGCATATTTAATTTAAAAATTTATAATCTGCTTTTTAGTAGAATGATTCCAACAGCTTAGAAAGGTAATACTTTACTCCCTTGTGCACAAGGGGGCATTAACCTTCTAGCTGTTGACTGGCAAAACAACATCCCTTTTAAAAATTCTGCAGTCACAGAACAATTATCAGTTAGAAGCGAACTTGATTAAACCACTTTTTCCAGGTTTTTTGAAAATCACCAAGCCATAGGTGATTGGGAGTATTCACACAGTTTGTACACTGATCGACAAACCAGCCAACCAAACTTAGCCTAACATGTTGTGCAAACCTTCTGGCTCAGAAACCCAGAAAACTGGATTAATGATTATGGTAAAGCTATCCATAGATAAGAGTTTTGTACAAATACAGCTAATGGGATGGCTCCCAGTCGGGAACCACTACAAAGTGATGAATTTGGAGACACTGCCTTTCTAAAAGATATCTGTGAAACAGAGCAGGCAACAAGGTATGTGAGGGACTAAAGATCAGATCAGGTGAAGATTCACAAATCCATTCACTATCTCTCTTGAAAAGAGGACAATTCTTCATGTCATCACCAAACGTCAGAAATATAGAAGAATTACCCTTGTGTTGAACCTCAAAGTCACTTGTAACTCCTTCAACAAACTTCTCTTTCTTCCCTTACATTGCTCATCACTAGTTCTTGAGTTCAGACTCCATCCTCATGTAATTAATTTTATCTGGCTATCAAAATAGACCACAATGTCTTGATATCTTGATAAGACAACTTCATACATTCAATTATGGCAGTGGTAGACAACTTTTGGGGGTTATAATAAATATTTTGAGGTTCAGCAAAACTGGGTGCAATAACGCAAGTGAGACAGGGATTTTCTGTTTCCTTCTTTGGTTCAAAAAAATCATGTTGTCTATTTCAGATCTTTTACAACAATTTCTGGATCTCCCACATCAAAATGGTGCAATATATTATCATTGGGATCAGAAGTTCAAGAATTTAAAAACAAAACAAAACAGGATTTAGGGACCCCAGGTATATCTCTGGGTTGGGGAAGGAGGTAAAAACGTTAATGAACTTTAAACCCCCCCCCCCAGAAAATGTGTTCATTGCAATTAGTACAAACCATAATGCAAGTCTATACTTGTTTATCCAAAAATATGCGTCATTAATTTTATCACAGCTTTTTCTCAGTTGTGATTTGAAGATGTACTTTCTTCAGCTCTTTAAATTTTGTGTTTTTTTTAAAAATGCTTGGAAAAAAAATCCTTGGGATTTAAAATAGTAGCATAACTTTCATTTCACCCTTTTCATTACCCTGAGAGGAGCCATTTATTTGCCAACTGGAGGAAAAAAACCTGCTAATTTATTATCCCGTCTGCAAACTGTGCTGTAGCAGAGTTCAACAGGATGTTGGTGTTAACTTTATATGTTCAGATCAGTCATGCTGTTTCTGCTGAAAGCAAGCAAGTACTTGTTATACAGAAAAAAGACTCACTAGGAGATTTCTGGTACACCTCTTGCACTTAAGAAATATAGTGACACTTCAGTAATAATATCTCCTGTATTTCATTCTCCATCTGAAAATGATGTGGGGAAAAATACTGGAGTTGTGTTCAATTTGATTGTATTTTTCCATATGGATTGTTGAATATTGTTTCTGCTTCCTTCAGATTTAACTCCTTTTAACTGTGAATAAACAGTCTCAAGACACTTAGGATTTGTTTACCCTGGACCAAATATCTACTCTGCTATTCAGAGCTGGTCCAAGATACTATGTTGATGGGGTAGAACAGTAAATGGCATCTCAAAGAGTGTAGTTACAAACTATTTTGGCATCTTAGGCAGAAAATCTATTAGTTCATTCCTTCATCCCTGGCATTAAAAATACGATGATGGTGATGGTGATAATAACAATTACAGACAGCTGTCCCATTTTGTTTAAATTATTTGTAAAACTAATAAAGGCAGTATCTAAATAAATAAATAAAATATGGATTTAAATGTCATGCTAAAAATCCTGTCTCCATTTGCAGAAAGTAGGGAAAAACAAAAATCAAGATGGCACCCATGACTGTGTGATTGACACCCCTTTTCAGGAATGCCAAGATTCATATAAAAAAGGGTAAGGTTTCAATTGTTTGGTTGCATCCACCATCTTGATTATTTTGAACTGCCCAGTAGATACTCCTGCTCATCTCCACAGTGCTGAATGGCTATATGAGCAGTGAAGAATTCTGAGACAAACAAAATTCACCTTTATGAAAAAGACTTCTCTATGCATACATCTCACTGGCTACCAAACACATGGCTTTTAAAATACATTTCTGGGGATCTATATACTTGTCTAAAGTATATTTATGCCAACTCTGAGAAGTACAAGGTACAGAAAAGTCACAACATAGCTTTCTTCTAACAGTTATCCCAATCTGGGGCCCATCTTCCATTTTTACTGTTGGCTGTATGATTTGAGATGATGCAAACATAGTCTAGCAGACATTCTAGAAAGCTAAATGGTAAGATGTTAAAATGTTACGTTTCACCAGCAAATTACTTGAGCAAAGGGTTTGAATAAATTAATTGGTTTCCACTAGGTCTCTTTTTCTGCCCAAATTTTTAATGGGCAACTGAAGCTTCATCCTGGCTGACTTCTGTGTTCTTTGATCTGGGAAATGAGTTGGCAAAAAAACTATTCCTCCTTATCCCTCTGGGGAGGAAAGGAAGACCAGAGAGCTATTTTTGTAGCCCAGCTTACACAATATTCTATTATATGGATTTCACATCAGTAAGAGCGCTCTATGTTCAGGTGATTTGGAAGGTACAATTCATAAATCCTCCAATAAAATGAGCTGCAATATAATATGTTGTCTATGAACAATAACAAAGGATATACTAGAAAGAATGTTGATACTGCAAATTCCAAAACACAGCAAGCCAATTGGAACCTAGCGGTCTTCCTGATAATTTGTGGAATTGTTGAAGCACATATCATTTGTTCTTGATACAAATCAGTTGGACTCTTGCATTCAAATGGGATTAGATTGCATTCCTTACATTTAGACAGTAATTCATTACTAATTATTAGGTGCATAGAAAGCTGCCTTCTATCAAATCAGCTTATCAATTGAGGTGTGATTCAGTATTATCTATATTAACCTTCCACATCGCCTCCAGAGTATGTATATATAATATTACAGTACATGGCTATTAGGTGGGAATTCTGGGATTTGTGGTCCAGCATACTTGACAGGCACCAGATTGGCATCAGCTTTCCAGGGTTTAGGACAGGTGTCTTTGGCAATCTGCAAATGCAGGGGACTTGTGCCAAGGCATTCTGAATGTTATATTCTTCTGCTGGATGACAGCCTTCCTGGTTCTACAGTAACTACACACAATGCAGGGGAGTTTTTCGGCTTTCTACCTCTTCCTGATACAACAAATCTCTTGTAAGGAGAAGGTCTTGGGATCAATACTTGGCATCAATGACTGTTAAATGCTTTAAAGGATCAGGTAACAGGCAATTAGTAGAACTTTTTTCTGCCTGAGACCTTGGACACCTTCACTGCCAGTCAGAGGAACTGATGTTGGGTGGAATCAATGGATGACATTGTCCCCTGGGATAAGGGGCTGTAAATAGTCTTCAAGGAGACAATTTGAAATCTGAAGCCTAACAAGGTTCTTTAGGGCAATGGAACTTATCCAAAGGTAAGGGAAACATTAACAATATTAGACCCTGGAGGTGAACATTTGTTTGGTTCACTTTTGAATGCAACTTCATCTAATTTCACACGTTTGAGTTAGTACATGAGCTGAAAATTAGCTACCGTATATACTTGAGTATAAGCCGAATTTTTCAGCCCACTTTTTGGGCTGAAAAATTCCACTTCGGCTTATACTCCAGTCAACAAAAAAACTTACCGAGGACTTGTGCGCGGCCGAGGCTTTGGAGCTTCCGGGATCGTGCTCACCTCTCCCAAGCCGCCGTCCGGAGACCTGCCGAAGTTTGGGGAGGTTTGGGGAGGTGCGCGCGCACCTCCCCAAACCTCCCCAAACGAAGCCGGGTCTCCGTTCCTCCGCCCCCTGCCTGCCTGCTTCTTTCCACAGCGGAAAGAAGCAGGCTGGCAGGGGGCGGAGGAACGGAGACCCGGCGACGTTTGGGGGGGTTTGGGCGCCTCCCCAAACCTCCCCAAACGTCGCCGGGTCTCCGTTCCTCCGCGCCCTGCCTGCCTGCTTCTTTCCACAGCGGAAAGAAGCAGGCTGGCAGGGGGCGGAGGAACGGAGACCCGGCGACGTTTGGGGAGGTTTGGGCGCCTCCCCAAACCTCCCCAAACGTCGCCGGGTCTCCGTTCCTCTGTGCCCTGCCTGCCTGCTTCTTTCCACAGCGGAAAGAAGCAGGCTGGCAGGGGGCGGAGGAACGGAGACCCGGCGACGTTTGGGGAGGTTTGGGCGCCTCCCCAAACATCCCCAAACGTCGCCGGGTCTCCGTTCCTCTGTGCCCTGCCTGCCTGCTTCTTTCCACAGCGGAAAGAAGCAGGCTGGCAGGGGGCGGAGGAACGGAGACCCGGCGACGTTTGGGGAGGTTTGGGCGCCTCCCCAAACCTCCCCAAACGTCGCCGGGTCTCCGTTCCTCTGTGCCCTGCCTGCCTGCTTCTTTCCACAGCGGAAAGAAGCAGGCTGGCAGGGGGCGGAGGAACGGAGACCCGGCGACGTTTGGGGAGGTTTGGGCGCCTCCCCAAACCTCCCCAAACGTCGCCGGGTCTCCGTTCCTCTGTGCCCTGCCTGCCTGCTTCTTTCCACAGCGGAAAGAAGCAGGCTGGCAGGGGGCGGAGGAACGGAGACCCGGCGACGTTTGGGGAGGTTTGGGCGCCTCCCCAAACATCCCCAAACGTCGCCGGGTCTCCGTTCCTCTGTGCCCTGCCTGCCTGCTTCTTTCCACAGCGGAAAGAAGCAGGCTGGCAGGGGGCGGAGGAACGGAGACCCGGCGACGTTTGGGGAGGTTTGGGCGCCTCCCCAAACATCCCCAAACGTCGCCGGGTCTCCGTTCCTCTGTGCCCTGCCTGCCTGCTTCTTTCCACAGCGGAAAGAAGCAGGCTGGCAGGGGGCGGAGGAACGGAGACCCGGCGATGTTTGGGGAGGTTTGGGCGCCTCCCCAAACATCCCCAAACGTCGCCGGGTCTCCGTTCCTCTGTGCCCTGCCTGCCTGCTTCTTTCCACAGCGGAAAGAAGCAGGCTGGCAGGGGGCGGAGGAACGGAGACCCGGCGACGTTTGGGGAGGTTTGGGCGCCTCCCCAAACATCCCCAAACGTCGCCGGGTCTCCGTTCCTCTGTGCCCTGCCTGCCTGCTTCTTTCCACAGCGGAAAGAAGCAGGCTGGCAGGGGGCGGAGGAACGGAGACCCGGCGACGTTTGGGGAGGTTTGGGCGCCTCCCCAAACATCCCCAAACGTCGCCGGGTCTCCGTTCCTCTGTGCCCTGCCTGCCTGCTTCTTTCCACAGCGGAAAGAAGCAGGCTGGCAGGGGGCGGAGGAACGGAGACCCGGCGACGTTTGGGGAGGTTTGGGCGCCTCCCCAAACCTCCCCAAACGTCGCCGGGTCTCCGTTCCTCTGTGCCCTGCCTGCCTGCTTCTTTCCACAGCGGAAAGAAGCAGGCTGGCAGGGGGCGGAGGAACGGAGACCCGGCGACGTTTGGGGAGGTTTGGGCGCCTCCCCAAACCTCCCCAAACGTCGCCGGGTCTCCGTTCCTCTGTGCCCTGCCTGCCTGCTTCTTTCCACAGCGGAAAGAAGCAGGCTGGCAGGGGACGGAGGAAGGGAGACCCGGCGACGTTTGGGGAGGTTTGGGCGCCTCCCCAAACATCCCCAAACGTCGCCGGGTCTCCGTTCCTCTGTGCCCTGCCTGCCTGCTTCTTTCCACAGCGGAAAGAAGCAGGCTGGCAGGGGGCGGAGGAACGGAGACCCGGCGATGTTTGGGGAGGTTTGGGCGCCTCCCCAAATATCCCCAAACGTCGCCGGGTCTCCGTTCCTCTGTGCCCTGCCTGCCTGCTTCTTTCCACAGCGGAAAGAAGCAGGCTGGCAGGGGGCGGAGGAACGGAGACCCGGCGACGTTTGGGGAGGTTTGGGGAGGCGCCCAAACCTCCCCAAACGTCGCCGGGTCTCCGTTCCTCCGCCCCCTGCCAGCAGGCAACCCTGCACTATTCAGCTCAGTGAAGTCACGCTTGGTTAAAAAACAGATTTAATAATAATAATAAGAAGAAGAAGAAGTTGGGCTGATCAAATGTTTCAATAATGACTGAAGGAGAGCTGCTTGTACCTTGGTCTTTGTGCTGGTGTCTTGACATGCCAATACACTAGTACGGAAAGCTGCCGTTCACTTTCGGGGGGAGGAAAAAAAACACAACAACACCGCACGCTTTCCGCCCCGAAAATCAGCTGATCGGGCGTTTCAAGCCGTTTCAAGCGTGACTTCACTGAGCTGAATAGTGCAGGGTTGCCTGCGTGTTTGCTTGTTCCGGGTAGAAAAAACGCTGTCGACCCCGGCATCTTTTGCGGGGAGGGGTGAGGTGGGGTGGAGGAAGCAGTTTGCGAAGCAGCCGAAATGGGGGTGTCAAGCCGACCAGGAGGAGGAAGAAGAAGAAGAGGAGGAGGAGGAGGAGTGGGGGGCACGCGGCGATCCCGCTTCGCTGCTTTCGCCCGGCGCCCTTTTCCGACGTCCGCATCACTCCAGGCTCAAAGGGCGCCGTCTGAACGGAGAGTGCGGGGAAAGTGGACGTGCCGCCGGCGCCCTGCTCCCAGGCCCGGATTGGCTGGAAAACATGCCTGCTCGCGAGTAGGCAGGCGAAGATCTGGAAGGCTCAGGATGTAGGGAGGGTGGGGGGTGGGGGGTGGGGGGAAGCGAGAGTCTCCTCGGCTGGTTGGTGGGCGGATGCAACTTCACCCCAGCAGCCCGGGCGCGCAGAGATGCTGCTTCTCTTTCGGCTCCGCGTCCGCCAGCGCTCGGAGCGGGCTCGAGGTGCTGCTGGTGAACTTCCTTCCCCCTTCGCTTTTGCTTGCTCCGCTTCTGCTGATGTCACGGCCGCCGGAGCTCGGGAGGCTCGCTCGCCAATCACAGCCGGGAAGCCTGGGGGAGACCGGGAGCCAAAAAGCCAGCCGCCGCGAGTGCTGCGAGGGAGCGCGGCGTGGCGGGCGGCTTTTTAAAGGGAACGCCGCCCCCTTTTTAAACTTCCCCTCCTCCTCCGCCCAGCCTTTACTCTTCTTTCCTTCCACTTTCCGGATTAGGGCTGGGGAAGGAAGGAAGGAAGGAAGGAAGGAAGGAAGGAAGGAAGGAAGGATTTAGAGAGGAGGGAAAGGGGAGGGAGGGAGGGAGGGAGGAAGGAAGGAAGGAAGGATTTAGAGAGGAGGGAAAGGGGAGGGAGGGAGGGAGGAAGGAAGGAAGGAAGGAAGGAAGGAAGGAAGGATTTAGAGAGGAGGGAAAGGGGAGGGAGGGAGGGAGGGAACAAGCAAACGCTGCCCCAAAACTGGGGCGTTTCAAGCCATGGCTCCTCCGGCAACAGTCGCTTAAGCTGCAGTTCATCCGGTTCCCCCAGCCTTTCCAAATATTCCAGGCTGGAGCATTCACTCCCTCCGCAGTTCCTCCAGCCATTACGAGCCGTTTCTGGTTAAGTTCAAACAAATACAAGCAGATTCAAGCCGTGGCTCTTTCCGCCCCGAAAATCAGCTGATCCGGCGTTTCAAGCCGCGGCGTTTCAAAACGGCCACAATCTCCCGGCAAGACCTCCTCTGCAGTTCCTCCAGCCATTACAAAGCAACTCTGGTCAAATTCAGGCCGTTTCGGTCTAATTCAGGCAGATGCAAACAGATTCAAGCCGCGGCTCTTCCACCCGAAAATCAGCTGATCGGGCGTTTCAAGACGCGGCGTTTCAAAACGGCTACAATCTCCCGGCCAGACCTCCAGCTGCCTCACCTGACAATCGGGGAGGGGAGGGGAGGGGGGGAGGAAGGAGGAAGAAACCCTTCGCCCTTTTATTGTCGCAATCGAAGAGGCAGGAGAATGCGGGGTGGGGAGGGGAGAGAGAGAGAGAGAGAGTGTAGAAATCCCTATTTTCGGAGCCGAGAAGAGAAGCGCGGCTACAGCAGTCGCTAGAGTTCCCCCCAAGGGGGCGGAGAAAGAAGAACTCTCGGAGCGTTTCTTTCGTAAATACGCGCGCAGGCACACACTCGCCCAGCCGCGCGCTTCGCCCAGCTTCTCGCGGGGAGTTTGCAAGCCCTTCGTTTCTCTTCAGGGCCGTCAGAAGGGCGAGCAAGTCTCTGCCCTGCCCTGCCCTGCTGTGGGGGTGGAGAGCCAAGCGCGCTTGACGTTCCTGGAAACGAGAAGGGCCTGCGGAGACTGACACCAACCCGAGTGCCCAAGCGGGTCTTCTCAGCGTCAGGCAAAGTAGCTCACATGCAAAACAAGCCCGGCAGAGGAGCCGGAGCAGCTCCGCTGCTGGGGGCGCGTCTCGGCCGGGCCTTGCAGGATCTGGGCCGGGCGCCTCTGCTCGCCGCTCCGGCTCCTCTGCCGGGCTTGTTTCGCGTGCGAGCTACTTTGCCGGCCGCTGCTGAGGGAAGATCTCTGGAGAGGAGCATAAGGTGAGCTGCTGCATTTCCCAGCCTCGGCTTATACTCGAGTCACCAACTTTTTCCATTTTTGGGGGGTAAAATTAGGGGTCTCGGCTTATATTCGAGTCGGCTTATATTCAAGTATATACGGTATTCTTCAAAATGTGGTTTTTGCCATGCAATAGACCATTTTAAAAAAGCACACATTAAAGAAAGGATAGAGAAGATTATTGAAAAATATACCATATGCTAAGGGAATTATTAAAAAATGTGAATGGCAAATAAGCAAGTGTAAAAAAATTGACATTTGAATATGATCCTTTACAATTTTTTTTCAACTAGTATGGGAATGGGACCCACCAAGGTTATAAGTGAAAAACTAGTTGACTGATTCATATTCTTCTCTCTTATTTATTTTTGTCAGAATAAACTGCAGAACAAAACAATTAGGAAGTACTCTGCATTGATACTTAGAAATGCCACAAATTTCCAGCAGGTTTCTAATACAAAGACAGATCCTAGCATTCCCTAGGAGAAAAAGTTTAAAAGTACAGAAAGGAAACAAGGAAGAGATATGAATCAGGCATAGAACCAGCCCCGGCAGTATGGTGAGCAACAAATGAACTGCACTTTGGAGTGATTGATGATGGAAGAAACATTAGTATTAGGAGGCATTGTTGTGGGAGGTCAGGGTAAAGCCAGTTGAAAGCAAATTAAGCCAAAACATTAGTTACTTGCACAATCTAGCTCAGTTTCACACTTGACTGTGAAAAAAAGATGTGTGAACCTCAACTCCCAGAATTCCCCAACCACCATGCTGAAAATTCTGGAAGCTCTGGATGTTGAAATGCACACATCTTAAAGTTGCTAAGTTTGAAAAAGACTGATTAGACTGATCTCAGCTCTAAACAGGGTGGGCTGTAATTAAGACTTAGATTGGGACCACTTGGGAATTGAAGGGCTGTTTGTAGACCTGAAAAACTGATTTATTAGATTGGATTTTAGACTATAAAATTAGAACTTGGAGACTACTTGAGAATAGCAGGGCTGTTAGGCTGGAAAAATGTAAACAATACAGAAAAAATGCATTGCTAAATCACTTCTGTAAGGTTAACAACCAGTGCACAACCTGTCACAAAGAGTCAACCTTGACTTCAAGAAGTCCTTGTGTTCAACTCTTGGGATGAGGTCAGGAACTCGGCCCATTTCTGCTGCTATAACATATATAGCCTATCATGCAGAATGCAAATGAATCCTTCCACTGGGTTGCCCTGCCTCACAGGTCTGCAACCCGCGGCTCCGGAGCCTCTGCCATGTGCAGTCCCCCCCCAAAAAAGTGGGACTAAAAAAGTTCAACCAATCAATTCAAATATGCAGGGTAGGTGCATATCTCGCCTTGGCTCCACTCTTCAAACCCTGTTCTGCGCATGTATGCGCATGTGCACACATTTTTTGCGGCTCCCAGTTTTTCCTTTTGTGAGGGAACCGGTTCCGAGTGGCTCTTTCACTGTTTCAGGTTGCTGACCCCTGCCCTGCCTAATAGATGAAGCAAAACCAAAGCAAGACAGGGAAGGCAGAAGGGAAAGAAGGCAAACATATCCTTTCCTGGGCTGCATCCCAGTGAGATAAGCATGTAAAAAGAGCTAAGAATATCTCAACCAACATTTAGCAAAGGAAAAAGAGATGCAACATTTATTAAAAAATCAAACTGAAAACAAGCAGGGTATTTCCCACTATCAAGACAAACCAGAAATGGCTGGGCTAACTTAAAAATGGTTGTTATCTCAGCAGGCACAGAAGGAAGAGGATGCATATTAAAATAAAAGGTGGTTGTTTTCAGAAGCATGTCTTTTATTTTTACTGTAAGAGAGCTTCATCACTTAATAAATTACTAGGTGGTGAATTTTCTCTATCCTGTTTACATTTTACATTAATGTTCAAAAGTGGGCCCTTGTGAAACTTGTAATGATGAGATTGAAAGACCAAGTAGCTACTTGAATGCTAGCATGAAAAAAGCACTTTGTTTTCAGCCAGTGAGCAATAGATTGTGTAATGCTTAGGCTTCAAAGGGAAAAATCTGGTTTGGAGTACGGTATGTACATAGCACTTGTCAGAAATATCTAAAAGGAATTCTGTATTTTACTGGGCTTGTGTGGTTTTCTTCTGCAGCTGCTGTGCAATTCCAGGAAATGATGTGTCCAGGTGAGCATGAAATTCACTACTTTTATGCCAAGATAGAATGCCCTCCATATTGTAGTAAATTAGAAAATTACTAGTCGAAGCCAATACCTGATCAACAGGATAGGTTTAGGGATTATGCAGGTTCTGACACGATGAGCACTTGCAAGATATAATTTTGAGATAATTGATTGAAAACATTTTTCCCCAAAACAAAAGGTTGCTGATGAATTGCTGCAAATTAAATAAAATCCAGCCCGCTGGTTTCATCAAGAATAAGGCAAAAAAAAAAAACATGGAACATTTTGCATATCTGGCTAGAGTTCAGTCTGGTCAGCCTGCCTTTCCTGCACATTTAGGGTTCACATCTATGGAGATTCTCAGTCATCCAGGTCGTGGTTGTCTCAAAGGTGCCTTTTTCAAGAGGCAATTGGGCTTTCCTGTTTTTCTTTGAAGACATTTGGCTTCTCGTCTAAGAAGCTTCTTCAGCTCTGACTGGATGGTGGGGAATGGAAGGATTTATATTCATGCAGACAGCTGGTCAGTTGCATTCTTTTAGAGAGTTGTTGGGGCCACTTGAAGGTTTATCTGTGTCCTCAATGTCACCTGAGTGGTGCAAATGGGTGTGGAGCCTTCTTGAAAGGACAGTGTTGTAGACCGGAGATAGATGATGTCGTTTCCTTCCCCTCTATTGAGAGAAGGCTATTCAATGTTGACATAGATCAGGGGTGTCAAACTCAATTTCATTGAGGGCCGCATCAGCATTGCAGTTGCCCTCAAGGGGCCGGGTGGGTATGGCCTGGGTGGGCGTGGCTTACTGGGTGGGCGTGGCTAGAGTGCGTATGGCCTACTGGGTGGGCATGGCCAGCTCTACATTGTTCGCATCAAGGGTGCCTACGGGGGCCTGGGCAGGAGTGGGACAGATCTGAGGGTCTCTGGCAGAAGGAGGGTCTCTGAGCCAGGGCCAAGGCAGAGGGGGCCGTTCCCTCACTGTTTCCAGGATGGCTTTGTGGGCCACATGAAACCACTTTGCGGGCCGGATCCGGCCCCCGGGCCTTGTGTTTGACATGTCTGACATAGATGGTCTCTTTGACCCCTCTTTCAAACCAGTGGTCCTCTACGTCCAAAATGTGGACTTTGCTGTCTTCAAAAGAGTGGCATTTGTTTTTTAAATGCAGATGGACTGCTGAATTTAATGTTCACCTAAACTCCTTCCTCTCTTTGCTATGAGATGGACTATTTGCTATTTATGGAGGACAGGCTCTGACAAATGGAGCCTTCATCTTGGGAGCAGTCTGCCATACATGGAGCAATGATACAGTTGCAAGAAAAAGTATGTGAACCCTTTGGGATTATGTGGTTTTTTGCATGAATTGGCCATAAAATGCGCTCTAAACCTCATGTAAGTCACAACAATAGAAAAACACAGTCTGCTTAAAAATACTACACAAACATTAGCTGTTGTCATGTTTTAATTGAAGATAAGATGGAAACATTCACAGTGCAGGGTGGAAAAAGTATGTGAACCTTTGGACTTAATAACTGGTTGACCCTCCTTTGGCAGCAATAACCTCAACCAAACGTTTCCTGTAGTTGCAGATCAGACCTGCACAACGATCTGGAGTAATTTTGGACCACTCCTCTGCACAAAACTGTTTCAGTGTAGCAATATTCTTGGGATGTCTGGTGTGAATCGCTCTCTTAAGGTCATGCCACAGCATTTCAATCGGGTTGAGTGGGCCACTGACTGGGCCACTCCAGAAGGCGTATTCTGTTCTGTTGAAGCCATTGTTTTGTTGAATTACTTGTATGCTTTGGGTCATTGTCCTGTTGCATCACCCATCCTCTGCGGAGCTTCAGTTGGTGGACAGATGGTTGTACGCTTTCCTGCAAAATGTCCTGATAAACTCTGGAATTCATTTTCCCATCAATGACCACAATCTGTCCAGGCCCTGAGGCAGCAAAGCAGCCCCAAGCCATGTTGCTCCCTCCACCATGTTTTACAGTGGGGATGAGGTTTTGATGTTGGTGTGCTGTGCCTTTTTTTCTCCACACATAGTGTTGTGTGTTTTTCCCAAACAACTCAATTTTGGTTTCATCTGTCCACAGTATATTTTGCCAGTAGTGCTGTGGAACATCCAGGTGCTCTTTTGCAAACTTCAAACGTGGATAGATTTGCAGTTCTAGATTTGCAGTTCTAGATCTTTTTCAGGTAGTTTGTAATGGATCGTTAAGCAACTGGTCATTGAGGATTACCTTTAACTTAATTAGAGCAGAATGCATGCATTTCTGGATGCTAACGCTTTTTGAACTTAGTGCTCCAGCTGTTTGAGATTTTGGTATTTAAGAATTTTTTCTATTACACTGTAGAAATAAATTGCTAGGATGTATTATTGTTCTCTGCATCAGCCCATAAAGTTGCTTACGTTTTATTTACCCAGGGAAGAAAAAGGACAAAGCTGACTAATTGTGCTCTTTAACCATATCTATGATTCCATTCAAAAGCAATCACTCCAACAGTTGCAATGACTGAATAGTGGGTGAACAAAGGCACACACATACCCTGTTTTATTCCAGTTTCTATAGCAGGCTCTGTAAATCAGACCCCCATCCACCCTCATTGGCATTTGGAAACAATTACTGAAAAAGTCCGTTATACAAGAATAGTTTTCTTTCTTTCTTTCTTTCTTTCTTTCTTTCTTTCTTTCTTTCTTTCTTTCTTTCTTTCTTTCTTTCTTTCTTTCTTTCTTTCTTTCTTTCTTTCTTTCTTTTTTTCTTTCTCCTTACTCAACAAATCTCCCCAATCCCTTGGGCCCATCTGCAAAACTGCTCTTTGTTAACATTCCAAGGCTGGCTGAGGAATTCTGGGAGTTGAAGTCCACAAGTCATATAAGGGCCAAGTTTGAAGACCCCTGATCTAGGCCAAACTAGAGCAACAAGAAATGGATTAACAGTGGTTCTGCTAGGGAACAGGTCAAATTTATTAATTAAAAGAAACTGAGAATGATTAATGTCAAAGAAGATTATCCTCTGATACAGTATTTAATCCTTCAAATAAATCATTCACATTTTCTATACTTTCATGTCCCTCAGTAGTGCTCTGAAATACTGCTACCTAGTCAAATGACACAGCACTTTGTTTTTAGATACTTCCTGTTCATATAAGTCTTAGAAACAAGGAATTATGGTTGTACTTTTGTTTTAGAGAACAAGATCTCAAGATATTTGGAACTCTTCATCCTGAAATGTAGAAAATGTATACAAAAGCTGTTCGTCAGAGTAAAGGACTGCCATGGAAGACAGAGGGACCCCCTTTATTGTAGTGATTCATCATCAAATATAATTGCAAGAGCCATGAACAAAACAGAAAATCAGATTATGTAACCCTTCAAGTTTAAACATCTTAGGCAATAAATAAATGTATTGATTGATTAGATTCACAGGCTGCCTAACCTCATTGTGACTTTGGTTGGTATACAATATAAAACATTTATAAAATTCAAATTTAAAACAATATAAAACAAATGTCCAGGGAAAAACCACACAGGTTCTAGTAAATCATACAAAGGGTCTGACACGCTCTCTAGCACAAGACCTGGGACAACTGCCACGTTTAAGGGCTTATATAACAAAGGCCAAAGTGAAGACCATTTGAATCTGAAGACCAGAGGGCAGACATGAAGGCAAAGAAGGCCTATCTGGTGACTGTTTAATCAATGGGACTTGAAGCATGTCAATTCTGTCTCACTGGAAAGTATAGCTCCAGTATGTTACGGAGAGTAGCTTCCCTTTTTTCATTTAATCTTTGGCCTGTTTTTAGAATACGAGTTAGGAAAGTCTAAAAAATGAGCTCTACCCCATTCTGCATGGGTAGTTACTTACCACTGTCATAATCAGCCAACTGTTCTTTTGGATGCACTGGCTATATATATATAGGAAAGGATCTTATCACCCATTATCATCCTCCAATCTATCTGGATATCTGAACTCATTTCTAAAGTTGCTTTGTTGTCCCATTTATTACAAGGAGCGTAGGGAAGAAGTCAGGATCTCCTTGCTCTTATTTTATCCACAGAAAACCCTGTGAGTTTTACTTCAATGCTTCAGTATGAGGACTGACGTCAAACCCACCCATCTCTTGGCTTTAAACATCCAATCTAAGTGTCTGAATTCTTTCTTCTCCTGCTCTTTCATAACTTGAAAAACTGAATTTCTTTCTTGTGTTTGTTTAATTGATTGTATTTGTATGGTTTTTCTCCCCATGAACCAGTAAGTCTAAGGCTATCTGTGCATGAAGTTTTTTTCCTGATCTACTACAAATCACTTGCAATGCAACAGACAGAATCCACTGGGGTTGGGTGGCCAATGCATTTAAATACACACACACACACACACTGTACATATATACATACATACATACATACATACATACATATATAATTGGTTTGTTATCTGGTCTAAATTGATTAGTAGAACTTCAGACAGGGACTGACCATGGAATACGGGACCTTTGATATACAAAATAAATGATTGTCAACTGAGTCACATATTCTTCCCTGCAACAGTTTGGCACTTACTTTTAATATTGTACTTGCAGATTGTTCACGTGTGCAATGGTATCACTTGATTTTTTGCATTTAATGGGGATAAACTGAGCACTGCTCACAAGGAGCTGCCTCCCTTGAAAATAGAATGCAAACTCAGTACCACAGTGGTAGCTTAGGTGTTACATCAGGGAGAGCCAAATTCAAATTCAAATTCAGTTATAGGAGCTCACTGGGAGACTTTGAGCTAATCACTATCTCTTAGTCCATGGAATGTCAAATGATTGTTGTTGTGAGGATCAGAGATATCCTAGAGCAAACATGTCAAACACAAGGCCCCGGGGCTGGATCCGGCCCACGAAGTGGTTTCATGCGGCCCGCGAAGCCATCCTGGAAACAGTGAGGGAACGGTCCCCACTCCCTTGGCCCTGGCCCAGAGACCCTCACATCTGTCCCACTCCTGCCCAGGCCCCCATAGGCACCCTTGATGCGAACGATGTAGAGCTGGCCACGCCTACCCAGTAGGCCATACGCACTCTAGCCATGCCCACCCAGTAGGCCACGCCCACCTGGCCCCTTGAGGGCAACCGCAACCGCAATGCTGAAATTGAGTTTGACACCCCTGTCCTAGAGGAAGGACAGAATGTAAATCAAATGAATGAATGAATAAAAGTAATATGGATGTTCTCTCGTAATGTTAGATCTGCGAGAAACCAGCAGTAAACCTCAACCATGGAATTTCATGGCTTGGAATTAGTAGATGTGAAAAGGCACATCCTCCCTCTCTTTGAGCTTGTCTCAAGACACTCATTCCAGAAATTCCAATATTGCACAGGAGAAAACCTCTTCGAAATATAACAGATACCAAGGAAACACCTGATCTTCTGGGAATGGAGTTTAGTTCCTCCAATATGTTGCCTCTTTAGACCTTAGAACCAAAATGTTTCTAGGTTCTGGGAATGTCCTGTTGAGTTGGGTTTCACAGTCTGAAAGAGTAATAAGATTCACTGATCAGCTGGGACCAGGCCAGACACAGGAGGAATATGGCAATGCTTACCCTATGAACTAGCCCCATATTGGACCCAGCCCAGAGACAAGACAGTGAGATTTAATCAAGCCTAATCCTTTATTTGCTTATACCTAACAGACAGAATCTTGCCAAATTAAAGTTATAATTTTCTAAGCTACTAGATATAACCTGAGAGATTATAGGTGGTGGTTATCCTGAATTCCCCTCTCCCTCCAGCTCAGGACTGCACAGTGCATACAGTCTCTTATTCTGGGTTTTTTTTTCTGGGAAAGCTCTGATTTGGCCAAAACCTCCCCCCTTCAGGTACACATTCCATCGCACCCCAGCTCCTAGGGGATTGTAGTTTCAGGAATCCTAACCCTAGGTCAGCCAAACAACTCTAGCTAGTAGCTATGGATAAGGACCTCCTTCCCTTTCTTGCCCTCCTTTTAGGAGACACCATGCAGTTCTCAGTCTTTGAGAACCAAGAGTGTAAAATGGACAGATATGGCAATCTTTCTCCTTTTCACTCTCCTCCTACCAAATTAATGTATTGTGTTTCTTTACACATAGGCTGACTTCTCAGTCCTCTTTTTCTTCCCTGTCCTTTCCCCCTCATTCCTCTCCTGCTCTATCTGTTACATACAAGTGTTTTTCAGTTTTCTTTGCACTCATCTATTGTTTGAACTCCTGTGTCCAAAAGCTAGGGCATGTGTGCCAGGACTTCTCTGTGCTTATTGAAAATGCATTCTCTCTCTCTCTCTCTCTCTCCCCCTCCCTCTCTTTCTCTCTCTCTCCTCCCTCCAGTGGCGTAGCGTGGGTTGTCAGCACCCGGGGCAAGGCAAGTAATTTGTGCCCCCTAACCCGTGGACTGTCCCTCCCCCAGATAGTCCCTCGCTCTCTCTCCGCACCGCACCGCACGCCTGGCACCCCCCTTCCACAGTGGGCAGCGACTCGGATCGGATTCGCACAGCCAGCACTGCAGTGAGAGAGAGTGAGTGAGCCAGGCAGGGGCAGAGAGCTGCGAGTGCGAGCGCGCCCCCCCAGATGTTGCGCCCAGTGCGGCTGGCCCCCCCTGCATCCCCCACGCTGCGCCACTGCCTCCCTCTCTTAGGTAGAGAATAAAGTTTCTAAATAACATATATTGGATTCACTCTCTTCTTTAAAAGCTGTACATGTTACATGTTGTTGCTAGACCTCAAGGAACTGCTGTTCACTGCTATTTCTTCCTTCCTGTGTAATTGCCGTTTCCCCAGCAATTGCTGCATTCTCCTTGCCATTTGCCTTTTTCAAAGGCATGTATGACTGAAGTCCATATTTGCACAGTTTTAACAACTGGTTTTTTTAAAAAAAAGACTTATCTATGAACTGGTCATTGCTGAACAGTCCCTGAGGAACAATTTAGGGCTGATTTCAGTATGAATATGAATCAGCAATGTGACAGGGTTGAAAAAAGGCAAATGTAATTTTAGGTGCATTATCAGAAGTATCGTTTTCAAACCGTATGAACTAATAATCCTAATGTATGCTTTAATAGCCAGACCCTATTTAAGCAGTGTGTTTAGTTCAGAGCACCTTGATTCAGGAAAAAGTCAGTCAAACAGGAATGGGTTCACAAAAGGGCAATGAGAACATCAAGAGATTAGAAACTAAGGTCATTTTCCATGTTTGTGATTTATAACATCTTCTGGAGTCATCCAGCCATAATTTTGCCAGCATAATAATGTGGGCAGGCTTTATATTGCTTCAATGATGCCTGGGTGATGCTATATGTCACTACTGTGGAAATGACCAGGGTCATTCAAGGACAGATTGAGGAAACTGGATACATTTAAATCTTGAAAAAAGACTAAGTGAAAAAATATCTTCATAAAGAAGAAAGTTATGGAACAATGGAATTAAGATATAAGAACAGAGATTCCAGCTGAATGTTAAAAGGACTTTCCAACAGCAAGAAAAATTAAACCTGGGAAATGTGTTGGGCTCTCCTTCTTAGCATTGCTTAAGCAGAGTAAATGACTTCATCTATACGCCTGCACTGAGCAAAGGTTGTATTTTGTAGCCAAAGTGACCCCTTCCAATTCCAATCTCCTCTGGATGCCTCGGTTGCCAAGAAAGGGAAAAACAAACAAAGAAAAATAACCATACCATTATCTAATTTCTTAGACTTCTACCAACTACGCAAGACTTTTCACTCCCAATTGGGTCAGGTTAATAGAGCATCCTGAATATTTGTTTCCAACATCACCATGAGTGAAATCACAGCAGCTGCATTTTGATTCTTTCATCAGTTTGTCTTGCAATATCTGGAGGTACATTTTTAAGAGGAGAAGATACTGCTGCTAAACAGTACACTGATCATGTTTGGAAAAAGTAAATGTCATCACAAAAATTATTTGGACTGTATTTCATGTTTAAATAAACTGCAACTTGGTACATGCATTAAAAGATCAAATTAGACGAAAAGTACACTGAAAGATGATCTGGGCTTTTATTTAGGATACAAATGTGCAGAATGAAGAAAAGATGGCTGTGATCAGCCAAAATGGGAAAGAAGAGCTCAGCTTCTTAGATTACCTACGCATTCACTGCAAAGAGATTCCTAGACTGAGAAATCTACCAAGGTGGCTCGTTATCTAAGGGAGATGGTTCTGTTAATCATAATAAAGTATTCTTGTCAATACTGCAGTAATTTTTAAAGTGGGCAATATTCTTGAGCAATAGTGTCTGCCTTTGGGGTTTTTTTTGGAAATAAAGTCATAAAATTGGGCCTTGACCTACAACCACGATGATGAAGATTTAGTATTATTTTAACTATTAGGATTATAATTTTTATTTATTATAGTTTTAGTCTCCTGATTAGAAGTTTCAATTGGTAGAAAATGTAGCAGGGTGGGTAGTTACAGGCATATCTTGTTATGCCTATGCGAGCTTCTGGGTGCGAGTCAAGGGGTTGGTTATTACCTCTAAAGCAGGGGTGTCAAACTCAATTTCATTGAGGGCCACATCAGCATTGCGGTTGCCATCAAGGGGCCGGGTGGGTATGGCCAGGGTGGGCGTGCCCTACTGGGTGGGCGTGGCTAGAGTGCATATGGCCTACTGGGTAGGCGTGGCCAGCTCTACATCATTGGCATCAAGGGTGCCTATGGGGGCCTGGGCAGGAGTGGGACAGATCTGAGGGTCTCTGGCAGAAGGAGGGTCTCTGGGCCAGGGCCAAGGCAGTGGGGGCTGTTCCCTCACTGCTTCCAGGATGGCTTTGCGGGCCACATGAAACCACTTCGCGGCCGGATCCGGCCCCCGGGCCTTGTGTTTGACATGTCTGCTCTAAAGGTATAGCCTAGTGGCACAGGACTGGGTTATTTGAGGGACTGCTTTCTCTCAAGAACATCTATATGCCTTGCAAGGTCCCACAAGGAAGGCTTGCTCCAAGTTTTTTAAAATCTTGGCATCTTATGAAACCTAGGAAGTGTGTCTTTTCTTTGGTTTCCTTGGTTCTGAGGGGTCTTTGGTGCTATCTGAGCTTGGTTGTTTTCTTGCAGTCATTTCATTACTCAAACTAAGTTATCATCACCAGTTATACAATAGGCCCTAATTCCCTTAAGAAAAGCCCTTAAGACTTAGCTATTCCCCCAGGCGTTAGGGGGACAGTTGATTGGGAGTTTCTTCCTAAGGGTTGTTTTCTTGGCCATCATGTTATATTTTGTATTTATATTTTGCATTTTTCTTTCTTTCTTTGTTTGCAGTTTGTTTTTATACTGAATGCTTCCCAGAATCAAACTATTTTAGTCTGGTGACTTTATAAATCTTATAAATAAACCAGCCAAAGTTTTCTGGGAAAGTAGAAGTTTGCTTAAAAACATTAAAATCTGAAAAGCAACAAATCAATAAAATAAAATATTAAATACTAATTAATGCCTAGTCCCTAATGAGCTATGAACATAATGCGCTTGTGACCTCCCGTTTGGACTACTGTAACGCTCTCTACATGGGGCTGCCCTTGAAGACCACTCGGAGGCTTCAACTGGTGCAGAATGCGGCCGCGCGAGTTGTAATGGGGGTTTCCCGATACTCCCATGTAACACCTCTACTCCGCGAGCTGCATTGGCTTCCGGTTGCCCTCCGGGTGAAATTCAAGGTGCTGGTTATCACCTATAAAGCCCTACATGGCCTGGGTCCGGGTTATTTGAGGGAACACCTGCTGCCGGCATCAAACGCCCTTCGCCCAGTGCGCTCCCACAGGGAGGGTCTGCTCAGGGTTCCGCCGGTGAGAGATTGCCGGCGGGTGACACCCAGGGATAGGGCCTTCTCGGTGGGAGCGCCTGCCCTCTGGAACCAGCTGCCGGTGGAGCTGAGGACTGCCCCCGACCTCCGATCATTCCGCCGGGGCCTGAAGACCTGGCTCTTCGAGCTCTCGGGCCCAGACTGAGGAGGAAATTTTAATTTGGGGTTTTTTAACTGACTACAGGGTTAATTTAATATTTTTTAATTGGGTTTTTAATTTTTGTATTTTGGATTTTTAATTCCCTGTAAACCGCCCTGAGTCCTCAGGGAATAGGGCGGTATATAAATATAACTAAATAAAATAAAATAAATAAATAATATAATTGACATAGTAGACAACAGCCCTGAACTGATCTTGATTCATCTCAAAAGAGCTAACTGATGTCTGACCTAATTCGTATTTGACTGGAAGCAAGAACACCCATTTGGTTTCATGTGCTGCCTGCATCCAGTGGATGGGGCTTCACTTGTTTGTGTGGCCCGGTTGCTGGTATGCTGCGGCCCAGCACTGGTCCATGGACTGGGGGTTGGGGACCCCTGGATTAGATAGGGAAGACACAGAACCATCCAAGGAGTCAATGGCACCTCCTTTTGCCACATCTATGAAATCACCAAGAGTTGAATTTGATTTAAGGAGACATTATTTTTTGATATTACACAAAAGGAAACAAGCTCCCAGAAAGCAAGTTAAAATTCAGTCCTGGACATCTTCAACACTAGGTTCAAAAAACACTTGTAACTGGTAACCAAGAAGGCTATGTCAGAATACGACATACTGAGCCAGATGAAGATGGACAACCACAACCACTGACTGCAAATAGACCTCAACTATTTTTGCATGTGTTACTAAAGTGACACAACCAACAATGAGGCTTGTGAGGCTTACACCAATTTCAGTATACTGCTCAGGACAAATGGAAAAAAAGGGAAATTTTTGTAATGGGCTTGGGAGTCATCACTATATCACCAGATATTGTATGACCTTTGTAAATCCCTGGAGCCTGAAATAATAAGAAAAAAATAATAATGTATCCTGTGCCATGAAGAAATTTCCCATCTGTTGATTAAATGGCCATTCAAAGCTGTTAAACCAATGTAGTGGTTAAGGTGATGATTTAGGAGCAGAATCCATCCTCAGCCATGGAAACTCCCTCAATTACTTTGGACCAGGCACTCTCTGCCCTACCTGGGGGATTGGCCTGAGAATCAAAATGAAGCTAAATCCCCAAATGAGCAGCTTTGAGCTCTTAGAAAAAGGGTGGGATATACATTTAATGAGCATGAATAAACATGATTACATGTTGTAGACTGGATTTAACAACAGGTATTTCCCCATCCAAAGGCAGTGAACCCTGAAATGGTAGTAAGAAATGGAGGAAGACATTACTGCTCCTATTGCCTAATCCATCTGCCTCTGCCTATTACAGGTAGTCCTCATTTAATGTCCACAGTTGGGGCTGTAATCTCAGTCTTTGAATGAAGCTGTCATTAAATGACATGTCACATGACTGCCCATGAGACTGTTTTAGTCAATGACTGCAATCCCAGCACTTCCACCCATTAAGTGATCATGGAGATGGAGTCTCAGGGAAAGAACCCAAGGTCCCTCTTACGGGGTGGGAGACCAGGAATCTCAGAAACTTAAAATATTTTCTGTTGAAATTCAAGCAGGGAGAGACACTTGCATGGGGCCTGTGTTGGGCATCCTAGGGCCTCCCCCACCCACCTGAGCATCCTGCACTCTTTACCTCACTATGCTGCTTCTCTGCTCTCTGCCTAGATTTCAGCTCCCTCTTGTCTCTAGGAACTGGTTGAAAGAGTTGTCTGCCGATGGAGTTTAGCTTCTCTCCAAGCATGGAAAGGAATACCTTGGCAGGGTGCAGAACATGACCCATGAGAAGATGTCGGCTCTCCTCTGTGCATGGAAAATAATGTCTTCGGGGGTACAGATCTTCAGGATCTTCAGGAGTTCAGCTCCATCCATCAGGCAGCCATTTCAGCCAGCCCCTAGAGATTAGAGGGAGCCATCCTGGCATGCAGGAGCAGCTTGCAACGTTTCCTGCTGGCTTCCCCATTGATATTTTGGGAAAGTCGATAGCGAACATTGCAAATGGTGATCACATGATCATGACATGCTTGGCAAGTGGTCATAAATGCAAACAGGTTGCCAAACACCCAGATTGAGACCATGTGACCATAGGAGGGCATTGGCATCATTTGTTATGATAGCTGGAAGTGCTTAATGGGCTATAAAGCACCCTTTCAAGTCTGTTGTAACTTTGAATGGCTGTTAAACAACTAGTCATAAGTGGAGGGCTACCTGTATGATTATAATGTTTTAATTCTGCTTTTCTATTTAAAAAGTACACAGAGTGCACCATTTGTGAAGCTTATTGGGTAGGAGATTCTTGAATCCAGTCTTCCCTATATTCTAGCTGGAAATTATGGAAACTGAAGTCCTATATATCTGCAAAACGTCAGGGCATTGCTCAGATTTATTTGTTCCCCATAACCCAGGGGTCCCCAACCCCCAGTCTGTGGACCAGCACCAGTCTGCGGCATGCTAGCAACTGGTCCAGACAAACAAGCAAACCCCATCCGTGAGATGCAGGCAGTATACAAAACCACACACCCTCTGAAAAAATCTCTCTCCATGGAACCGGTACCTAGTGTTCAAAAAGGTTGCCATAACCAATACAGGAAAGCAAGGCATTTATGAAGACCTAAGATTTAGGAGATGACAGACTGATCATATACAGAGAGTCTTTCCTTGAAGATATTGGGTTCAAATTGTGAATAGGTTGAAAATGAAACTGCAAAATGAACAATACCCAGAAAATTAGCCTTCACAGAACAGTTGTGGTTGATAACACAAACATGCTGGCACTTTGTAAGCCACAGAAGACAATGAAGGAGCAAACCCATGCACACGCACTCAGGAAGAAAGTCCAATTTGCTCCCTGGGAATAAACTTCCATTGGAATGTGAGACTCCAAAAACAACACACATACACCCCTCCCTATTGTAGCTCAAGGCAGAAGAACTGCAGGAAATATGACAGTATTGAACTTTTCGTGGCTAGCAACTTCATCCTCTTCATTATTATAAAATGTTTTTGAAGAAAGTAATGACCTTGGAAATTAGTTTCAGTTAAAATGTGGGATGAAAATATATCATTTCCAGGTACATCATTTTCAAGTATTGCCATTAAAACAAATAGGAAAAGTTCGTTGTCATCAGATGCTTTGGGCTGTAATCCATGAAATTTTGTGCTGTAGTAAGTTGTTTTTAAGATGCACAATATTCTTGGTGGTTTAAATTCAATTAATAACTCTCAGTGGCATCTGCAATCTGTGCTAATTGATTACGTGCAGTTCAGATAGTTATGTAGCACTTAAGAGTACTTCCCTAATTGGATGGCCATGGCTAGTAGTCTGAAAGTAAACTTTTCATGCTGGTCAAGTAGGGAAAAGGTGTTGGCATCTGCTGTTGACAGAAGAAGAACTCTCCAAAAATGGCAGCTGGTAAACAACACACCCAACCCCTAAAGACAAAGGCAGCTTCAATGCCTAACTTTCCTTCCTCATGTTTGCATAATCTGCCCTGGAGGGAAAGAATGGCAGGAAAAGTTCTGATGTTTGCAGTCCTAAGGCAGAGCAAAAATTGGAAATGAAATGGAATTGGAATTGAAATTGAAATGAAAGTGAACATTGGAAGGAAATCCAGATAAAGTAGGGTTCAGTGTGTGGGGAGGAAAGTGCATTATACTTATTCATTGACTCTGTGTACACTCTGTGTGCAGTAAATTACACCTTTGCACCCATTTTAATGAACTTTAAGCAACTACCACCAACTGATTTTGCAGACACTGTCACTTAGCAACCATGGAACACCAGCCAGCTCCATTCAGCCACACACAAAAAGAGTAGAATAGGGTACATTGCTTTTTAGTTCCCTTGCTCTGTCTGAAAGTATGTCAAAACCTTTCCCCAACCTGAGGGCCATCAGGGAAGTTGGACTAACGCTCCCATAACCGTCAGCCAGTGTGGTCAAACAGCTGGGGATTTCAGAAGCTACAGAGTACAAACACATCTGGAAAGTAGCAGATTGGGACCCAGCCAGGCTACCCAGCCACCGCAGAGAGCACAGTAGAAAGACGGCGGCGGCGGCTGGGTGGAGGCAGGAGAGGGGAATTAAACTTTCCAAGATTGCCCAAAGCAAGAAGGCGTTGAAGAAGAATGGAGAAAAAGAACGAGACAGTGAGGCATCTATCTATAAATAGATAGATAGATAGATAGATAGATAGATAGATAGATAGATAGATAGATAGATAGATAGATGCTTCCATTCTTAAACTGCCTTGAAGACAGTTCGCGACGCTACAAAAGTTTTGATTTGGGGGAAACAAGCAAGCTAGAAATATCGCCCAGTAATCGTTAGAAGCAGCAAAATTCTCTCTCTCTCTCTCTCTCTCTCTCACACACACACACACACACACACACACACACTCTCCCTCTCTCTCACACACACACTCCCTCTCTCCCCCTCTCCCTCGCTCGCTGCCAAATTTGATTCCCTCGGCAGTCCCCGAGAAACGAGCGCCCCCCATTCCTTACCCGGCGCTTCTCTTCTTTTTTTTCCAACCTTCGCTCCTTCTTTTTTCACGGCCTGCCGCTTCCAGCCCCGGATCACCAGAGAGGCATCCCTTGGCGGACAAACCCCTCCCTTTGGCTCCGAGGACAGAGGCGAAAAAAAAAAAGAAGAAGAAACCCGCACAGATGGGCGCTGCTCAGGACAGAGACGCTCCCGGCCGCGCCTGCTCTTCTCACCCGCGAACGAGAAGGCAGCGCACTGGCGCTAGAAAGTGGAGAGAAGCCCAGAAGAAGGCAGCCCTGCCTGCGCTCCCACGTGGGAGGCGTGGGGGGAAAAAAAAAACGGGAAGGGCGCCGGGTTGAATCTCACGCAGGGCGGAGCCGGGTTATGCCCCGTATGACTGTGATCCAGCATTTTCTGGGGAGCGAAAGCCGCCATCCTACGGCCCGCTGCCCCGGGAGGGATCCCACATCTGCCTCCTCTCGTTGCACTGCGAGACTCTTCGCACGTTAAATGTCTCGTTAAATGTGGGCTAGCTCTGCTGGCTGGTGGCATTGGGGAAGTGGGCGGGAAGTTCCAGGCTGTAGTGTAGAGCAGCGTTTCCCAACCTTAGGAACTTGAAGATGCGTGGACTTCAACTCCCAGAATTCCCCAGCCAGCTATGCTGGCTGGGGAATTCTGGGAGTTGACGTCCACGCATCTTCAAGTTCCTAAGGTTGGGAAACGCTGGTGTAGAGGGATAGCTGGACGGGGCTCCGTGTGTGCTTTGGGACGGGGGTGTGTGTGTGTGCGGAAGGGGGGCATCGGTTCCTCTCGTAAGAGAGCTGCTCTTGTGATAGGCCACTTTTTCACTCCGGAGAGCAGCTGCCGATCCGAATCGGTGATATTGTTTTTTTTTTTTGGGGGGGGGGAGAGAAGTTGCGCATCACCACACCAAACTTCTAAAATAACTTTCTGGGCTGGGTTGCACCCTGCATGTGACTTGGAGGGCTGCTCGGAGATTTCTGTATATCTCTCTTGTCCCATTCTAAAACTGCCATTTAGATACTTTTTATTGATTTTATTTTTATTTATTTTATTTAATTTAATTTCTATACCGCCCTTCTCCCGAAGGACTCAGGGCGGTGAACAGGGCAAATAAATACTAAAATACTAAAATACAAAAATACAAAAATTAAGAAGAGATTAAACCATAATGCCCAATAAAACAGATAAATTAACATAAAAAACATGATAAAATCCCAAAACCCATCAGACCAGGCCGGCTTGTTCAAGCAAATAGGTCTTTAGATCACGTCAGAAGGAGCGAAGGTCGGGAGCCATCCGGAGCTCAACCGGTAAACGGTTCCACAGATCCAGCGCACCCACAGAGAACGCCCTCCCCCTGGGGGCCACCAGTCAGCACTCTGACCTGTGGCACCCTGAGGAGGCCCTCTCTGTGGGAGCGCACTGGGCGGAGGGAAGTTGATGCAGGTGCTCCCTAAGGTACTCCGGACCCATGCCATGTAAGGCTTTAAAGGTCATTACCAGCACCTTGAATCTCACCTGGAAGGCAACTGGAAGCCAATGCAGCTCACGGAGCAGAGGTGTAACATGGGAGTATCAGGAGACCCCCAACACGACTCTCGCAGCTGCATTCTGCACCAGTTGGAGCCTCCGAGTGGTCCTCAAGGGCAGCCCCATGTAGAGAGCGTTGCAGTAGTCTAACTGAGAGGCCACGAGCGCATGAGTGACTGTACGCAAGGCATCCCGGTCTAGATAGGGCCGCAACTGGCGCACCAGGCGAATCTGGGCGAAGGTCCCCCTAGTCACATTTACTATATGATCTTCTAAAGAAAGCTGTGAGTCTAGGAGGACTCCCAAGTTGCAGGCCCTATCTACGGGTGGTAATAACACCCCCCATAGTAAGAGATTATTATGGGCCAGTCTTGTCCAGAACTCTTGACACCATAAAGGGCTTCTTCCCCCATCACTTGCCACCTGAACATGTTAATCAGAAGGCCAACATATTAATTTGGCAGATCTAAAAATGAAGGCTATTTCTGAACAAGTCATCCAGGGGAGGGTAGAGAAAAACTGCAGTTCATTAGCAGAGCCAAGCATTTCATGCAAAAATCTTAGGTCCAACCTCTGGCATCTCAAATATGGCTAAAAAAAATGCTATCAAGTTACCAGCTTTACCAGTCTTGTTTGAGGGTGGGAGAGGGAGGATCTCTTTCTCTTTGAGCCCTTAGTGGGTTTAGATTATAAAGTGACAACACAGGACTGCCTGTGGCTGAAATTTGTTGAACATTCTTTCCATGTTGCCTTTAATGTTTATCTGCTGGTAGACCAGCCAACAAGGCTTTTAAGCAGTGCTGTGGATATTGTGAATATTTATAATTCTTAACCCATTTTGCACCTTAGCTTTCTTCCAACCTTTAAAAATCAAAAGATCTGAAAATGTCAATTCCGCCTAAGGAAGTTGGGGCTACTAATTGGGTACTGGGGTTGGGAATATGTCTATAGATTGCCTTCCTCTGGTTTAAGCAGTAGCAATGGTGAGTTTATAAATAGTCTGACTAAGGAGGCAGAGACAGTTCAGGAGCCAGTGGTTAAAGCATCTGGCTGGAGTTCTAGTTCTGCTTCAGGCTGGGTGAACTTGAGCCAGTCATTCTTCCTCAGCACTAGGAAGAAGGCAATGGCAAGCTACTGATGAAATGTTGCCAAGCAAGTTTGCAGAGTCCTCTCCAGGTAGTTTGTTTGTTTAACAAATTTAGATGGCTGCCCAACTTAGACACAGGGCAGCTTACATTAAAAAATCCACAACATTAAAACCATAGAAGTCCCACCCCCACCACCCACCCCATGGCAGCAGCAACACAATCAAATCAATCACTTGATCAGCTCCATCTCCATTTGGGGTCCCCGGACCCACTGACAAAACTTCATATTCAGGGCTTTTCAGAAGAGCAACAAAGTGGGGGCCAGTTGTAGATCTGGCAAATGATGTGAGTCAGAGGCACACACCACAAAAGGAGACAGCAGTTTCCTATTTTTTGGTGCCTCTGTGACTATTTGCTCACAAAGCAAAGCTCACAATGAGTCAATCGATTTATAGACCACAGGGTTAAACTCAACGTTTTATCATTCTAGCATGTTTGCCTTTACAATATCTTTATTTTAGGGCTACTGCTGGGAGTGACTCATGGTAGATTCCCACTTTATTCAAAGTAAAATATTTCTGTAGTGCTTTTTTTTTTTTGACAATGCAAGGACTCAACCTTCACAGTGTGAACATTTTGGAACAATGTAGAATTCCCTTCTCTTTTTATTGAATAAGTCATTTTTTTAAAAAAAGAAAAAAAATCTTATTTTACATAGTAAAATAGTAAAATAAATTGTAATAAGTAATAACTATACTTAAAAATGGATTAAGATTGATATTCCCAGATTGTGCAGTAATGTGACTCCCTAAGGGTTAAATGAATTTCTGCAACCTCCTATATCACAAAATAACTGATAGTGATTAATTAGCAATAATTAAATGACTAAATAACAAACAACACTGTGACCCATGGATAATTTTGGCAGAAGCTCAAATCCATAGTTTTAGCCCTTTCTTAAAATACCCAGCTTTGCTATTCAGCCTCTCACAGACAAAGGTGGGCTGTTGGAAGTGAGTTTTGATACTAGTCCAGATATTTCAGTTTTTTAAAAAAGTATTTGTAACTCTAAGTTGCTAAGTCAACCTGGAAAATCACAACCTAAAATTGAGAATTGTATCTGTACAGGCTAATAGATTTCTCACCCCAGAGACTTGTCTTTGGTTGAGCTAAATTCAGTCCCAAAGCTGAGTTGACATGTGCCTAGGGGGTGGTATACTTTTAATATGATGGGTTGCACCATATTTTAGCAGAATGGCCATATGTCACTCTAAAAGAGTAAATGCATCATTCCTCTACTAAAAACCAGGACAAAACTGCAGGCAGTTTGCAGATGATCAATACAGGGAGAAATAATACACATTTAGAAATAATATTTGTAAGGGTTGAAACAGATGAGAGAACCAGCAGTTCCTAGGCTAAAGAAGGTCACAGCAATAATATACAACAACCTTTAAATTTCAAAGTCTCAAACAATCTGTAAAGAGGAAAGAGGAAGAATTGAGTTTAAAGTCCTGAGAATACAAATTTTGGGAAATTATTGACTTCTGAGATAAAATGTGTTAATTCTTACATATTTTGATTAGGTAAATTAGAAAACAGGTGATAAAGGTGCTGGTTGGATATTTCACAATAAAGATTTATACACGGGCGAGTAAATTTGCCTACAAGGGAGGAAGGTGTCTAATAATCATGATGTCTTGTAACTTCTTGACAAAGTACAGTAGAACAATGAAAATGGTACCACATGGAAGTGTATAAATTTATCTTCACTTTGAAACTAAAGATTATTACCTAACTATAATTTATTGTTCTTTTATTGCAAGGTACATTTGTCTTGGTCAAATCTACTGTATGTATCATACAGCTACATCTGGTGGCTTGTGAAGGTGTTATTGCCCTAACATTTTCAAGGAACAGTTGTGTGATATTTTTCCTCAGAAGCCAAGATGCCATAAAACTGTGTGAACAATGCAGATAACTTCTGCTACATTTGTGGCGAGGTTACATTTGCATCTCAAAAGTGCAGTATGATGGCAGTGGTAGAAAAGGCATACCATGTATATTTTGATTATAAAATAGGGGGTCAGAACAAGAGTTGGGCCCCTCATTATTGTTGCATTACATGCGCAACTTATTTGCTTCATTGGCTAAACAAGAAGAAAAAGTCCATGTCTTTTGCTACTCCAATGATGTGGAGGGAACCCACCAATCATAGCAGTTACTGCTATTTTTGCATGGTTCCCCCAATTGCAAAAGAGTGTTCAAGAAAGAAGAAGTGGATTGTAGAATATCCAAACATTCCATCTGGACCAATTATTGTTGTGCTAGGTTTGCCACCAACCATATTGTGAAGTTCGCAGATGATACAACAGTAGTGGGCCTTATTCATGATAAAAAGGTGGAAGCTTACTGCAAGGAGGTTGAGGGGTTGGTGAACTGGTGTAAGGAAAATAGCCTAGTTTTAAATACTGGGAAAACCAAAAAGATCATTGTCAATTTCAGAAAAGGCAGGCACAGCCACACTTCTCTGTGCATAAATGACTCACCTGTGGAGATGGTTATCAGCATCAAATTCCTGGGTGTGCAGGTAATGAGTAGGCTGGCTTGGTCGCTCAACAGTGAGAAACTGGTGAAGTGGGCACAACAGCGCCTGCATTTTCTGCGTCGCATGAGAAAAGCACATCTTCCTTCCCCTGCCCTGACCACTTTCTACAGGGGGGCGATCGAGAGCATCCTGTCATACAGCATCACAGTCTGGTTTGGAAGCATCACTGCTTCAGACAGGAAAACGGTGCAGAGAGTGGTGAGGATGGCTGAAAAGATCATTGGTAGTTCCCTCCCTCCCATCCAGGACATAGCACAGGAGTGTTGTTTGAACAGGGTCCGTAAGATTATCTGGGACACTACACATCCTCTTCACAACCTGTTTTCCTTGTTACCTTCTGGGAGGAGGCTTCGTGGTGTCCGCAGCAGAACATCCAGATTCAGCCACAGTTTCATTCCATACAGCATTAACTTTGTGAACTCTCAAGCTTCCTTCTTCTGTTATATATTCAAGATGGACAGTATTTAATATTTGTTTGTTATATATATGTAGGTGTGTGTGTCTATACATATGTGTATATAGTATGGTTAGGTATGTGTCATGTATGTGTTCCACTTTGAGAGTGGGAAACTAAATTTCATTTTTGTTGTGTGCCGTTGTGCCCACCATAAGAAAATGACAAAAAAGGTTATCTTATCTTATCACTGCATCCTGTTCCCCATGGTGAGGACTTGCCAATTCCAGATCCACCAGAATCCTGCTCTCTAAACTCAGATGATGATAAAGATGATGAACAAGATGAAGCTGATCTGGGGTCGTTGATGTCAGCGGACCCAAACTTTAGCCCACCTCCTGAACCACTTCTAATTTCAAAGATTGAATTAAATGACCTGGTCAGGGGTTTGGAATTGCCTAAGAGTAAGGCAGAGTTACTGGGCTCCAGATTATAATAGTGAAACCTTGTCATTTAATCTGATGTTGGAGCTCATCAGGGTCCAAGAGGATGGCTGTGAACATGCAAAAAACCAAACCAAACCCTGAATGAAGTTTGTGTGTGTGTGTATGTGAGTGAGTGTGTGTGTAGGGGCTAATCAAATGGTTGTACATGCCATCTTCACTTTCTGGGTTCCCACTCATCTCCTCCTCCTTTACATTATATGTAAAAGTAATGCGGTTCAAGTGTTAATAGTTCTTTTTTTAAAAAATGAATGAATGAATGAACCTTTATTTTTTTATTTATTTATTTTATTTTTATTACATTTATATCCCGCCCTTCTCCGAAGACTCAGGGCGGCTTACAAGCTTAGCAGTAGCCTTCATTCTATGTATATGCCTGCTTGTTAGGGCTTTCACACACACCCCAAGCGGCATTATTACATAGTCAGCTTAATTGCCCCCAACAATCTGGGTCCTCATTTTACCTACCTCGGAAGGATGGAAGGCTGAGTCAACCTTGAGCCTGGTGGGATGCGAACCTGCACTAATTGCAGGCAGCTGGTGTTACTTAAGGAGGCATCAGCCCGCTGCTCCACCAAGGCTCTTTCAAGGCTCTTTATTGTCAAAGTACAACCATGTATACATTGAGATTGGCTGAGCCTCCCTTCGTGCCCCCCACAACTCACAGTGACCACAAACCCTCCATCTTATTATACCATGTGAGCTAATTGCACAACAAACCGGCCTCGCAAGTCAATCATGCATAAAGTTTATAAAATTATTTCCCATTCAAGAGCCTGACAGCCCATGGATAAAAGCTGTTCTTCAGCCTGTTGGTACGGCTGGCTATACTCCTATATCTCCTACCCAATGATAGGAGAGTAAAGAGATACTGACCAGGGTGTGAGTCGTCCCTGAGAATTTTCCTCACTCTTCCATGGCAGCGAGCCCTGGCAATGTCATCCAGTGGTGTTAGGGGACAGCCCACAATGTTTTATACTGTGTTCACCACCCTCTGTAATACTTTCCTATCCACAGCTGTCAGGCCAGCATACCATACCACAATACAGTGCGAGAGGATGCTCTCTATAGTAGACTGGTAAAAGAAGGTCATTAGCCATTGTTCTATCCTGTTCTTCTGCAAGACCCTGAGGAAGTGGAGTCTCTTTTGTGCCTTTCTGGACACCTGGGTTGTATTAACTTTCCAGGTAAGATCTTCACAGAGGTAGACTTCCAGGAATTTAAAGGAGGAAACTCTCTCCAAACAGCCCCTTCCCGAGGTAAAGTGGGGAAGGTTCCTCTCTTTTCCTCCGGAAGTCTAATATTGTGTAGTGGGTCCGACGCAAGGAAGAGACGCCAGCCAGAGTGTGAGTTCAGCTCTTTATTGGAGGGGATGGCCCACTAGGGAATGAGGGTTACCTGGCCTCCTTAAATACCTAGCCAGGTAAGCGGACAGCCAATGGGGTTGGCCCTAGGTTTCCCGCCGAAACTGGGTTTCCCACCAAAAACCGTTCAGGCCAACGCCCCCTGGTGGCTGTTGCTATGCAGGTGCCTGCATACATAACATCTAGCACCATCTCTTTTGTCTTGCCAATGTACAGGTGCAAGTTGTTCTCTGAACACCATATGGATAGTTTTTGTACCTCCCCCCTGTATGTTGTTTCATCTCGACCTGTAATAAGACCCACTTACAGTGATATCATCTGCGAACTTAATTATCGCAGTAGATGGGTCAGACGATACACAATCGTATGTGTACAATGAGGTCTCTTGCAATTAAACAGAGAAGAGGCAGAATGTCTCCCCAAAGGTGTTGATGGAATTAGGTTAATTTATTCTATGTACTGTATATGTTTATTTAGCAAATCTACATAGCCACCCAACTCACAAAACATGACAATTGAAAGATTGGTCTGAATGACCAGGAAAATAACCTGGGAATGTATCAGGCACCTTCAAAATAACAAATGAATTTTTGCAACTCCCCTCATGAATAAAACTTGAACAGCTAAATGACTAACTACAGTAGATAAAAGTGCTGTAACTTATACATTTGGACAGATGTCTAGAACTTTGGGCTTAGCCATCTTTTAAAACTTGCCCAGGGCTTTGCTTTCCACTTTGTACAAACCTACTTTACTAGGCTTGCACAAGTAAAATCAGAATACTATCCACAGAGGGAAGGAGTTTGGCAAAACTTAAGCTTTGCTTGTGCAAACCTCAGCTTTAAAAAACTCCGTGACCCTCCCATTGCTTGCAAATACCAGTGTTGTAACCCACATTTTGAAGGATTATATTTCCCATCTCTGCATAAAATGATGCTGATCTGGACTAGGATGTCCTATATTTACATTCAAATATACTTACATTAAAATAAAGTGAAACCAGAGCTTTAGCTCTTCAGCTACATGATGGTTTTCCAGATTGCATAATTTATCCCCCAGTGTGCAACTTTTGAAAGCCAGGCAACCACATGGCTGCTGAATTCACACAATATGTGTATCCAGTGAATACCTGGACAACATATTAAGCTTGATTCATTTTGTCTTGTTGAAAGAAACCTAGTTCTTTGGGTTGGTGTATGGTTCAGTATCTCTATTATGTAAACCTAGAAAGTGGGTTAACTGCATTACTAATATGTTTTATAAACCCAGGCAACTGTGCTTTATTCACGAAATCATGTTGGTAACAAACTGCAACATAGTGTACTGTGTGAGTTTTGTCTTTGTTCATAAAAGCACAAAAGTGCCAATAAGAAAAAGGAAACAGTCTGAGATCTAAAGTTGAACATTAATCAGAAGAATGGATTGATTCCCACCATTGTTATTCTTTCTCACTGTATTTATTCTGTGAGATGTGTAAAAGAACCAATGGATGTTATTTGAATACAGTCATTCTTAGAAAAGGAATGAAATGAAAAGTAAAACTGGCAATAGCATACTGGTTCTTTGCAGTTCTATAGTTCTGACCTCAGAATAGAGTAAAAGCAATTGCCAAAAAACGGGCCAGAGAAATTCCATTAAAGGAAAGTTACAGTGGTTAGAACTTTTCACCTTCAAATGAAGCAACTTACAAGGATGACTATTTAGGAGTGTAAAATTAAGCATAGTGTTAAAAAATCAGATTGGAAGAAGCTTTTCTCTCTTTGCACAACCAGACCAACTTCTGTTTGGTTTAGGCCTCACTGTGCACCTGGGCTACACCAGTCCATGTATCCTGGTATCATTATGATGGTATCAATTGTTAGGAGTCTTTTTGCAGCTCAGGCGATTAACTTCTGGCTTAGCAATTGCACCACAGAAACTACCGGGGGGATAGTAATGCAAAGTCTCTTCTGGAGCTATCAGGAAGGCAATTTCTATTGATTCCCACTTTGGCTCATCTCCTGGATCTTAGCTTTCTCTTATTCCCTTCAGAAGCACGATGACATTGAATTACCATTCTACTGTGCTGTCAAGTGAATCAGAAAAGTGGATTTCTAGCTGGCTTCCTTGCATGGTAGTAGTATAAACCCTACAAGGTCAGGGACATGTGGGTTGTGTGCTACCTAGAGCCCTGAGTTTGCATTTTACTATTGTTCCACTAGAGAGAATGGCAGTTAATGGTGAAAACACTTGTGAACAAGGCAGGAAAGTATGATTTTGTGTGTCTGGGGGAAAACAGTGACTGACTGGAAATGCCTTCAAGGTCAGTGATGTATTATGGTTGAACATTCAAGAGCTGGTGAAAAGGCACTCTGTTTCTTATAATGAATTTATGGAATTAGCTACCATAAGACATAATGATGGACACCAATCTGGATAGCTTTGAAGGGGAATGAAACAATTTATGGAAGACATACTGTTTAAAGCTAGATACCGATAAAATTAGTCATGATGGCTCTGTATCACATCCAGTATCAGAATCTGCATGTCTCTCAATATCAGTCTCATGGGGAACATGAACAGGAGGTTGCAATGACCTGATGTTTGCCTGCAGGCAAATATTCCCAAATTGTTCAAAGTACTTGTAAGGTACTACGACTTGCATGATATTTGATAAAGCATCTTCTTATCTTCCATATTATGTGGCATGAAAATGCCCTGTTGAGGATGTCATGCCTGTCAGAGATATGCCATGCAGCAACTCAAGAGGAGGCATTCTTGATACAATTGCCTTCATCATGGAATTCCCTCCCATCCTACAAACAATAAGGAAGATGATTTTAATGAAACTACAGGAGCTGTTCCCTAGGTAAAAGGGCATTTTTAAAGCCCGGAACAGCCAGATAACATGTGGAAGTAACTCAGGCAGATACCTCCTTAATTCATTACAATTGGTTTCATGATGTGGTCCATTTAGTGGGGCTGACACTTGCCCCTCATCTATTGGCTTATGGTTGCCCCTATTAATGCACATTGTGCTATCTACCGTATATTTATGGCTGATAGAGGAAATCTATCTATGTCTATCCCTACAAGTCAACATTATCTTGACTATACATAATCAGTCAATCAATGTGTCTGGCTATCAGTTAAGGATGCTTTCCATTTCTGGACCATAGTGGTAAAGAAGGTTTTGAGGAAATTGACATGTGGATGAGTTCAGGATTGCCAGCTGAGTCACAACATTAGTTCGTAACCAATTGTCATCATGTTTCCTCTATGTATGCAATTCTTTTCAATTATGTCAGAGAGGGGGGGGCACTGAATGAAAATGGTGAAGTGATACTCTGAAAAAATAAGTGCTGCCCAACTGATGTGTCATGCACAGGTCTGTGGTTAAGCCAGCCTTTGAAAATTAAATACTGAATCATACAGTCAGTAATATAGAATAAGAAAATGTAGAACCTTATTCTGAGGAGGATTAAACTGTCTGACCCTGAATTTGATAAATAGAAGGAGGTATGAAATCAAAAGGCAAACTAGCCTAGCTTCTTCCTTCCCAGCTATGGCTGCCACAACGGTGCTGGGAAGGTTAAGAGTAGCTCTTCTTTTATCTAGGCTGCAGAAAACTGAAGGACCACTTCATTCATTCATTCATTCATTCATTCATTCATTCATTCATTCTATACAGTTGCTGATCTCAAATACATGACTGGGCTGATAAAGAATAAAACAAAGTAAAAACATTATAACAACACAATAAATAAGTTATCCAACAGCTGAGATTTTTTAGGAGGGCAGGAAAGGAGGGGGAGAGAACTCTCTTTGCTGCCATCTAGTAATTGTCTGGATGTTGAAGTTTAGATATGGTACCTCTGTTAACAAACAGAGAAGTAATTCTCCAGGCTAATTGCCATCAGCAATCTTTTGAGAGCTGGAATAGTTGTAGTCCAGAGTGAATAAGCTTTCTTGCTGGGTTGGGCTTTTTGATAGCATATCATGCATACACTCAAACAGTGGCTGCTATTTGAGACTTGTACAATCAATATAGAGGCCATAAATAATATAATAAGCTTCAATTCACCCATTTATCCAAAGAGAAATATGAGGCTGCTCCTAGTCATCCCCTCTAGCCCTTCATTTGGTTTTATAATCCCACATCTTCATATCTTTTCTGAGCAACTGAGCAATGAAGCACTAGTCTGAAGCCACCCACTGCTTTTTCATTTGGCAAATATGTATACAGTGTTCATGTATGACTCAGGGGCATTCTGTTAATATTATGCTAGAGGCTTGTGCTTTGCAATGTACTTTTGTGATTTAGGACGCTGAGCTTGTCAATCGGAAGGTCGGCAGTTTGGCGGGTCAAATCCCGAGTGCCGTGTAGCAGAGTGAGCGCCTGTTACTCGTCCCAGCTTCTGCCAACCTAGCAGTTCGAAAGCACATAAAAATGCAAGTAGAAAAATAGGGACCACTACGGTGGGAAGGTAACAGCGTTCTGTGTGCCTTTGGCATCTAGTCATGCCGGCCACATGACCACGGAGACGTCCTCGGACAAGCGCTGGCTCTTCGGCTTTGAAACGGAGATGAGCACCGGCCCCTAGAGTCGGAAATGACTAGCATGCATGTGTGGGGGAACCTTTACCTTTTATTCTTATTAAGGTAACTTTTGAAAAATCCGTGTGAGGCAGGGAGTGACAAGAATTAAAATAAGTTCTGCAGGGACATTGGTGTTCCTAGCCTACAGCCTAAAATTCCAAGCTGTAAATCAAGGCTTCCTGATAGCCAGAAAACACATCAGGATTTGGCTGGAGTGTTAAACTGCCTTCCCTGCTTTTGATGATTGAAAGGGTGCAGTGTTTTCAGTAGCATTCTTCTTTATCTGCTTTTCTTGGGAAAACATAGGGGCAGGGCTAAGTTTGCTTCATATCAATCTTTTCCTAACAGATTAGTTGAAGATATCAAGTGCTAGTTTTGTTGCGTTTACATACATTGCATAATAAAGTCACTCAGGTGCTGATTAAGTTAAGTTACAACTTTAAACACTGAACTTCAACATTTTGTTCTCAGGTAGTAAATCTGTGTTTGGTAAAATATGGCCATGTAGAAAACCTTGTGACAAAGAGGAAAGTTCTAATCCCATATTCCACCTGCCATGATATTTTCAATATACAGTTCAGATTTTCGTAGGACAATTCAGACATGTAAGTCCTTAGTGGTAGAATGAAATGGTACAGTCCAACCATGTTTCTTCAGTGGTAGACTGAAATGGTACAATCCAACCATGTTTCTTTCTCCTGAGATAGCAAGTCAAGCTCAAATGGGAAGGATGTTTACCTGATTAGATTAGCACTGTATTTTAACATTTGTGTAGGGTCTATTCTAATTTGTGATTCTGAACTTTTTGTCTGATTATAGTGGGAAAACTGTGTGGATGAAGGACTTGATTTCCTTCCCACATGACTTCCTTGTGGTGCCCCTTTTATCAAAACAATTTTTAGACCTGGCAAGTTTTGAAAGAGTGAAAAAGTGAATACATACATACTTAGCTATATTACCACCATGCAATATTAACACAACACAGAAAAGCAGTCAGAAATATACCGGTAAGTTAAAGAAATTGAAACATAAGATACACCAATGACAACATCATTCAACAAACCTTTCCATTACTGCTAAGCTTGTAAGCCGCCCTGAGTCTTCGGAGAAGGGCGGGATATAAATGGAATTAAAATAAATAAAATAAATGTATCTATTACAAACCATCCTTTATTTTGCAATGCCCCTGCATAGCTTTATTCACTGCCTTTTATTCTTTAAACTTCTCAATCTCTTTTTTTCAGGATCTTATCAACTCCATCTGACCGTGATCTTCTCTGACTGCCCCTTCTTCTGAACCCATTCATTCTCCTCTCATAAATGTTTGATCTAATATCAATTAGGTGAGATGATTGGATGCTAATCTAGCATTTTTTTCAACTGGTCAGTTGTATCTTTTTTGTTTGTTTACAGCCCAGCATGACATCTTCCAATCTGGAAACAGCATATTTGTATGCCTTTTGTCCTTTTGCCTGTTCTTCAGCAGACAAGCAAAAGCAGCTCTTTTTAAAAACAAAGGTCGCATGTCTTCTAAACATTGTTTTGCATGAAAAAGAGGGCCACTGTTTTTATCTACTTTAGTTTAAAACTGGATTTTTTTAAAAAAACAAATACTTCCCTGCTGCAACTGCTCCCTGATTCCATGTTTCTTCATAATGGGTGTCTGTCTGATGTACTCACACAAAACATTGACTCTGTTTAGCAAAATCTGGCAAAGGACAACAGGAGGGACACGCCTGGAAGCTCAAAGTTCAATGCCAGTCATTCCTACTGCAATTCAGTGGGGAAAAAAAAGAGAGTTTAACAACCTTATAAAAACAGAAAGGAAATGCAGATTTTGCAGTAGACATAGGTGATGTAAGATATCTAGTCCAATTGCCCAATGGGGTTTATTTTGTTTTAGCTAAACACAAGGTGTGAACTTGCCTTTATGGTTTTCCAATTCATAGTTTGTAGTAGGAGTGTACAACCAAAGCTCCAGCAAGTAGAGCAAGAAACTTGGAAGAAGTTCCCAATCACTCCATTACTATTTGTTCATCGTACCCATTACACCATTCCCGTTTGGGGTAAGCAATTCCAGACAAGCATAAAAAAGGGGAAGAAATGGTAAGTTAATGTAATTTCTTATATTTCTTAACAAAATAAATATAAGGACATACTGATAGAATTCTAACTTTTCATACCTTCTATCTTTGCAAAACAATGCCCATTCTTTCTTGTCTCATCTACTCTCTAACTTTTTATACTTTATCCTGCAGTAATTCTTTCACTCTTCTTCCTTCCTTCCTTCCTTCCTTCCTTCCTTCCTTCCTTCCTTCCTTCCTTCCTTCCTTCCTTCCTTCCTTCCTTTCTCCCTCCCTCCCTCCCTCCCTCCCTCCCTCCCTCCTTCCTATTTTTTCCCCAGGATCCATTCTTGACAAAAACATGGAGGAAACATCCTTCAAGATGAAGTCAGAGAGAGCTTGCATCAAAGGTCTCTTTATCAACTTTGCTTAGTTTTTAGCATTTACATAATATATTTTCAGTAGGACTTTTCACATAAAGGCTTCCCTTTCTGGGACTTTCTGGCCAGACCATATAACACACAACCAGCATTAAGCATTAAGGGCTTAGTACTATTTTTTTCTTTACAAATTCCTCTGTCACCACATGTATTTTAAAAGATTATATAGTACATGCAACCCACCTTGCCATGCAAACATCTATTAAAACATAAATTCTAACTCCACAGATTCCTCTGTAGAATCGCCCATCCCCCAAATCAATCTTTAGAATGTGCAAAATCTTTTACCTTCCAAATTTATGCTGTATTCTATGTTATTTTGAGCTTGTGGTGTCAATTTGCTACTGTGCATTTTTTACATCAATTGTATATTTCTCTGTTTTGCCATATTTTTTTTCCAGGCTTAAAACTTTTTTATTTTTGTTGAAGAATCTCTGTTTTTAGAATCTTACATTAAATGATGTCTCTACAATGGAAACCATTTTATTATTATTATTATTATTATTATTATTATTATTATTATTATTATTATTATTATTATTATTATTATATTTTTATACCGCCCTTCTCCTGAAGGACTCAGGGCGGTGTACAGGGCAATAAATACAAAAACAGGATACAAAAGTTAAAAGCGATTAAATAAATGCCCAAGGTTAAAACAATAATTAAGATGTATTAAAACCCCAACCCTAACCCATCAGACCAGGTCAGACTGCTCAAATAGATACGTTTTTAGATCGCGCCAGAAGGAGCGAAGGTTGGGGGCCGTCCGGAGCTCAACCGGCAAGCGGTTCCATAGGTCTGGCGCGCCCACAGAGAACGCTCTCCCCCTGGGGGCCACCAATCGACATTCTTTGATCGGAGGCACCCTGAGGAGGCCTTCTCTGTGGGAGCGCACTGGACGGAGGGAAGTTGACGCCGGCCGCAGGTGTTGCCGTAGGTAATCCGGACACATGCCATGTAGGGCTTTGTAAGTCATTACTAACACCTTGAATCTCACCCGGAGGGCAACCAGCAGCCAATGCAGCTCGCGGAGCAAAGGTGTAACATGGGAGTATTGGGAAACCGATGAGGAGGCCAAGTACCACCCCAGACGCTTAATGGATCCTGATAGATTCCAAGCGGCGCTGGGGTCCCCACCTGCCTCCATTGCTCACAGCTCGGCGGATGCCTTAGTGGAAGCCTGGGAAAGGGCAGCCACTGAGGCACTTGACCGGGTTGTACCCTTGCGGCCCCTGACCCGGTGCAGATCCCAGCGAGCTCCATGGTTCTCCGTGGAGCTCCGGGAGATGAAGCGTCGGAAACGGGGCCTAGAGAGCCGTTGGAGGTCTAGCCGATCCAAACCCGACCGGTTGCGGTTAAGAACCTATATTAGGTCTTATCTCGCAGCGATGAGGGTGGCGAGGTGTAATTACTTCTCCACCCTCATCGCGTCCGCAGATAATCGCCCGGCCGCCTTGTTTAGGATGACTCGCTCACTTCTTAATCAGGAGGTGAGGGAGGATCCCTTGCAGGGTCGTGCCGAGGAATTTAGTCAGCATCTGTCGGATAAAATCGCTCGGATTCGGACCGGTTTGGACTCCAGCTGGGCAGAGTCAGGCGATCAGGACACGGACGGTCTTGTCAATGTTACCTGGGAAGAGTTTGAGTCTGTGACCCCTGATGAAGTGGACAGGATTATGGGGAGACTGAGCTCCTCCACATGTTTGTTGGACCCGTGCCCTTCCTGGCTGGTTTATGCAGCTAGGGAGAGGACACGAGGCTGGCTCCAGGCGGTTATATCTGCTTCCTTGAGTGAGGGCTATTTCCCCACCGTCTTGAAGGAGGCGGTGGTGAGACCTCTCCTCAAGAAGCCTGCCTTGGACCCGGCTGTATTGAACAACTTTCGTCCAGTCTCCAACCTTCGCTTCCTTGCGAAGGTTGTCGAGAGTGTGGTGGCGCATCAGCTCCCTCTGGTCCTGGATGAAGCGGATTATCTGGACCCCTACCAATCGGGTTTCAGGCCCGGGCACAGCACGGAGACGGCATTGGTCGCTCTGGTGAATGATCTCTGGAGGGCTCGGGATAGGGGATATTCCTCTGTCCTAGTCCTATTAGACCTCTCGGCGGCTTTCGATACCATCGACCATGGTATCCTGCTGCGGCGTCTCAGGGGATTGGGAGTGGGAGGCACAGTTCTTCAGTGGTTCTCCTCCTATCTCCTGGGACGCTCGCAGTCGGTGTTGGCAGGGGGGCAGAGATCGGCCCCTAGGTCTCTCATTTGTGGAGTTCCTCAGGGGTCGGTTCTCTCGCCTCTCCTGTTCAACATCTACATGAAACCGCTGGGTGAGATCATTCGTGGTTTTGGAGTTGGGTATCATCAATATGCCGATGATACCCAACTTTTCTTTTCGACCCCAAACCACCCCAGTGATGCCCTCGCCGTGATGTCCCGTTGCCTGGAGGCGGTTCGGGTCTGGATGGGGAGGAACAGACTTCAACTCAACCCTGACAAGACTGAGTCTCAAACCTCGTCCGGAGAGCAGGAGATTCAAGCAACTGAGACGAAAGCTGAGTTTTCCAAAACGGTTTAATAAGCAAAAGCAAACGTATCCAAACGGAACAAAGCCAGCATTGGCTGCTACCTGCATCCAACGCTGTTAAATACACATTGCAGGTACACACCCATGCCCCACCCGGTTGCACCCACCTCCGCCCATCCCCTACTTAACCCCCACTTCTCCCAAACAACTCCCTTTGCAACACGCCTGCCACCCATCACCCTCCACCTCCCAGCCGAATCCCCTCGCGCCCGCTCGTCCCGACGCCGCCCGATGCCCCCCCCCACACCCGTCCCTGGACCCGGCAGCCAAATACACCTTCACCCTGCCGCTTGCTGTCCCCATGCAAAACTGGCGAGCCCCCAGTCCTCTCGTATGGGAAACGGCCTCCGCTGTCGTGGGCCCCATCAATCAACAGCTTGTCTTGGCCCAGGAACCTGCGAGGCCAGCGTAGCCGGCAGGCAAGGGAGGCTGGGCCTAGGACCCTGCGAGGCCACCGTAGCCGGCAGGCAAGGGAGGCTGGGCCTAGGACCCTGCGAGGTCACCGTAGCCGGCAGGGCTGGGCCGGGCTGCACGATGCACGCGCGCCTCGTAGAAGCTCCAGCCGGCTCAGCGTGCACAAGTGGGGAAGGGCAGATGTCAGCCGGCCGTCGTTGCTGCCGCAGCCGTTGGGGTGTTCTGTCGGTCCGGTGCCGGGTACCAGGTGAATGCCGCGTCCGTGGCGCCGCTGGGCTTTGCGCCCACGGGGCGCGACACTGAGTGGCTGTACATTCCGGCATCCCGGGACATTCAAAATGTCCCATCTCTTTCTATGGGGGGTGAGCTCTTACCCCCCATGGATAGGGCTCGCAACTTGGGAGTCCTCCTAGATTCACGGCTTACTCTGGAAGATCATATAGTGGCCGTGACTAGGGGGGCTTTCGCCCAGGTTCGCCTGGTGCGCCAGTTGCGGCCCTATCTGGACCGGGATGCCCTGTGTACGGTCACTCATGCGCTTGTGACCTCTCGCCTTGACTACTGTAATGCTCTCTACATGGGGCTTCCCTTGAAGACCACTCGGAGGCTCCAACTGGTACAGAATGCGGCCGCAAGAGTTGTCTTGGGAGTTTCCCGGTACTCCCATGTTACACCTTTGCTCCGCAAGCTGCATTGGTTACCAGTTGTCTTCCAGGTGAGGTTCAAGGTTTTGGTTATGACCTTTAAGTCCTTACATGGCATGGGTCCGGGCTATGTCGGGGACCACCTGCTGCCGGCATCAACTCCCCTCCGCCCTGTGCGTTCCCACAGAGAGGGCCTCCTCAGGGTGCCTCCAGTCGGGGAATGCCGACTGGTGGCCCCCAGGGGGAGAGCCTTCTCTGTGGGCGCTCCGGCATTATGGAACCAACTGCCGGTGGAGCTCCGGACGGCATCAGACCTCCGAACTTTCCGTCGTGGCCTGAAGACCCACCTATTTGAATTAGCCGGTCTGGCCTGACGGGGGATTATGGGTTTTAAATTGTTGTTTTAGAATTGTATTTATTGTTTTTAACTGGGCATTGGTTTAATCTTTTTTAACTTTTGTATTGTTTCTATATATGCCCTGTGAACCGCCCTGAGTCCCTACCAAGGAGAAGGGCGGTATACAAATTAAATAAAACCTAAACCTAAACCTAATATTCTGTCATTGATATTTGAAGGGCTTCTTAAATGGAGGGTTTGGTGCCTGAGGGCAGGACAAGAACCATTGGATGGATAGATGGAGATAGAGATGGCGATTCTGTCCAACAGAGCTATTAAGCAATGGAATAGCCTGTCTCTCACAGTTGTTAATGCTCTATCAGTAGAGGTTTTCATAGAAAGATAGAATAGTAATTTGTCTCAGAATGGTATGAGAATTCCTACCTTGAACAGAGTGTTGGACCAGAGGATTTCCAAAGAGCCTTCCTATCTTATGAATCTATGATTCTGTGACATCATAGCTGAAGGTGGATCTAAACTCTTGGAGAGGCTTAAAGGCCGTGGACTACTAGAATTGTTTTCTATTAGTACTCAGAAAAAGATCTAATACTTCACTCAACCTTTGACTCAGTGAACTGTGTTCTTGAAATCTTGTTGCATAACTCATGTTTTATATTACATTGTTACAGTATTATGGGACTTTTCTCCAAGCTTTTGAAGTGCAGAGCTGTATAATTGTACAATAGCACTTGTGAAATGTTAGTCTTAAGCATAAGCCACTTGTACATGTTCCTTGACATGAAAATCAAAAGACTCCAAAGAACAGATGCTTCCTGGCTCAAAGAGGCAAAGCTTTGCCAAGGTTTCATTTTTTATGAGGAAATTAAAAATAACAAAAATCAGAGTATCTCTTCTTGGTTTGCCCTACAAGTAAGAAGGATTTTTTCTTTAACTCCCACCCCCCCCTTCCTGGCACTTTCCTGAAAATAGTACTTTCACTACTTTTGGGATCAACTGAGTGTGACAGGAACTGATTGAGCAGCTTGTTGCCAGACCTTTATGTTGTGGGCTGAAAATAACTGCCCCAAAGTCACCCAGGTAGTTTTCATGTCTAAAGCAGGACTAGATCTGCCGGTTGGAGAACTCTGGGAGTTGAAGTCCACACATCTTAAAGTTCCCAAGTTGACTTGAGCTCCTGGATGAAAGGTGGGACATAAATGTAATAAACAAACCACGGGGACATAAACGTGTAAACCTAATCCAAAAGACAAGACATTTTATAATTCCTACCATTTCCTAGTGTATTCAGTCAGTATTCATTTTCTGTGCATTTTTATACAGATGCTAAATCTTTTCTTTCTGACCTGGAGTGTTCCCAAACTTTGAATGAGCAGGCTGTCTTTTCTTTTGCCAGATTTTTATGAAATGGCATTAATATTTGGTGTGAGTGTTTCTCCTATTATTAATGGAATTGGGAGCCAGTTTTTTTTTAATAAAAAAACAGTTTTAGACTGAAGTAGATAGAAACTGCAGCCTTGTTTGCATAACAGACAATGATTAGAATGCATTTGGCCTTTAGTTTTACAAAGAGCTATTTTTGCTTGTCAGTTGACAAGAGACAAAAGAGCAAAAGACGAGTGGGTTTTGGAATGGAAGATTTATGCTTGATTGCAAACAAAAAAACTACAGTTGAGCAGCTGAATAAATTATTTAGCAAGAGAAGAGAAGAGAAGAGAAGAGAAGAGAAGAGAAGAGAAGAGAAGAGAAGAGAAGAGAAGAGAAGAGAAGGGAAGAGAAGAGAAGAGAAGGCATAGTTACTTTGAAAATTGCCAGGAATCTAGTTCAACATATTCAGATATAAAATTGTCACTTCCATTTTTCCTCAGTTTCTCATTTCCACAACTGTAAACTCTTTCTAACCCATTTTTGCACCTGTTTGCAAATTCAGCACAAAAGACTGAGAACAGTTCTCCTAAAACAGGGGTGTCAGACTCGCAATGTCACTGACGTGTCATGACATATTGTCACTTTTTTTCTATTGCCGGCAATGGGGTGGGTGCGGTTTCGCCATGACGCATCCAGCTCATGGGCTGGCAGTTTGATACCCCTGTCCTAAAAGATATCTTTTAATGCCTTTTTTCTAGAGTGCCTATGTTTTTGTGAGGGCTTTCCTCCAATTTAATGCCTTGATCTAGGTCAGGGTAGGCAACCTTGGCTATGCTGGCTCAGGAATTCTGGGAGTTGAAGTCCATAAGTTGTAAAAGAGTCAAGGTTGCCTACGCCTGATCTAGGTACTTCCCCCTAATATAAATATCTCTTGATTGTGTTTTGAGTTAGAACTATATTATAGCTTCTGGAGGATTTTGGTGGATGAGTGCTTTGTGATCATCCAAATGCAGCTCTACTGTAAGGCAAGTGGAAGAGGACAGTGGGAGACAAATAGCAGGGAAAAGGGAAGTAACAGAAATGAATTCTTTGCTGAATAAAAATTATTTTACAAGGAAACTATTCTTTCACAATTGGCATTTAGCAAGACTCATGCAATAATGTTGTCTATCTGCAGCAGCTGTTGGTATGGATACGAGAATCTGATGACTCATAAACTCACACAAGTCCAATGATTCAAGGACAATTTCCAGGTTTGCATAAAGGTTTTTTTTTGTTTAAAGTATTACTGCTATTAAACTAGAATGAATAAATTCCATGGAAGTTGAATTGCATTGTAAACAAAACAAAGTACCAACAACACAACCATAACCATGCTAGAAGTTTACTAGGATGCATCCTCTCTAACAAATCATAGATGAATGCTGCAAATATTTGGCAAACCTATTCTCTCTCCATAAATGACTGTTTGACATGTAGACTGTAGATGACGCCTTGTTTCTTGTAAGCTGCATGTACTCATATTCATGCTATAACAATATTTTCCATCAGATCAGAACTGGCATTGGTCATTAAAAATCTTATTAAGAAAAAAATTGTCAGCAGATGAATGGTTCAAATACCAGGCAATATCTACTTATGTGGCAGTTGCAATGCTAAATAGGCCTGTTTAAATGCAACATTCACCGGGGATATGGTTCATAGATCCCACCCATTAAATATATTATTGCTAGAGTCTCTGGGGAAAGATCACTTTTCTTAAAAAAAAAATCACAGTGTAACAGCTTCTACCAACAACTTTTAAATTAATCCTCCAAAAAGACATAATGGTCTTATTTAGTAAATCCAGATGTAGAGATAGATACCCAAAGGTCTAAAGCCCTATGAATTCTTACTTAAAACATAAGCTTCATCATATTTATTTTGTGCAAGTATTCCCTGCATTGAGCTGTTAGGCTGCTTAATCGATTGACAGGTCTTGTTTTACATGATTTTTTAAAAAATGTGTACAGAAAATGTATACCACGAATGTCCATGTGCATTGCATATTACTATCCCATTCTTTCCCTAAATTAAGGTAAATTTGCGACTCAAAACATCCTAATAGTCTCTGCCACCCTCCTTCCCCCAGAAATAAAAGCTATGCTGATTGTTGCAATTTAGGTGCATGCTGGAAATGGTTTTTATGGTTTTTATTGACTTTGCCATTTGACAGACCATGATAGTGTAGAGAAATAATTATGATCAGTGTTAAATTATCTGTTTTATTACAGAAATAATTTTATACATTTATAGTATTGAAAACATTTGTTCAGTAAAGTAGATGGAGATTCACTGCAGTATAACTGAGCCGTGGTGGTGCAGTAGTTAGAATGCCGTATTGCAGGCTAACTCACCACTCAACAGCAGCAATTAGGTTCTGACCGCCTTCCATCTTTCTGAAGATGATAAAATGAGGATCCAGATTGTTGGGGTCAATGGCTGACACTGTAAACTGCTCAGAGCGTACTGTAAAGCACTATGAAGCAGTATATAAGTGCTATTGCTATTGCTATGAATGTGCATATTTTAAACAAATAATAGAAATTGTCTATTGAACAAAGTGTGAGCCATTTTGTTTTTCCTGCTTTCTGAGCCAGCTGTGGTTCAAAGGAGAAACACATACTGGTAAGTGCTTGACAGACTTGAACAAAATGAAATTCAGTGGTGAAAAAAGTAAGGTTCTACATTTAGGCAGGAAAAATCAAATGCACAGGTATAGCATAGGTTGTACCTTGCTCAATAGTAGTAACTGTGAGAGGGATCTCGGAGTCCTAGTAGACAATCACTTCAATATGAGCCAGCAGTGTGCTGCAGCTGCCAAAAAAGCCAACACAGTGCTAGGCTGCATTAACAGAGGGATAGAATCAAGATCACGTGAAGTACTAATACCACTTTACAATGCCTTGGTAAGGCCACACCTAGAATACTGCATCCAGTTTTGGTCACCACGATGTAAAAAAGATGTTGAGACTCTAGAAAGGGTACAGAGAAGAGCAACAAAGATGACTGGAGGCTAAAACATATAGGGAACGGTTGCTGGAATTGGGTATGTGTAGTTTAACAAAGAGAAGGGTGAGGGGTGACATGATAGCAGTGTTCCAATATCTCAGGGGCTACCACAAAGAAGAGGGAGTCAAGCTATTCTCCAAAGGACCTGAAAGCAGGACAAGAAGCAATGGATGGAAACTAGTCAAGGAGAGAAGCAACCTAGAACTAAGGAGAAACTTCCTGACAGTTAGAACAATTAAGCAGTGGAACAACCTGCCTCCAGAAGTGGTGAATGCTCCAACACTGGACGTTTTTAAGAAGAGACTGGACAGCCATTTGCCTGACATGGTATAGGGTTTCCTGCCTGAGCAGGGGGTTGGACTAGATGACCTCCAAGGTCCCTTCTAACTTTCTTCTTCTTCTTCTTCTTCTTCTTCTTCTTCTTCTTCTTCTTCTTCTTCTTCTTCTTCTTCTTCTTCTTCTTCTTCTTCTTCTTCTTCTTCGTCTTCTTCTTCTTCTTCTTCTTCTTCTTCTTCTTATTATTATTATTATTATTATTATTATTATTATTATTATCTTACAAGTATTCATTTAGTGACTGTTCAAACTACAACAACACTGAAAAAAGTGACTAGTGACCATTTTTTTTGCAGCATCCCCTTGCTCACATGATCAAAATCTGGACACTTGGTAACTGGCAAGTAATTATGATGATTGTAGTGTCCAGGTGTCATTGATCACCTTTTGCGACCCTCTGACAAGCAAAGTCAATCTGGGAATCCAGAGCCACTTAACAACCATGATATTAATTTAACAACTGCAGAGATTTACTTAACTTTGGCAAGAAAGGTCATAAAATGGGGCAAAGCTCAATTAACAATTACCTTGCTTAGCAACAGAAATTTTGGGCTCAGTTGTGGTCGTAAATCACAGACTACCTGTACTTAATTTTGCTAACTTGGCAACAACTGGCAACCTCTTCCTTACCATGTTTGCTCTTGGGAGTTTTGGTGGGGACATGGTAGTGTGTGTGTGTGTGTGGGGGGGGGGAGAGAATGAAGATAAGTTTATTAGTTTCAGTGTTGTGGTGATGGTGACAGGCAGGTAAGTGTAAGGTTTTTGTTTCCTGCATGCTTATACTTCAGCAACCACTTGGGACTTAGGTATGATTTCAAATCACCTGTGATTTAGGAGTTTGTGAATAGATTAATCCCTCTTTATACCAGACAGATGGCAGCTGAGCACTCTCTCCCGTTCTAGCGGTGTAAATTAGAAACTAATTTGCACAGCACAAGCCAGTAGTTTTACAGCTGCAGCTGACAGTTCCACTCTCTGATCAGAATCTGGCCTCTTGACATTAAACAGCTGCCTATTGCTATTTTCTTTTTCTGCAAACAAAATTTGAGCATTTAATTGAACCATTCCACAGGATAAAAAATGTTAATGGAGAGCAGCCTTTTTTTTCCCAGGTTGGCAAATTTCCATGGGCATTATACAGGAACACCAATGTTCCAGACACAACCTGTTTCCACCCCCATAAAATTAGCATTAAGGAAATCGTTTCTAGGGCTCAATATGGGCTTGCTTATTGTGAATTGTTAAGTCAAATGTGGCAGGAAAGACAGGGAAGGAAGAAAGAAAAAAGAGGAAAATAACATTATTCTGTGCAGCAGGGAAGGGTGATGTTATCCAGTTACCACCAATTCTAGACTGCATAGCCAATAGTTAGAAATGATGGGAATTACAATGCAAAAAGTATTTGGAGGCCCACAATTTGCCCATCCTTCCTATAGGGCAACCTTTTTCTTCACCACGGAACCCCTTTAAATGTACCTTTTGTGGCCATGGACCAGGGCCATGGACCCCCAAGCCTTAACCCAAGATTTAAATCATAATGTCTTCAAGCCTTTACAGACCCCCTGTGATGACATCACAGCCCTCCCAAAGGGTTCATGGAGCACAGGTTGAGAACCACTGGTGTAGGGCATACCATACAGTTGATCTGTGTAGGTCTTTTGAAAGAGTCCAGCAAGCTCCTTTGAACCAGTGGCATGGAGACTCATCTGGTTTCCAACCAATAGTCATGAGAAGAATGGTTTCTGCACATCTTTAGCCTTGAATTAGCCAAGAGCAACATTGGTCTGCTTCATCTTTTCAAACACTACACTGAAGTGGAGCAAGCATGAACTGCACACTCTGAAAGAGACTGTATATTTAGTCCTCGACTCATGGATTGTAGACTTATAATTGAGTCCATAATTTAAGTGGTAAGTAGTGATGATCGTAAAGAGGGTCATTGCATGACCTTGCTGAATTTTATAATCTTTCTTGTGGCAGTCATTTTTTTTGTCAGAAAGTTCATTTATAAAAAGGTTGTAAATTGCTTAAATGCAGGCCGGTTGCTGAATGTCCAAAATATGGTCACATGACGATGGGAGGAAGGGGAAATGATGGAACTTTGAATCTGGGTTGTAAGTAGCTTTTCCAGGATTCTTTGTAACTTCTAATGGTTGCAAAGAGGTTGATTGTAAATTGAGGACTACCTGCAATGCAAATCTATAGTTGTATCTATAGATGTATTCAAACCAAAAAGAAAAAGAGGACAAAATGGTAAACAACATTTGCTTATTGTTTACATATACTAATGTATATTAGCTGGAAATAGAGAAAAGGCAAGTCCATGTTGGCTCTGGAAAGAGGCATGAAAAGAAACCGCCGGAACCAAGTGTTTAAAGTTATCTTCATATTATTTCCCTACTAATAATAATTTGAATAGAAGGAAGATTTGTCTGAAATTATGGGAAAATAATCTGGGCAAGGGGTACTTGAGGATTTAAGTAAAGTTCCTTCCTGCCCCCAAACAACTGCAAGATCTACAAGGATAAAAGAGAAATACTTGTATGTCTTTCCATACATTTTCATTTCCCATAAATTTAACAGCAATTCTGGAGAAATTTAGAACATAAAAAAGAATAGGAGAAAAGGATAAGCAGCAACCATAAAAAGATTTTAGGAGATTTAAAAAATGATGTTGGGGGAGGGAAATGCCAACCATAACTGCCTTGTGTAGCTGAAGACCAAATTACATGTGTTTTTTTTTAGCTACACAGATGTTTTTAAAAACTAGAATCAAATGTGTATGCCAAAGCATATAAATATTACGTTATAGAGTGTTATGAATCATTTCCATTAACAGTGTAACATAAGACAGCTGTGGTTTCAACTATAACAGTGGCATTGCAATAATCCTTCCTGGTGATCCTAAAGAAGCCTATTCAGAAAAATGGTGAATACCATTACAGACTGGATCAACTAGCCACCCTTCATAATTCTAGTGGATCTTTAAATCACTAAGAGATTGACCAGGGAAAGTCAACAGAAGTTTGGCAGGGGACTTTAGCAGGAGAGATAATGGGTACAGATCTTCCCCTCCCTCCCTCCATTTTCACCCTGAGAGACAGCTTCTGGAAAGTCATAATCAGAACAAATGAACAGGAAACAAACTAGGACATTTCATGTGGGAGTTTGTCCACATAATATGCAGCCAAAGACAGGGGCCAAGAAAGCTGAACAAGAAGCAAAATAAGCAGGAGGCTACAGTTGGGCTTAGATTTTCACAAGAGATTGCAATTGAGGCCAGTAGGTGGTGCCACTCAATATTTCAGATATTTCTACACTGAGGCACAGAGTGTGGGAAATAAAGAGGGAGAAATCCTAAGTTAACAAAACTAATGTGCTGTGATACAGATAACTGAAATTGGGTGGGATAATTCAATTGGCATGTAGCACTGGAAAGCTACAACTTACTCTAAAGGAGTAGAACATATGAAATAATACCTCATGCAAGTCTCAGGTCTTTCTGAGCTTAAGGCTTTCTGACATAATTCCTACAGTTTTTGGACACTACCTTGTGTTCACCTCTTCCATTTTCCTGCACACATCACTTTTTCTCTTGAGCATTTTAAAGATTCTTGCATATAGATTAGATTTTTCTCCTCCTTTTAGGTTTTGTTTGCAATTCTTCCACTTCATCTTGGAAAGAGGTATCAAGTGGAATGCCTCACGGTTCTGTCCTGGGCCCTATAATGTTTAACATTTTTGTCAGTGACTTGGATTAGGAGTTGAAAGGACAATGATAAACATTGCAGATGACACAATGCCGAGACGGGCAGCTAGATGAAAGGGAGAAGGCTCAAGAAGGACAGGATTCAAAAAGGCTTGAGTAGGCTTTTTGTAGGATGGAATTTAATAAGGAGAAATGTAAGGTATTGCATCTAGTTAGGAAAAATAACAGGGTTACCTATAGGATCAGGGAAAGCTGGCCTGGCATCAAGGGAAAAGGAACTGGATCCTTTTGTTCAGCACAGCTTAATCATGAAGTGGCAGCATGTGATGCACCTGTCAGAAACGAATCTGTTATCTTGGTGTGCAATAACAGAAGCATAACATTGATACTGCAGGATGTAATTGTGCCTTTCTATTCTGCCCTAATCAGATTCTATTTTTCTAAAAAAAAAAGGGGGCCGGAACTCACACATGTCATACAACTCACCTTGCCTACCCTACAAGGTTCCATCCAAAAAAGGTGCCGGAACTCTGTTCTGGGTGTTCTTTGACAAAAAAGCCCTGACTGTATCTAGTTTTGAGTATCTTAGTGTAAAAAGGACAGTGCCAAACTGTGGCAAATTCAGAGGAAAGCCACCAAGATGGTTAAGGATCTGAAAACCAAGATCTATGAGGAATGGTCAACGCACCTGGATATGTTGAGCCAACAGAAAGAAAGACTGGAGAGAGATATGACAGTTGTCTTTAGACATCTAAAGGTCTGTTGTCGGGAGAGGGAGTAGACTTATTCCTTATTTCCCGGAGAGGAGGTTGAGAACCAATGGGTTGGAGTTTCTAGGAAGTTGGTTAAGGCTAGATATTAGGATGAACTTCCTGGCTTTACAAGCTGGTGAGCTCTCCTTCACCAGAGGTATTCCAAGAGAGGCTGAATTGTTATTGGTCATAGTAGATCCTGTGCTGCCCTTCTGATTGGCTTCTGTGAAAGAACACTATGTTTGGATATCTTCATTTCTAATCACTTTCCGAAATTGCTTGTTAACTGCTTTTAAGCTATTAGAAACCTTTTATCTACAGGTTTGACAGCCCCGGGTGAGCTTCTCTTCATTCCCAATAAAAGAAAACTTTAACTACAAATTTAAGAACTTAATTTCTTTTAGAATAAGTGGCAAATGGGTGACTAGAACTCTGTTTTTAGAAAGTTACAAATGGACTAAGGATACAGAAAAATTGAAATAAAATTTTAGAATTAATTATAAAGACTCCTTCCTGTAGGAAAATGCTTTTGTTTTGGATTTGTTTGAAAAAGATGAGAAGATAACATTTTTTAAAAAAATAACACTAGAGGGAACTAAAAGATTAAAGGAAAAAAAACATAACTTGACTTACATTAGAGAATGGAACAAAATATTTTAACATTGGTTATATTGAAGAATACGTTTGAATAATGGACTCAGAAATTAATATTAATAGTCTCAATAGAGACATCTCCCTCTGTGGAAAGATTATGTATTTCTAAGATGTTATGGAAGAGGAACAGGTTTTACCTTACAAGATTGAGACTAAGTTGAAAGTAGATTTATAAAGGACAAGCTGCAAGAATAGTATGGAAAAAGATGCTACACTGGAGATACAAAAGAAATTATTGATGTTTTAATAATTAAAAGGGATATACAAACCAAGACAGTGACCTGGATAATTTTACTGTATTGGATTTTCAAAAGAATCTTGTTAAAATTTTGAAGAACCCCATAAGAAGGAACAAAGAAAAAAATGCTAAGAATTCAAGGAAGCAATGTAAAGTTGATTTATTTGCTCAAGGTTAACATAGATATGTTGTTATTTATGCTAACCTTAAATGATCTTTTGCTGACACCAGGACTGAAATGACAATGTTTTATGGATTTGTTTATATACAAGAGATGGGATAAGAAAAGAAGAGATCCACTTGTTGCATTTTAAGAAGAGGTGATAAATTACTAAAATTGTTTATACTTGTGATGAAGGTTGGAAGTCACTTCTTTATATATTCCCTTTTGTTTTCTTAAAATGTTCTGACCTTCCTCTTCCTCCTTTTTCTTTTTTTTGCACCTTCTCTTTTTTATTTTTTTATTTTAGTTTGTTTTAGGTCTTACTATTTTAAGTATAATATTTAATAAAATTAATGTTAAAAAGTAGATCTTGTATTGAGTGGGACTTGAGATTAAATGATCTCTAAGGTACCTTTCAAATGTGACTTCACAAACTATATTTCCTTCTGCCCCCATTTCTAGGTCTTTCCTACTATTTAACATTAAAACTCTCTCTTAAAATAAACCCAGTGCTTTTATTTCATCAGTCTTTAGGGATATCATTTAAAGTGTTGGGTTGGGATAGAGTCAAGAAAGATGCAGCAACTATCCAAACTCTGCTCTTGGGTATATTAAACTTCAAAATCCACTCCAAGCCTCTTCTATAAAGGGCATTTGTTGTGGTTCTCTCTTTCTATTGCATTATAATGGTTTTTATTATAGCTAGCTTTTTATGTCTGTAATTATTATACTATGCTAATTCTGGTTTTAATCCTGTTTTATGATTATTCTGTATTTTATTTTATTTTTATACTCAATGGGCCATGAACACTTTTGTGTGGGAAAAGGATACAGTTATCTTCATTGTTGTTGCCACTATCACCATACTGTAATTTATGAACTGAATTGCCAATAGGGATATAATTGAGCATTTACCCTGCCTTTTTTTGTCCTGCAGTTTCTATGTATTTCATCAGTGACTTCTACAATGGGGGATTCTGCAGTGAAGTGGATGTCAGGTCTCACATCTTTATCTTGGTCTGGGTGCCATCAAATGAAGCTCAGTAGCCAGAGAAACAGGTCCATTGCTGCTACACCATTTCCCTGCTGGTAGTATACATAAGCAACAGAGTCTATTGCACTTATATCATGCTATCATTTTATAGGCTTCCTAGAGGCTCCCGTCGGACTACATTTGAAACAGAAGTTTGGACTTGACAGTCTTTGGATCTTAGGTTTTGTTTATTTTTTCCCCCTGAGAAAGCTCAATTTTTAATAGGGCTGGAAGGTCCATTAGAGGTCTTATACTCCAACCTCCAACTGCAGGGAAGGAATTCTCATTTACTTGGAAAACCTCCATTGATTTCAGGAGTCAGGCTGTTCCATTGCTTAATAGCATTCATGGAGAGCAAACTACTTTTTCTTTCAAGTCTGAATCTCCCTCTTTAAAGTTTCCACCCATTTCTTTTTGTCTTATCTTCAGGTGCTTATCTCCCCCTGTGGCGTCCCTTCATGTAGCGGAATACTACTATCATGTCTCTCCTCAGTTTTTTTCTCCTTTTAGGCTGACTACTCTTTCTAGGGTTTAGCCTTGTACAAATTTTGAATGAAGCAAGCAATCCTTTCTCTAATCTACTATGCAGTATGATACATTACTGATATCTGAATATGGCTGGTCTCAACATTAGGCAAAATATAGAAGCAATTTGAGGCAACTAATAGGAATGGGTGTAAATTAAGAGTTGCTGCTTAATTATACATAAACATGCACATTCCAAAGGCTGTTGTGGTTCCAGCTGGCCACCCTATATAGTGAGTAGCTAATTGTAATACAGGTAGTCCTTTACTTATAACTGTAATGGAACCCGGAATTATGGTTGTACTTTGTGGTGGCCATTAGGCATGTGATCATGTCTAATTTTACAACCTTTTTTGTGGCAATCATTAAGTGAATATCATGATTATTCGACAGAGAATGAGGTGGCTGGATGGAGTCACTGAAGCAGTAGGCGTGAGCTTAAATGGACTCCAGAAGATGGTAGGGGACAGGAAGGCCTGGAGGAACGTTGTCCATAGGGTCGCGATGGGTCGGACACGACTTCACAGCTAACAACAACAACAACATGATTATTAAATGAGAGCATTGTTGTTGTTTTTTTACCAGAAACTGGAAGTAAACTTTGAAAAACCGGCAAAAAATACTGAAAATTGTGATCATGTGAATGTGGGACTACACAAATGGCCATAAATGTGAGCCAATTTCTAAAATGCAAACATTTGACTGTGCATGTGTATGTGTGCCTATGTTCACAGCCATCAGAACTTCAAAAATGGGTCACAAGTCTGGGAAGATCCATTGTAATTTTGAATGGTTGCTAAGTGACTGTTTGTTAAATAAGGGCTATCTGTATTTCTCTCTGAGACCCTTTCAAATAAGATTATGATCCAGCTAAAAAGTGCTAGTGCTAGGGATAAATGTGAGAGAAAATACAACTGGGTCTGCTGGGTCTCAGCTAGTGGGCCCAGCAGAGCAATAGTAGATTTAGATGGATAAACTAAAGCTTCTCCCAATCATCAGGCAAAAAGGTGAAAAAGAAAATGTAGGGTAGGGGCAGTTTATGTGTCAGTCAAGCCCCCCCCCAAAAAAAAAGTATTCCTGTCCCAAAGACACAGAGAAAGTACAAATTTTGCAAAATACAAGATACCTTGTTACAAAGTATGGAAGTTGTTTTTAGCATTTGATCACTCCCAAATGTGGCATTTTATTTAAAATTCCCCACACTATCCTCTAATTCAGCTCCAAATGCAGATTTGCAATCAGGATAGCTTTCATCCCAAGGAACTTTTCCTGTGCCTTATAACCCTTTTCCTTCTTATTTAATGGCACCAGGTGAGACAATAAGGTCCCAGTTTCCAAACACAAAAGGACAACTACCTTGAGTGCTGGACCATGGCTCCTTGCATTAGTTGTCCTCTGGCTTCTTTTCATCTTTTGGAGAAGAGACTTACATGAAAGCTACAATGGGATCTGACCCTGATCAATATTTAGATGCAAGGTTGTCTCTGAACTTCATAAACTCTATCTGAAAAAAGTAGAAAATAATATAGAAGATGTCAAGATTTTATGTTGGGAAGATAACAAATCTGGGTGCATTCTCCTGCATTCATTCTGTGTAGATCAGGGGTTATGCAGGCCTGAGAATTGTCATCCATAATATAACTAATTGGGCCATTATTAACTGAGCAGAGAGAAAGATTGCTGCAATAATTGGCTGTTTCAGAAGCTGGAGAAATATTACTTTGCTTAACTGTTTGTGTATTTCAAAGTAGTCACAGAACTGATGTTTTAAGCTATTATTATATACCCTTCAAGTACATGGGAGGAGAATCAGAATCTTTTTTTCCCTTGACATGGAAATGGCTGGTGTGATTATAGAGATAAATTAGGTATACTGTGTCACTAATGAAGGAATTAAATGGTGTTATGAATATGGATTATGCCTCTCCCCAAGGTCAGAGATATGTTTTAATATGATATAGTTGTCACTCATTGCTATTCAAGTCAGTCTACCTCAGCTTAGGCATCAAAGGCTATCAAAGGCGTCGACTCCCCTCCGCCCTGTGCGCGCCCACAGAGAGGGCCTCCTCAGGGTGCCTCCTGTCAAGGAATGTCGACTGGTGGCCCCCAGGGGGAGGGCCTTCTCTGTGGGTGCTCCGGCGTTATGGAATCAACTGCCGGTCGAGCTCCGGATGGCATCAGACCTCCGATCCTTCCGTCGCGGGTTGAAGACCCATTTATTTGAACTAGCGGGTCTGGCCTGATGGGGGTACTTGGGTTTTTTATTGGTTTGTTTTAGTATTCTGGTTTTAACTTGGGCATTAATTTAATTATTTTTTAATGTTTGTATTGGTGTTTATATTTATGCCCTGTGAACCGCCCTGAGTCCCTTTGGGAGAAGGGCGGTATAAAAATCTCAATAAATTAAATTAAATTAAATTAAATTAAATTAAGAAAGAGGAAACAGAAATGACATAAAGGTCTGGGAAGCAAAAGTTATCTGTTATATAATTTCCCTTAAGAAGAATCAAAGCAGCAGGGACGGTCAGCGCTTCATTTCATCCAGCTGCATGACTACTAATCTTGTAAGTATTGTTCGAATTTGCCATGAATTTAAAATAAATGCTTCTTAAGTGAAGAATTAGGAGACAGCTAGTCTCTGGATCAAGCAGTGTCATCCTTTTTAAAAAACAACAACAGTACAGCTGTGGAATGAATTGCTGTTTGGATTCCTTTTGAGATAAATGTATATCCCAGCACCCCTACAATAATCAGAATGAAAATTCTCCCTTACTACTTCAAGGTCTATGGAAAAATTGTTCAGTTCTTTTTTTTTAATTTAAAAACCTTTAAAGAATAAAATTTAATAATTATATCAGATTTTCATAATTTAATATTAACATCATCTTCAATAGTATTAATATTGCTAATACAGTAAATTAATAACAGTACTTAATGTAAACATTAAATTAAATTATTAAAAATTACCACATAAAAAGAAACAGCAGGGAACTGAGAAAAGATATAGTGGATGGAAAATAAAATGTTAGTAAACAAACAGAGAATTTAAAATTAATTATTTCATTGATTGAATAATTATTTGAAAGTATAAAACTCATCATTATATCATCTTGAAAAATAAGTGCAAATCACTACAAATCTGCAAGCATCAATATTTATATTTATATTTGTATTGAAATCACTACTTGTCATTATCTAAAATGAATGCATACAATTTTGTTCCTGCATCATGCAAATGCCGTTTACACATACTGCTCGGCTTTGCAATAAAAGTTCTTTGACACCAGAGGGCGATATAGCCTTATCTTTGAAGAAATCAGTTTTAATACCTAAATAAACCGCTTACATGTTTAGAGTTCCAGAGAAATAAAATGTTCAATATTGTTCATGTTAAAAAAAGAAATATTGATCAAGGGGAGTTAGCTCACTTTGAAAGGCTAAAAGATTTGTTACACCAATAAAATTTGATATAAATTATCTTCTGCTTTGAACAAAGTTCAAAACTAAGCTATCAGAGCTCTTCAAATTAAATGACAACTGCAAAAAACAGGTTTTTCCTGCATGGCACCAACTGCAAAGAAAAAGCTGCAAGAAAAATCAGGATCTGTTCAAGGTATTTCTGTATGAGATTAATATGATGCTCTAAAATGAGACTGAATGTTCGCCATTGTATCCAGTGGGCCAGAGGTTAAAGTGTAATCCAGGTCAAGAATCACAGTGGTATATTGGTATATTGATACACATTGCCTCATGCAGAGCGGAAAACTATCTTCATTTAAAAAGCATCTTTTTTTTTGCAAAAAATGCACATTCTGGGTCTCTTGAGCCAATGCCATGAAGGTCACAGATCATTCCTAGAAGAGCAAGAAAAATAGGGGGAAGAAAATGTAAAGAAAAAAAAGAAATAGAGTCAGGAACAAAAAACTTTGCAACATTAAACATGAGAAGTGGAATGGGATTAAAGTTTTTTCTTTCATTGGCTTTTGCAGCAATTTGAAATCAGAATATGCAGAGGATTTCTGGTTTTGGGAATGGTAAGTATACTTTACAGCTGGGGGCAGCAGTCCAGGTGTGGCAGGAACAATGCTCTTTCTCTCTCTCTCTCTCCATCCATCCATCCATCCATCCATCCATCCATCCATCCTTCCTTCCTTCCTTCTCTCTCTCTCTCCCCCCCCCTCCCCAATGCAATTAGAAAGTGCACAGCCTTAGCAAACCCTAAGGTGAATATGTGCTATTTTCACTTCCTATCACTATTTTTCTTTGGTGCCTCAGCCCACTTATCCCTTGTTTTCTTCCCAAACTCTCTAAATGTTTCATCATATGTTCTGCTATTAGTTATTGCTCTATGCAGGTAAACAATGGCATAATGTTTTCTTGGTCTTTATAGCATATCAAAGAAAATGAAACTGAATATTTTTTTTTGTATTTGGTAAAAATACCTTGTTGACCCAACACCAACAATGACATAATTCTAACAGTAGGAGACTGGAATGCTAAAGTTTGAAGTAAAGTAGTATCTGGAATAATACTGTTATGTATTCACATGTTAATAACGTTTGTATATATATATAAACAGGGCTGAGGTAAAGCCGTGGCAGCTTTTGACAGCTGTCAAAAGCTGCCGGACAGAACTACGCAGGCGCCAACCGACTGACAGCTCTCGGCTGTCAAAATCACCTGGCAACAGCACGCGCTACCGATGACAGCTCCGAGCTGTCAAAACCAGCCGACTCCGATTGGCGAAAGCGAACGGTGCGGGAAACCGGCTCAGCCCTGATTGGCCAAACCGTTGACAGCTGCTAGTATAAATAGGAGCAATGTTCTTCTGTTGTTGCCTGGTTCGTAAATAAAGTTAAGTTGCTTAACTTTGCTGTCTCGCCTGCTTCTTCGCTAAAGCAAATACAAGAGATTGATCTGAGTGTATGATATAAGCAGAATACTAATAGAGTTCTGAAAAACACTTTATTTTATAGGAGTGCAGTGGCTCATGAGGTTAGGATGCTGGGTTGACAATTTGCAAGCCCACATTCAAAGCCTGAGTGCTGCTATGCGACAGGGTGACCTCACATCATTTGCTTCAGCTCCTGTTGATCTAGCAGTTTGAAAGCACGCAAACGTGAATAGATAAATAGGTACCACTTTGGTGGGCTCATTAATGGGGACATGAAAGGACCCCCCAACTGGGCATTTCCCAGGCAGCCAGTGATGTCACTGACTAATCCTTTTACCACAGAAGCATTTTGGTGCTTCCAACAAGGTAGTGTAGTATAATACTTTATTCTTACAGCCTAAAAACAATTATACACAGGTATGATATTTGCTAGATAACCCTGAAATCAAATCCATAATATATTCTGCCAACAGTTTTTTTTAAAAAAATCTTTGTTTAACTTACATAGACACTATATAAGAAATTGTGAAGTAGAAGAAATAGCAATTGAATTAAAATTGCTGGGAGAAAAATCAACAACCACTTTGAGGGTCAGAAGATAGGAAAAAAATAAGAAATCTCTTATTCAAAATCAAAGAAGAAAATGCAAAAGCTAGTTTTCAGCTCAGGGATCAAAATGATCTAAGATTATGTCAATGAGCAATGCCAGGTCAATGCAATAGACAGCGGAGATACTGAAGTGGTTATAGATTTTACCTTCCTAAAATCAAATAATTCCCTGAGATGGTGCCTGAAGTCATGAAGTAAAGTGATGTTTGTTGCTCAGGAGAAATACTCTGACAGATCTAGACAAAATATTAAAGTGCAAAGACAACAAAGGCATGTATTGACAAGACATGGTTTGTAACATATGGCTGTGAAAGGTAAGCCATCAGAAAGACTGAACAAAGAAAAATGGATTCCTTTGAACTGTGGTGCTGGAAGGAATTGTTCAGAATATCTCAGACCACTAGAAGTAAACATCATTCAACATTAGATGAAATAAAACCAGGCTGTTCACTGGAAACAATAACAGTGAAGCAAAAACTATGATGGCAAGGGTCATTGGAAGAGACCAAAGAACCAAATCCAATTGGAAATCCAAACATTAGGTAGTTAGATTCTCTAGTTCATAACATAAGGATACTGTAAGTTTACAAAAACAGTAACTGCCAAGCAGTCCTGATGAAATGATGATGTCCATTGGGCCATGAAGAGTGAGAAGCAATTAAAGGCCAAGTCTATACTAACATTACTAGCAAAATAGTTCCCAGACATGCCTCTGAAGTGCTTAAAAAGATCAGCAATTAGTCCCCAGATTCTTCATTTTCAGATCAGTCATTGCACTGACAAATAATGCTGAGTAGATTCATTTTCACCTCTTTCCTATCTGGCTTATAAGAATGCAAAAAGAAGCATCACATGTCTATATGAGTATGAATCAACCTTGCTGACGAGAACACAGGGATTTATATCTAAAACCTCATCTTTCTTCATAAATTACTTTTCCTATAAGAGCTGATGTCTGTATTTTTTAAAAATATTCATTGACTATATTTATGTCTCTGGCAATAGTGCGCTGTGAAAAATACTATATATTATCTCCTGGAATGTCCCTATTTAGATGAGATAAGAATTAAATGGGTTTCTCCTTTGTGTTGTAATAAGCAATATTTTCATTTTTCTTTCCTTCAGTCCCTACATCTACACACATGTGCACAGACCTACACATGCAACCTTTGAATTAAAAAAGAAAGGAAGAAAGAAAACATTATTTAAGATGCCACATTTTTGTTTTCTTGCCAGCCTTGATAGAAGTTCACATTTTACTGATATTCTATGGGCTCGAAGTAATTAAACATTTTTTTATTGTTAACAGTGTGGTGTTGAAGTATCAAAAGGTACTTTGGATTTATTTTTGGAATTTGCATTTGGTCATCTGGTTTGAAATTTGGAAGTAGTAGGATTCAGCCATGGTTAGAATTTTTAGATGGGATGGTCTGTTAGCACTTTGTGCAAATCAAAACACCGAGGGAGCTGATTGAAAGGCTCCTCAGCCAAAAACCAAATAAGCAACAATTGAATAAAGGAATGGCTCAGAGTTCCCAGGTCTGGATCGAAGTCAGTCGTACACTGACTAATGCATTACTTTCTCAAAAGTATTGGTTAAAATTCTCCTAAGACTGCTTCTCTTCATACCTATTTTGTTGTAAGCTAATTCACTGAAGTTAATGGGATTCATTTCTGAATACATGCAGATCAGGATATGACTTGATATATGAAATGAACACAAACACCACCTTGCATTCCAACGATAAAGATGGATTCAAGTCCATCTCATTTCCAGCTGATTTCACCCTAGTAACTATGGAAGTGACTTTGCCTTCGTCAAGTTTTCTCAGCTCCTCAGTCTAGCAAATAGCCCTACAAATTCTAGGTACGCTTCAATCCAATTCTTAACAGAGACTAATCCTCCATTATATTCCTATAAACTTTCCCTCAAATTGGAAATGGTTACTCTATAGATTTTTAACTGTTCTGTAAATATCAATGCCATCATCTCATTTCCCAGCTGTCCATCAACAAGCATGTGTCTCTGTTCATTGATCTCTCTTTTCAGTGATGTTGTTTGAAAATTATTTGCTTTTTTATTATCATTTAGTTGCAACTGAAAGTTCTGTATGGTTTGATTAGCTGTCCGGGTTAGCTATGTGACATATAAAGACATGAAGTTTTTATCTGAACAACTTAATCTTATCAGTAAAATTCAGGTAGAGCAAGATGGGAAGGGTATCACTAACTAATGCTTCTCAGTCATGTTGGTGGAATGGAAAATCTGGGGGGAAATGCAGTCTCTTCCCCGGGATATGCTGTCAGACTGATAGTGGTGCTTTAAAACAGTTGACATATGCATTTCTACTTATATAAATCCTGTGTTGGGTAAAGTTTACTTTCAGAGGATAGAATTGCAGCTCAAAGGTTTAAGGCCCAATACTATTAAATTACTTCCAAGTGTCTTGTTTAAACACTGTGCTGCAGTTTCAGACTTAACCATAACTGGGATTTTCTACTGAGTGAGCATAAATCAAAGGTCAAGTAATATACCATTTCTTACCACAATTCTTACCTTTCAGTCAGGATTCAGGTCTGGGCATGAGACAGAAATGGCATTGGTCATACTTTTTTTGGATGACCTCTGGTGCATTGTGCATTTGGACCTCCTTGTGGCTTTTGGTGCCTTGGCTTCTGATAACTGTGGTATCCTTCTCTCTCATCTCTGAGGATGTGGGAGGTGACATGGTGTTGTCCCCTTTCTCTGTAGTTGATTTCAGTCCATGGTGATTGAGGAGAAGTTCCATCCTTGGCCCCTACTATGTTGATTGCTGCAGGGTTTGATGCTCTCTCCTTTCCTATTTAACATCAGGGTGAAGCCACTGGGTGAGCTCATCTGTTGCCATGGGATGAGGTATCTTCGTGTGCTGATACATACTGTATACCCAATTATATTTCTCTGCCCTGGTAAATTAAGCAGTGTTGTGAACATTTTATCTCAGTGCCTAGTGTGAGGATCTAGATGTTCAATTCTAAGTGCTGGCTTTAACCTTTTGAAGCCCTTCATTGCATATGGCTGGATTATCTGAGGAGCTATCTCTCCCCAATTATACTGCCTATCCCATCAGATCTCGTAGAGAAGGCATGCTATAGGTCCTGTCTTCTAAGAATCTATATTTGGCAGGTTCCAGGAAGTAGGCCTTCTTTGCCATGATGCCTGCTTTATGGAACATTTGCTTACCTCCCCAAAGTGAAGTTAGCTTCACCCAGGAAGTCCCTCGAGACCTGGCTTTGTCATCAAGCTGGGGGTGGGGTGGGGTCCAGGCAGTGGTGGGATTCAAATATGTGAACAACCAAGTTCTCTGTGTGGATGCTGCTTCTGGAAGTCCATTCTGGACCTTGGCAACAAAAAATTAGCTATTGGTTCTGCCAAACTGGTGCAAACTGGCTGAATCCCAACACTGGGTCCAGGGGACTGGGGATATTCTAAGATGGCTCCATCGTTGTGGCTGATATTTACTCTTTCCTATGCAATGTGCTTTATACATTTTAATAATGATTACTTAATATTTTAAATAATGAATGTTTTTATATATCTATTGTTTTAATTAATTGTATGCTGGGCAGAGTTACTTTTTGTGAGATAGGCAGCCATATAGATTTGACAAACAAGCAGATAACATACATACTCAAGGATGTGAGGACAAAGGTTACACAACACTGGAAAAAACATAGTATTAACAATCTCTCATTGGGAACTTAAATTTGGAGAATATGCAGCAATATTGAAATTAACAGTATCTATACATATAAGAATGTAAATAAATTTAAGCAAGGATCACTTCTGAATATATTAGATATAACTCAGCAAGGCAAATATAAATATTTATAATTCATAAAGTCTATGTTAGTAAATACTATAAATTGTTTAGAGTACAAAAAGGAGAAAATCAGAAATCAAATGCTTATCTATATTATATTTAGCAGGGTTTTTTTTTACTTTTCCTTTGTTAAATATTTATAAACAATAATAAAATGGACACTTTGGCACTAAGCTCAGATATTTACAGTTCTTTTTATATCATAAAAACAACTTAGTGTGCTTTGCTTGTCATAGTTTATCTTTTGTTTATGGTATATTGAGCGTGAATTGGACAATTCAGTAATTCTCTGTCCACTTATTGAAATAATCTTTTCTGAAAATATATTCCTGTTGTAAACAAGCAAAATCAAAAAATAATAAGGAAAGAAAAAAAGTAGTAGATCTTTTCCTTCCTCTGGCATGATCCAATATTGATGTAGGAAATTGACTAGGTTGAGCCCAAGGGTGGGGTCATCAGTCTCAAGCCCCTTCATGCCCACCAGAGAACTAAGCATGGCCCACCTTGAATTCCATTGACTCTTATCTACCACCTATTTGTTGGTAGCTCAGATTTTTGTAGACAGCATAAGCTTGCAATAAGCTTTTATTTTCATTTGAACTGCCTGGACTTCCTGATTTTCCCATTCCTGACAATTAAAGGTAAAGGTAAAGGTTCCCCCGCACATGTGTGCTAGTCGTTTCTGACTCTAGGGGCCGGTGCTTATCTCCGTTTCAAAGCCAAAGAGCCAGCGCTTGTCCGAGGACGTCTCCGTGGTCACGTGGCCGGCATGACTGGACGCCAAAGGCGTACGGAACGCTGTTACCTTCCCACCGGAGTGGTCCCTATTTTTCTACTTGCATTTTTACGTGCTTTCGAACTGCAAGGTGGGCAGAAGCTGGGACGAGTAACAGGCGCTCACTCTGCTACGCGGCACTCGGGGTTTGATCCACCAAACTGCCGACCTTCTGATCGACAAGCTCAGTGTCCTAACCCACTGAGCCACCGCGTCCCTTTTTCCTGACAATTAAGTTTAATTTAATTAATTAATTAATTTGAAACTTTGGTTCCGGGTTTCACTGATTAGACTGATTTGTTGTTACAGAAATGGCTAGTTTTTCCTATTGTGAAAAAAAAAAGTTGAGGCTTGACAATAATACTCTATTCGACTGCAACAGTGGAAGTTGGAAGTCAGTCTCTTTTTTCCTTTTTCCTCCCTTTTCCTCCCTTTCTTCTCCCTTTTTCCTCCTACTATTTGCTTTATAGTTTGTATTTTACTGTACAACTTAATAAAACATTTTTTTTAAAAAAAGACAAGTTTAATTTGGAGCAGGTGGTCACTTTAAAGTTTGGCATAAGATTACATTTTTCAGAATATTATTTTCAGAGTTACATATGAATTTTGCATCTGAAAGCAGTTGTTGATTACATCAGGATTATTCTACTCCTGTATTCTGAAGGTGCCAAAATATTTATTTATTTATTTTAATTCCATTTATATCCCGCCCTTCTCCGAAGACTCAGGGCGGCTTTACAAACTTAGCAGTAGCCTTCATTCTGTGTATATGCCTGCTTATTAGGGCTTTCACACACACACCCCCCAAGCGGCATTATTACAAAGTCAGCTTAATTGCCCCCAACAATCTGGGTCCTCATTTTACCTACCTCAGAAGGATGGAAGGCTGAGTCAACCTTGAGCCTGGTGGGATGCGAACCTGCACCAATTGCAGGCAGCTGGTGTTACTTAAGGAGGCATTAGCCCACTGCTCCACCAAATATCCTCATTGTGTGAATGTAATTTACCCAAACTAGGAGAACGTAATCATTCCAGGAGCTGAACCTGAGGCTTGGAAACTCCAAAGCATGGATAAGTGACGAAATAAGGAAAAGACATTGTAATTAACTATGTCTTTGTTTAGGAATTATGTAATAAATTCAAAGGAAGTTTAAATTGTATATATTTAAGATTTAAACTTTTTTAAATTGATGTATCAGGTTTACAAATATAGATATAATTATATATTGAATTAGATTTTACAAAATAGTAATGTTTTGTAAGGTTTTTGCAATACAAGTTCTAATGACCATAGAAAATGATAACAGTATCAAAACACTTCATCTCAGGATGATCGTGAGAATATCACCTGAAATATAAACTAACAACAAATAACATTTTTTTGTGAAATGATCTTACAGGCTTACAATTGTTTCTTCTTGGTTTCATAATGAAATGTTAACGGAAAACCTAAGAACTGTGAGGAGAGTGGCAGTAATAACATTTACCAACTAACTCCCTTTTCAAACTTCTTAAATATATTTAGTTTGGTGGCAACACAAAAGTAAAATGAGAATCAAAATTAATTAATGGATAGTTTACCTAACTGCCTTAAAATTTTTCTATTTCTATTTCTGAGCAGGTGAAATATTTGGGAATTATTATTAAATAGGTGGTGAGCTGTATGAATGCTTATTAATATTAATGACTAATTAAACCTTAATGTAAGCCTTGCTTTATTGACTATAGGGACTTGACAATAAAACTGTGTTCACTGAAGGCTATGGAGGGTTGGAGACAGTAAGGTGGCTGCTAGTGTAAGATAAAATTCTGTCTATCTGGCCTATAGGATTTCATTTTACGAGAGTCAACAGAATGAAGCAGACCAAATCCAGCAGTGGACTCTACAATTTCACAGACTTAGAAAAGTTGAAATATTTGTTATTGTTATTTTTCCCAGAATTAAAATTGCATAGAGTAATTCAGAGGAAATAATTTTACTCTAATACCTAGTATCAACCAGAATTTTTAGTTGATTACCTAACTCTGAGATGGGCTCCTAACAGCCCCCAAATCTTTATCGGTGATCCTCATGAGCACATGTGATCATGAAATTGGAAACAAATAACTTCAACACCATAGAAATCCTTTTTAAAAATATCCCCTTTACCCAAGGAAAACCTAGTGAAAAATCCTATTCTGTTTGTTATATCTTTATATCTATACAGTGTATCTGTACAGCCACTGCAATTCTTAGTTTTAAAAAACTGAAAACTAAAGTTGATTGATTTGTGTCTTTTGAGGGGAGGAGGCAGAGGGTGTTTGGAATCAAAGCCCTTTCCAATTATATTGTGAATGATGTAGAACAATCAGTCTGTTACATCTTCCATCTTCCTACTTCAACCTTTTCTTTAGCAGTATTCGGGCAGAAACAATCAACTTGTTGCCATCTCTTGATTTATCAATAGTAAAAACAAATTCTGCAAGCATGTAATCAGGAAGGACAACACGCAATGATGGGTAACTGCACTCAGCTAAAGAACTGGAAAAAGACCAGGAAGGGTACTAAAAAGAAGAATCAACTGAAGGAATACCCCACCTTCCCCCTATCTTTCTAAAAAGCAAAATAAAATGGGGATATGACCAGCACTAAGCGGTGGCATTCCTGGGGCCTCTTGGCCCGAGTGGCAACATTTGACCTGCTTTTGGGCCACTTCGGCGGCATCAGCGTTTTCTGGCCTATTTGGGCCGCTTGTGGAGGCCAGTGATTGGCTGCAATGTTTCTCGGGCTCTTGGCCCCTCTTGCCGGCGGTGGTGCTTCCATCTTACCCCAGACTGCATCAGGCTGCTTTCAGTGACGCTATCGTCCTCGGGCCGTTTTGGCGGCGGAGAGGGCGACTGAGAGTTATCCTAGCGGCGATGATGTTTCCTGTGCTGCCTCGGACCGCTTGTGTTGGCAATGGCGTCTTTGGACCGCTTCAATGGAGCAACAGGCGGTCTTTATACCGCTTTTGGACTGTTTTAACGGCGGTGACGCTTTTAGACCATTTCGCCCATTTTGGCCCGTCTACTCTTCTGCCTGAATATATAACTTTGTCTGCCTCCCCCTCTCCCCTTTGGATTCGGTCGGTCCTGGGTACCAGCCATGGTGGGAGAGTGGCTGACTTTTACATCTGCAGCCCCATAGAGGTGGGAGCTCTATGGGGCATGCCTACCCAGAGTATATCTTTGACCATCCCCAGGTACAGAGTTACAACCTGCCGTGGGAGGGCGGGGGTGACCTGTTTACTGGGGCACCCAGCTAAGTGGCAGTGCAGCTGGGTGTGGATCCAGATATTTTCTTTTCCGGCCTTCGACCCTCCTATGGACATGATCATCTCCGGGACTACCTATTCTGGACTTGCTGGACTAACATGCGACAATATACTAGCACAGACTTGCTCGCCCTCAGGGGTGCCCCCCTCGCCTGGGTGCGACCCGCCTCTTTAAATTCTAACCTCGATGAAGGGCCCGAGTTTTGGGTCTCTGAGAGATGGCTGGACAGGGGCAGGGGCCGTCAACATAAATGTAATGAGAGGCCCCTGATTATGTTTTTATCAAAAATTTTTACGGGGTTGGGGAGAGGGGTGGGAGATAGGGGTTGTCTGGCTTTGGGGGGCGGCCAATCAACGATAGTTCAGGCCAGACTTGGGTCTGACCGCGCGGGGGGAGAACGAGGGGTCGTTGTCTCTGGGGCTCATGAGCGGGTCGTGGGATTACCAATTCCCACGACGGGGAATGGCAGCAGGCAGATAGACAGGGGGCCATATCGTTACCGGGAGCGCCGTCTCCGCTATTTGCAAGCGGTGGGGCGCTCCGACCCTCTGCTTCTTTCCCGAGGTTCCGGGAGCGAGGATGTGCAGCCTCCTGAGCTCAGGCTGGTGTACCTGAGTGCCAGGTCCGTGGTTAACAAAGCTCCCCTTGTTAGGGATTTAGTTGAGGGTGAGCATGCGGACCTGGCTTGCATCACGGAGACTTGGTTGGGCCCAGAGGGTGGGGTCCCTTTGGTTGACCTTTGCCCACCAGGCTTCCGGGTGCTACACCAGCCTCGAGCTCAGGGTAGGGGTGGGGGAGTGGCGGTGATCGTTAGGGAGACCTTATGTCCGTGGGAGACCACCATTCCTCAGATAGTCGGGTGTGAGTCTCTCTTTATGAGATTTGGCTCTGGGGGGCAGTTGGGCTTGCTGCTCGTGTACATTTCGCCTAGTCGCGTAGCGGCAGCCCTGCCCGAGCTGCTCGATATCCTCTCGGGGTTGGTGGTTGAGTTCCCCAAACTTATAGTTTTGGGAGACGTCAACCTACCATCCCTGGGAGGTTCATCTGAGCTTGCTCGGGAGTTCATGGCTTCCATGATGGCCATGGACCTGATGCAGGTAATTTCTGAGCCAACTCATGAGGGAGGCCACACCCTTGACCTGATTTTCTTATCTGGACGGTGGTTGGATGATCTTGGTGGGGGCTTTCCATTTATTACACCCCTGTCATGGACCGATCATCACCTCCTGCGGCTGGTCTTCCATTTTGCCACCCCCCGCCGTGGGGGTATGGAGCCAACTAGATGGTACCGCCCCAGATGCCTAATGGATCCTGATAGATTCCAAGCGGCGCTGGGGTCCCCACCTGCCTCCATTGCTCACAGCTCGGCGGATGCCTTAGTGGAAGCCTGGGAAAGGGCAGCCACTGAGGCACTCGACCGGGTTGTACCCTTGCGGCCCCTGACCCGGCGCAGATCCCAGCGAGCTCCATGGTTCTCCGCGGAGCTCTGGGAGATGAAGCGTCGGAAACGGGGCCTAGAGAGCTGCTGGAGGTCCAGCCGATCTGAACCCGACCGATTGCGGTTAAGAACCTACATTAGGTCTTATCTCGCTGCGATGAGGGAGGCGAGGTGTAATTACTTCTCCACCCTCATCGCGTCCGCAGATAATCGCCCGGCCGCCTTGTTTAGGGTGACTCACTCCCTTCTTAATCAGGAGGTGAGGGAGGATCCCTTGCAGGGTCGTGCCGAGGAGTTTAGTCAACATCTGTCGGATTAAATCGCTCAGATTCGGACCGGTTTGGACTCCAGCTGGGCAGAGTCTGGCGATCAGGACGCGGGTGGTCTTGTCAATGTTATCTGGGAGGAGTTTGATTCTGTGACCCCTGATGAAGTGGACAGGATTATGGGGAAGCTGAGTTCCACCACATGTTTATTGGACCCGTGCCCTTCTTGGCTGGTTTATGCAGCTAGGGAGAGGACACGAGGCTGGCTCCAGGCGGTTATATCTGCTTCTTTGAGCGAGGGTTATTTCCCCACCATCTTGAAGGAGGCGGTGGTGAAACCTCTCCTCAAGAAGCCTGCCTTGGACCCAGCTGTATTGAACAATTTTCGTCCAGTCTCCAACCTTCGCTTCCTTGCGAAGGTTGTTGAGAGTGTGGTGGCGCATCAGCTCCCTCTGGTCCTGGATGAAGCGGATTATCTGGACCCTTACCAATCGGGTTTCAGGCCCGGGCACAGCACGGAGACGGCATTGGTCGCTCTGGTGAATGATCTCTGGAGGGCTCGGGATAGGGGATATTCCTCTGTCCTAGTCCTATTAGACCTCTCGGCGGCTTTCGATACCATCGACCATGGTATCCTGCTGCAGCGTATCAGGGGATTGGGAGTGGGAGGCACGGTTCTTCAGTGGTTCTCCTCCTATCTCCTGGGACGCTCGCAGTCGGTGTTGGCAGGGGGGCAGAGGTCGACCCCTAGGACTCTCGCTTGTGGAGTTCCTCAGGGGTCGGTCCTCTCGCCTCTCCTGTTCAACATCTATATGAAACCGCTGGGTGAGATCATTCGTGGTTTTGGAGTTGGGTATCATCAATATGCTGATGATACCCAACTTTTTATTTCGACCCCAAACCACCCCAGTGATGCCCTCGCTGTGATGTCCCGTTGCCTGGAGGCGGTTCGGGTCTGGATGGGGAGGAACAGACTTCAACTCAACCCTGACAAGACTGAGTGGCTGTACATTCCGGCTTCCCGGGACACCTGGGATGTTCCACCTCTTTCTATGGGGGGTGAGCTTTTACCCCCTGTGGATAGGGCTCGCAACTTGGGAGTCCTCCTAGATTCACGACTCACTTTGGAGGATCACATAGTGGCCGTGACTAGGGGGGCTTTTGCCCAGGTTCGCCTGGTGCGCCAGTTGCGGCCCTATCTGGACCGGGAGGCCTTATGTACGGTCACTCATGCGCTCGTGACCTCTCGCCTAGACTACTGTAACGCTCTCTACATGGGACTTCCCTTGAAGACTACTCGGAGGCTCCAACTGGTACAGAATGCGGCCGCGAGAGTTGTCTTGGGAGTTTCCCGGTACTCCCATGTTACACCTTTGCTCCGTGAGCTGCATTGGTTACCAGTTGTCTTCCGGGTAAGGTTCAAGGTTTTGGTTATGATCTTTAAGTCCCTACATGGCATGGGTCCGCGATACCTCGAGGACCACCTGCTGCCGGCGTCGACTCCCCTCCGCCCTGTGCGCGCCCACAGAGAGGGCCTCCTCAAGGTGCCTCCTGTCAAGGAATGTCGACTGGCGGCCCCCAGGGGGAGGGCCTTCTCTGTGGGTGCTCCGGCGTTATGGAACCAACTGCCGGTCGAGCTCCGGATGGCATCAGACCTCCGATCCTTCCGTCGCGGGTTGAAGACCCATTTATTTGAACTAGCGGGTCTGGCCTGATGGGGGTACATGGGTTTTTTATAGGCTTGTTTTATTATTCTAGTTTTAATTTGGGCATTGATTTAATTGTCTTTTAATGTTTGTATTGTTATTTATATTTATGCCCTGTGAACCACCCTGAGTCCCTTTGGGAGAAGGGCGGTATAAAAATCTCAATAAATTAATTAATTAAATTAAATATAGATAACATAATATTTAGAATAGATTCATAATATGGACAAAGTGATTCTAAAGACATTTGTCTGAAATGATATAGGTTTTTTTGCCTGAGCAGGGGGTTGGACTAGATGACCTCCAAGGTACTTTCCAACATTATGATGATGATGACATCTTTTTTCCTTTTCCCAGATGCCAGAGAATCTGAATGAAGATCCAGGATAGATGGAAAAAAAAGTGTTTTTCCATGTAGAGCAAAATAAAGAAGAGAATTATTTTCCTATTGACAAAATGAAGCCATCAATATGAAAAACTTTAAAAACTTTGGGACAATTTCATAAAAAACCACTATCAGTAGCTACCACTTACAGTATATAAAAGGGTTTTTGGAAATCCTGAGTAGACAAGCACTGCTGGTCAACTTCAGTAAGTCATTTTCTTCCTGAAGTATATTATACCTGTACTGCATCATGAATATTAAGTGCCACATACTTTATTCCTCTGCCTTCTCTAGTGATGAGGTCTTTGGAACTTGTTTTCCAGTTGGTACATCATAATTAATGTTGCTTCTCCCACTTCTGCAATTATTTCCAGCCATTTCTTGGTGAGGGTAGAGGGGGATGGCGCTGCAATTGTCCCCATGTTGTCTTTAATTGAAAAGACCAACTATTTGTTTCATTTCAAGGACACACCTTTTTGCTGTCAAACAATAATGGGATGAAGTGAGGGAGACTCTAAACCTTTGGCTCTTTCCTCATTAGGAAAGCAGAAATAAAACTCCTTCATTATATAAGGCTTTCTTCTCTGTCCAATCGCAACAGCATCTCTCAGACAAAGACAAAGTACTTTTAAGTGCTTTGCATAATTGTAACTGCATTAATGAATTCATGGAAATACATTGCAGCAGGTATGTTTCATCTTCTTCAACAGGGTATGGAGGAGGCCTTATCCAAAAAGTCAATAGGGTAGGTGTATCAGTGGGCCTGTGAAGATCTTCCCTGATCCACTGGCTACATTTTGTTAAGAGTATTTCAATAACGGTAGAAAAAGCCACATGGCAATTTGTACACAAAAGCACCATATCAATCAACATTTTCATTTACAAAAATGTTTCTGGCTTCCCACATGGGCCTCATAAATTATTATTTATTTATTTGTTTGATGGTTCATATCCTGCCTTTTATAAAGGCTGGATTAAAAGAAACTAGCTGGCCCAAAGTCACCCATTGAGAGATCTGGCTGCTGTTCACTGCTTTGTTGGAAGGATTCCCAGGTACCCAGAAAACAGAGAAAGTTAAGCTGAAGTGTTAGCATCCTTGGGAGCTAGAAGAGTTGGTAGAGAGTCTTCTAATGAAAAATAAGTATTTTGTGAATGGACACACCTATCCTGACAGCCTGGATCAGTCTGTTGTGATTCAGTCTCAGCCTGTGCTCCCAGCAGCTGAGTCTGATGAATCTGAGGAGGAGGAGGAGGGGTTTGGAGAGCCTTTGGTGTCGGAGGGAGGTTCTGATGCACTGCAGGACTCTCAGCCTGGTCCCTCCACTCATGTTCCTCATGAGGCCCAGCTGTGTGAGCACGAGGTGTTGGACTTAGATGAGTCACATCTGAATCCGTTCAGAGATGCTAGAAGCAGAAGGCAATCCAGCAGAGCAGAGCAGAGCAGAGAAAATCAATGAGGCAACTCAGTGAGAGGAGGAGAAGGCAGTGAGAAGCCAAGCCTTGGGATTGATAATAAAAGGGGAAGGTGTGGGCAGGGCTGGTTGCTGAAGGCAACCATTTGAAGACATTCTGAGAGAGTCCTGGTCTGTTCTTGTTACTTCTGTTTAACTCTTGTTTGATATTTTGATTCATTTATTCTATGTTTGTTTGAACTGTAAATAAATTTGGGTTGGGTTTTTCCAGCCTATCGACTATAAAAAGGAAAAAGGGGTTGTCCCTGATACACAAACATGGCCAGTCGTAAGCTGGAACAGAACACAGTCACTGAATGATAGCATCCATGATATGCCGTTTCCATCAGTTCTTAAAGGTTGCTATTGCTGAAGAAAGAAGTCACAGAGAATGTTTTATAGGATCTATAAAAGAATCTCTTATAAAATATTTTATAAGAATCTTTTGTAGGTTTACAGAGTGTGGTTACTGAATTATGGAATACCAGCAGATGAGCAAGTAGAAGGCACAATTTCCTACAGGAGAGTCTACCAGGCAGGACGATATACACTACTTTAGCAAATAAAGTCACAACAAAATTTTTCCAAGCAATCCTAGCAGATGAGAGATGAGGATGAGCAGAAATCATCCTGGACCTTAAGAGGACGTCAAATCAATTTCATTATATATATCAGGGTAGTTTGCTAGTTCAGTTATTTCTGACTCTCTATGATCTAATGGACATCAGTGATGCTATCTTAATCATATTGTCCTCTCAAACATTTTCTATTCTTTTCAGTTTTTCTAAGTATTGGGGACTTCTCCAATTATAGGTAGTCCTCAACATATGAGAATAATGGAGCCTGTCTGCCCATTATGGTTATATGTCATAGGTAGTAGAATCATTATAGACACATGCTATTGTGATTCAGTGTCAGCCTGTGGTCCCAGCAACTGAGTCTGAGTCTGAGGAGGAGGAGGAGGTGGAGGAGGGGTTTGGAGAGCCTTCAGTGTCAGAGGGAGGCTTTGATGCATTGCAGGACTCTCAGCCTGGCTCCTCCAGTCGTGTTCCTCATGAGGCTCAGCTGTGTGAGGAGGAGGTATCGGACTCAGAGGAGTCACAGCTGAATCTGTTCAGAGATGCTAGAAGCAGAAGGCAATCCAGCAGAGTAGAGCAGAGAAAATCAATGAGGCAACTCAGTGAAAGGAGGAGAAGGCATTGAGAAGCCACGCCTTGGGACAAATAATAAAAGGGCAAGGTGTGGGCGGTGCTGGTTGCTGAAGGCAACCATTCATAGACATTCAAAGAGAATCCTGGTCTGTTCTTGCTAATCTGTTTGACTCTTGTTTGTTGTTTGACTCTAGTTTGATGTTTTGAATCATTTATTGAAGAAAATATTCTGCTGCTTTTTTGTTTGAAAGACTTTATCATTTTGGAACTGTAAATAAATTTGGGTTGGGTTTTTTCCAGCCTATTGATTTGTCAAAAAGAAAAAGGGGTTGTCCCTGTCACACAAACAGGGCCGGTCGTAGGCTGGAACAGAACACATGCCATGTTGGGTAAAACAGGTCACTCATATGATTTTATGACCTTTTTTGCAGTGGTCATTAAATGAATGCTGTGGTTATAAAACGAATGCCATGATCATTAAGTGAACTAATAGTTTGCTATGGGTATGGTTTTGCTGAAAACCAGAAGTAAGTGCCAGTTTTCAGTATCAGTATCATGAAACAGTTCAGTATCATGAACTGTTTACTTATGGGGGGGAAGGGGTGTATTATATGTTGTTAAAGGGATTTTAATAAACATAAGTTCGCAGGTTTGACAGTTCTTTGACATTTCCACACACGGCTCCCACTGACAGCTCCACACGCGACTACCACTGACAGCTACCAATAACAGCTGCGACCTGACAGCTCCACATGCGGGCGGCAGGGATTGGTCGAGCGGAAGCAGCGGGAGAATCCCCGAACAAGGATTGGCCAGGAGTCCGCCAGCAGGACTATATACATGACCATGGCATTCTGCAAAGGCAGCTGTGTTGCCAAACACCCAACATTTGGTTACATGACTGTCGAGGAAGCCTGATGACTAGAACTTTGAATCAAATCAGGGTCATAAAACCCCTTTTTTGGATTGGTTGGTCATAGGTTAAGGACTGCCTGTATTTATCTTTGCATTATGTATAATTGTTCATTCATTCATTCATCCATCCATCCATTCATTCATGCATGCATTCATTCAATTTCTATAGCCACCCTTCTAAAACAAATTATTCTGGGCAGCAAACAATCATAAAATAATTAAAAATAATATTTTTTCTTTGTTGCCTACATATACATATACATATACATATACATATACATATACATATACATAGACATAGACATAGACATAGACATAGACATAGACATAGACATAGACATAGACCAGCAAAGAATTTTTTTTTGTAATATTATGTAAGCTTTAGCTTCATTGTTTGAGTTTCCTATGAGCAACTTGATTTTACTTCATTTAGTATTAAAAGAATTATTCTTCTTGAAGTGCAGGTTATTATCATATTTTTCTCTAAATGCTTAAAAAAATCAAGTAACTGCAGTTGATTTCAAGTAGAAGAATGGACAGTTTCACCCTATCCTGTCAACTCATAATTCCCCCACCCACCCCATGTCTTTGATGGGATCTGCAACCCATTGATCTGAGAAGCGCTCCACTTTCTTTTTGTAACATCTGCAACGCATTTGCTTACCATTCAAAAACTAATTTTCAGCAGTGTCCAGATGCAAGAGAAAGGGAAAGCAGAGCCTGTTGCACCTTCCACCTTGTTCTATTAGTGAAAAGGCAAAAAAAAGCAGTTTGGTTTACTTGTTACAGGAAGTCTTAGTATGTTTTTTTAATGCAAATCCAATATTTGGGGTTTATAAATGACATTCTGAGAATGCTTCTTCATTAGCCCATTCCAAATCTACAAGCAATTTCATTGCCTCAGCTATATGCTCTTCCACCAATAGCACATGAGAGGTTAGGTTACGAAAAACTAGTTTAGTCTGTTGTGGTTTATTCAATAATCCATAGTGAACAATGCTTGCCACACCTTTATTTATCCTAATAAAGTGAGTAGAATGCTTCTTGCTGTGAGTTCAGCTACTTGTATGGTCCATGAGATGGTTTGAGGAAGGTCTTTGAGGGAGATGATGATTTTGCCTGTTCTGGGAGAGGCAGTAATTTGCCCTCTCGTTAAGGAGCCACCTGTGCACCCAATGGAACTGGACAATTTTCATCCAGATCCCAGCTTTTCTTTTCAGGGAAAGTTGTTTAGAAAGTAGATGGCATGAAACTCCAGAGAGTCCTGGAGGAAGATTATTTGGGCCCTTTCCAATCAGGTTTTAGACCTAGTTATGGTGCAGACATTGTTCAATCCTACTTGTCAATCATGTTAAATGGACGGCATGGAGAGTAAAGAGGATGACCTTGACAGAAAGGGGGAAAATCTGTTACCATGGCAATGGAGATAAATATTGTAGAAGCCTAGACAAGGGGAGGGGGATATGAAAAGTCTCAGAGAGGCACCTCCCTAAGTCATAGGATATATAAAACAGGAAACAAGAGAAGCACATTCTGATTTGCAATGTTCTGTTAGTATAGCCAGTCTTAATAAAAAATAGTTTTAGGCCTAGATGGCAGCAGTTTCTTGCTCTTGATAGGCTGGGATAGAGGCAAACCATCCATTTTAGTCTTTCTTGATCTCTCAGTCACCTTTGAGTCTTCTAGACTAGCTCAGGAGATTAGCAGTGGGAGGCACGATGTTACGGATTCCTTTCTCCCAGAAGGACCTGCTTTTATTGGTAGATCTGGATCTAGTCCCCTGGGATGCTTCATGGTTCTGCTGTCTCCGTGATATTATTTAACCTCTACATGATGCCACTGGTGAGATCATCTTTCAACATAGAATGTAGAATCATGCTGATGATAACAAAAGGTACATTTCTGTACCAAGTTGTGTTTTCCTGTTTTTTGTCTGATGCCAACAACATTCTTTACCGGTATCCATCTGAAGGATATGTACTGTACATCTGGATGGGATAAATAAGGGTTTTTCTTCTGAACAGAGGAGGTCTATTGAACATGATAGCTCCCATCTTTTGGAACAGTTTGCCATTAAGGCATTGGTAGCTCCACAATTCTGGCCTTTTATAAGGTTGTAAAAATTTGGATGTTCTGGAAAACCTTTGGGAATTCACAATTGCATTATTCATAACAGGTGTGAAAGTTATTATTGTACAAAATAGTTTCTGGTATATTTATTTATTTATTTTATTTTATTTATTTTAATTCCATTTATATCCCGCCCTTCTCCGAAGACTCAGGGTGGCTTACAAACTTAGCAGTAGCCTTCATTCTATGTATATGCCTGCTTATTAGGGCTTTCACACACCCCCATGCGGCATTATTACAAAGTCAGCTTAATTGCCCCCAACAATCTGGGTCCTCATTTTACCTATCTCGGAAGGATGGAAGGCTGAGTCAACCTTGAGCCTGGTGGGATGCGAACCTGCACTAATTGCAGGCAGCTGGTGTTACTTAAGGAGGCATTAGCCCACTGCTCCACCAAGGCTCTACTTATAATTCTACTTATTGTATTGTTGCATGGGCATTGATGCTGTTGTTCTTGTACATTACCTGAAATCTGAGATTGAAGCAGATTATAAATTCTGGATTCCTTGGTGCTCACGGAGCTTGGTTGTTTGCTTGCAGACATTTAATTGCCCAACTAGGCAACATCATCAATGGGGTTTGCTCCTTGTTTCAATAAAGTAGCTTGCCCTGCTCTGATATAAACAAATATCAGTCAATTTTATTTATGGCCAGAAAGTCCCAACAAACAAATATTAGAAAGCACTGATGAATGGCACAGCATTCTCAGAAATAAGTAGACTCATTACTGTTATAAAATTAATTCTTTGAGTACACAAGATGTCTGTTGGACAGGCATGTAGTAATATATTGCACCACTTACTGATTAGTCTAGTTTAGTAATCTTGAAAACTGACTGCCATCATATGCAATATTTTATAGGCTGGGGACCCACTTAACATTTTTTTTCAAGTGGCAAGAGCCAGAATGAGTGGAGTGATAATGGAGAGGGAAGCTGATGGGATCCATAAGCAATCCCTTAAAACCTACCTGAGCTCTCCAGCAACAAACCAGGAAAAAAAAGCTTGCTTGGATCTAAACCTTTCAATTAAAAAGTCTGAAGAAGGAGACAGTAGGTAGCCTAATTTTTTGCTTTTTCTCTCCTGTCCCCAGTCTAGCTAATGATTAGTCTTGGCTGGGCCTTAGAGAAGACTTGTGGACATCAACTTCCAGAATTCCCCAGACAGCATGACTGGCTGGGGAATTCTGGGAGTTCAAGTCCACAGGTCTTAAAGTTGCCAAGGTTGGTCACCTCTGTGCTTTAGACCAAAATAAGGGATTGGAGAAGAAATTCTGAAGTCTGATCAAGAGAGACTTCTGTAGCAGTAATTGGTTGGTGAGTAGTTCCATGATGGGAAGTGGGAGGATCAGAACAGGCAGGAGTAGTTAACTAAGGAGATGCCATTCCCACAGTTTGGTTCAGCCTTGTTTCCCAGTTGATGTTTCCTTGGCTGGGGACACTGGAAGTCTACCTCATCTGATGGGCAGCAGATCAGGAAAAAATGATTTCCCCAATTAAAAGGTGGGTGGCTTCATAAAGCTGGTTATTTGGCAGGGGGGCAGAGGTCGACCGCGAGGTCTCTCATTTGTGGAGTTCCTCAGGGGTCGGTCCTCTCGCCTCTCCTGTTCAACATCTACATGAAGCCGCTGGGTGAGATCATTCGTGGCTTTGGAGTTGGGTACCATCAGTACGCTGATGATACCCAACTTTTCTTTTCGACCCCAAACCACCCCAGTGATGCCCTCAACGTGATGTCCCGTTGCCTGGAGGCGGTTCGGGTCTGGATGGGGAGGAACAGACTCCAGCTCAACCCCGACAAGACTGAGTGGCTTTGCATACCTTCGTCCCGGGTTTATTCGGACATTCCACCTCTAGTTATGGGGGGTGAACTATTACCCCCCGTAGATAGGGCTCGCAACTTGGGGGTCCTCCTAGATTCACGGCTCACTTTGGAAGACCATATAGGAGCCGTGACTAGGGGGGCCTTCGCACAGGTTCGCCTGGTGCGTCAGTTGCGGCCCTATCTTAGCCGGGACGATTTATGCACGGTCACTCATGCGCTCGTGTCCTCTCGTCTGGACTACTGCAACGCTCTCTACATGGGGTTGCCCTTGAGGACTACTCGGAAGCTCCAACTGGTACAGAATGCAGCCGCGAGAGTGGTGTTGGGAGTCTCCCGATACTCCCACGTTACGCCTCTGCTCCGTGAGCTGCATTGGTTGCCAGTTGTCTTCCGGGTGAGATTCAAGGTACTGGTAACGGTATTTAAAGCACTCCATGGCATGGGGCCGGAGTACCTCAGGGAACATCTGCTGCCGGCATCAAGCTCCCTGCGCCCTGTGCGTTCCCACAGAGAGGGCCTCCTCAGGGTGCCACCGATCAGAGAATGTCGATTGGTGGCCCCCAGGGGGAGATCCTTCTCTGTGGGCGCTCCGGAGCTGTGGAATCAGCTACCGGTTGAGCTCCGGATGGCGCCCGATCTTCGCTCCTTTCGTCGCGATCTTAAGACATTTCTGTTTGTACAAGCCGGCCTAGCCTGAGGGGGAGTGTTGGGGTTATTTTATTTTTGTTTTTTTAACTTTTCTGGGGGTTTTTAGTGTTGTATTTATACTGTTTTAATTAGGGCAATTTGTTTAATCTTTTTTAATGTTTGTATTCACTATTTTATTCTGCCCTGTGAACCGCCCTGAGTCCTCAGGGAGAAGGGCGGTATATAAATGTTATTAAATTAAATTAAATTAAATTAAATTTACTCAGTGATTTAAATGACCTAAGCTCATATGAAAGTTGTGAATCCAGTATATACTGTATATAGGAATACAGACAAATCAGAAGCTGTAAAATGCATAAGTGACTTATGATTTTATAAAAGCTGCAAGATAACAGACTGCAACCTGTCTGAAAATAAAAGGTCAAAGGGAAAAATATACCTTAATGGCACATTAATGGACTAGGCAAAGGGGCTATGCTAATAACTTGCATGCATAAAAATTTATATTTTCCAACCAAGCAATCATTTCTTTTCCCCTATAGGGTGTTTTAAAAATGCTCTTGTGTATATAATATTAATTTCACCATAAAAAGGAGGCAGTAATTCAGACGCTGGCTCCTGTGAGCAATTAAGTTTAAAAGTACTAAATAAAGTATTTGTGGTTATAGCCTTTTTGGAACTTAAAATATGGTGAAAAAAACAATACATTTTGGATTGTGTAAAAGTATTTCCTTTTTCAAACATGCAGTGTTCAAATCCAGAAATACCAGGGGTTTCATCTGTGCATTGATTCCATTCTCTTCAGTTCATTGGAAGAATTCCATCATCTTATATGAAGGAATCGCCAGCTGTGAATTGTGTCTTCCTCTGAAATACAGGGCTTTGAACTGCTTTGAAACTCATTGAATTTGGTATTCAATGCCTCTTGATGTGAAAATGTTGTCCTGATACTCATTGTTTGTTTGCTACTCAATGCACAAACTCAAACTTGTCGGTGTCAGGTTCCTTGCGACTCACTACATTGTTCCTTATGGGAAAAATTTGTTTGGTACTCATCATTTTTGGTACTCATCACGCCTCCTGGAACCGATGTTTCTCCATGTAGATGGAGAAACAATTTAGCCGACATCTGTTTTATAGGGGCAGAAGAGAGGAGATGATGGAGAAGATCTCAAGAATGGTTCAGTATTAGAACTCATCCAAAGTCCTGATCCTTTTCATTTCAGGGAGCATATTTAAACAGTTGCATTGAATCAAAAGAGTTATTTCTCTGTTGTGGAGTTTCTGTATCTACTGTTGACAGGGCCATTGATTACAGTGGAGCAGGGGGAAAAAACCTACATTGCTATTGGACAGATAAGAAGAAGGGGCCCAAATGAATAATCAGCACTGCAACTTTTAAAATATCAAAAAGGCTCTGGTGTTTGCCAAAAATGCTCAATGTAAAAAAGGCCAAGGATGAATGATCAAGGTACCTGTTGTGAAGTTTATAGAGAAATTGGATCTACCTCTCTCAGAAAATCAGAACTGGGTCTACAGTTAAGTGCAGAAGATATAAATTTGGCTTGGTTTACCTATGTAAATTAGACACAATTTGAAAAAGATGAGAAATAAGTAGGTATAGGAGGGAGTAACAATGGATTTGAAATAAAATTATGCCAAGATGGCAAACATATAATTTCAAGACTTTATAAATTGCTGTTCAATGTGATGCAAAATCTGAACAAATTAAAGAATGTAGTATTATTTGGATGCTAAATTTTGAGCACGGTATTGGCATGGATAGTTGGGAAATTGTGGTCTAAAAATATTAAATTTATTTTGTGCAATAATTTAAGAAATAATAATAATAATAAGAAAAATAACTTTATTGTCAATTTGAATGAATAAAATGATATATAGATGGCATTTGATATTTGTGAAACCATAAAGCTGGCAGGAATAGCCAATACTCCAGAAGATAGGCTTAAAATACAGGAGGATCTGGACAGACTCGAACACTGGGCGCTATCTAACAAAATGAAATTCAATGGTGAAAAAAGTAAGGTTCTACATTTAGGCAGGAAAAATCAAATGCACAGGTATAGTATAGGTGGTACCTTGCTCAATAGTAGTAACTGTGAGAGGGATCTCGGAGTCCTAGTAGACAATCACTTCAATATGAGCCAGCAGTGTGCTGCAGCTGCCAAAAAAGCCAACACAGTGCTAGGCTGCATTAACAGAGGAATAGAATCAAGATCACGTGAAGTACTAATACCACTTTACAATGCTTTGGTAAGGCCACACCTGGAATACTGCATCCAGTTTTGGTCACCACGATGTAAAAAAGATGTTGAGACTCTAGAAAGGGTACAGAGAAGAGCAACAAAGATGATTGGGGGACTGGAGGCTAAAACATATAGTTGCTGGAATTGGGTATGTGTAGTTTAACGAAGAGAAGAGTGAGGGGTGATATGATAGCAGTGTTCCAATATCTCAGGGGCTACCACAGAGAAGAGGGAGTCAAGCTATTCTCCAAAGCACGTGAAAGCAGGACAAGAAGCAATGAGAAGCAACCTAGAACTAAGAAGAAACTTCCTGATAGTTAGAACAATTAACCAGTGGAACAACCTGCCTCCAGAAGTGGTGAATACTCCAACACTGGAAGTTTTTAAGAAGAGACTGGACAGTCATTTGCCTGAAATGGTATAGGGTTTCCTGCCTGAGCAGGGGGTTGGACTAGATGACCTCCAAGGTCCCTTCCAACTTCTTCTTCTTCTTCTTCTTCTTCTTCTTCTTCTTCTTCTTCTTCTTCTTCTTCTTCTTCTTCTTCTTCTTCTTCTTCTTATTATTATTATTATTATTATTATTATTATTATTATTATTATTATTATTATGAATATGACTGTCTCAAGTACAGTAAATGTTGAGAATGTGGAAAAGAGGATGGAAACTATTATTCCATGTGGTGAACTTATGACAAAATGTTGTTGGCAATTTACAGAACATTGGTAAAAATGAGTCTCTTTCCAGATAAAATCAGAATTGTACTTATTAGGATTTATAGAGGAAGAACTGAGTAAAAAGCACGGTGTCTTATTGTTGTATATCAGGGCTTTTCAACCTTTTCACCCATTCTACTACTTTTAGGATATGGCAACATCCGAGTACCACCAGTCACCTAGCAAGATATCAAAAACTTGACCAATAAAAAAAAGGAAAAAAGTGAAGATGTACAGGTAGTCCTTGACTTACAACATTTCACTTAGTGACTTTTCAAAGTTACAATGGCACTGAACAAAGTGCCCCCCAAGCCACAGCCGACCAAGATATCTCCCTGCCCGCCTGGTGGCACTCTTCCTCCTGTCCGAGGTTTTCATTGTTGTGAGCATTTCTGTTGAGGATTGGCAGCGGGGTGGGGTGGGGTGGGTGTTTGGTTTTTATTCCCCTTGTCTGTTGTGATTCAGTGTCAGCCTGTGATACTGGCAGCTGAATCTGATGATTCTGAAGAGGAGGAGGAGGAGGGGTTTGGAGAGCCTTTGGTGTCAGAGGGAGGCTCTGATGCACTGCAGGACTCTCAGCCTGGCCCCTCCTGTCATGTTCCTCATCAGACTCAGCCATGTGAGCACGAGGTATTGGACGTAGATGATTCACAGCTGGATCTATTCAGGGATGCTAGGAGCAGGAGGCAATCCAGCAGAGTAGAACAGAGAAAGGCCATGAGGCAACTCAGTGAGAGGAGGAGAAGGGAATGAGAAGCCATGCCTTGGGACTGTTGATAAAAGGGGAAGGTGTGGGAGGTGCTGGTTTGCTGAAAGCAACCATTTGAAGATCTTCTGCTAGAATCCTGGTCTGTTATTTCTGTTTAACTCTTGTTTGAACTTTTGATTTCTTTGTAAATAAATTTGGTTGGGTTTTTCCAGCCTGTTGATTATAAAATGGGCTTGTCCCTGACATTCAAACAGGCCAGTCATAGGCTGGAACAGAACACTGTCTGCTGGGTGGTTGAAGCAGGTTTTGGTCACTTCACCCAACTGTGGGACACTGTGACCATCATAAATATGAATCAGTTGCCAAGCATCTGAATGTAAATCACAAGACCCTGGAGATGCTGCAACATTCTAGCTGATCGGCACTTCCTCTGGGCTCAGCAGAAGCGCTGAGATCAGCGCCGAGCTCCAGCTGGAGCCTGGCACTGATCCTGGTGCTTCTGCTGAGCCCTGACAGCCTTGGCAGCTCCAGCCATCTCTTGCTCAGGCTTGTGTGGTGCTGCCACTGGTTCAGTTCATTCCCCTCCCCTGCTACCACTTTTCTAGGATGGTCGCATATCACCTACCAGGTGCCAATGTACCACAGGTGGCACCCGTACCACTGGTTAAAAAGCTCTGTTTATTTATTTATTTTATTTATTTTATTTTTGGGACTTATATGCCGCCCTATCTCCCGAAGGACTCAGGGCGGCTAACAACAATAAAACAACAATACAAAAATTAAAAAAGAATTAAATAACAGCCCCAAAATAAATTAACTACACAGTTAAAAATTAAAACGTTTTAAAAACCCATCATCAATCCAGGTCAGCCTGATGTATATGATAACTGTGGCAAGAAAAATATATGTACAGAAATGGAAAAATAAAAAGGCCCAAATGTAGAAGATTGGGTATTTAAAGTTATGGAAGAGATGGTAAAACTGACATATCTGATGTGGGAGAAATCCACAGAGGCTTTAATTAAAGACGAATTCATTAATGGATTACATTAAAAAAGTAAAGATAATCACTTCATGTTAAAGAGTCTTATAGATTCTATAAGAAGAGATAGCAGACTATTTAAATACAATGGGATAAAAAAATAAGGAATGGTTAATGGATTCATGAGGGAAATGAAGGGCAGAAGTGGACTGTATGTTTTTTATGTCAGATGTTTAGTTTTGTATTTTCAGGTTTATGTTTATGTATATATTTCTCTTTTGTGTTTTTAATTATCATTTTATGCGTAGAGTTTTAATAGTATGTGTATGTGCATGTATCTGTGAACGTAAGTGTATGCATATAGATGTGTATATAGATTAGATGTATAACACACACACACACACACACGAACTGGATCCCAAGACCATTAGATAGATGATGGGAGTTTCAAGAAAGGAAGCATTTCTGCACATACCCCAGTGTTTAAAACAGCTCTGGTTCATGTCATTAAATTTCTCTGCATCACAAAAATGATGTGATGTGTCTTGTTGGTGCCTTTCACATCACTTTGCAGCTTCCTTTTTGTTTGTTCAGGCATGTGCAAATGGTTCATCTGATATTTCCAAGGGCTGGAGAAAGCTAAGAGGAGGCAAATGAGCACAAAGCATTTGCTTAGCCTAATTCTTAGAAGCATAGGGATTGTACTTATTATGGGGAAATGTTTATAAGAATCAAGACACAACATTATTTGTTCCCCATCTGCTTCTTCATGAAATTGGTTTAAGGAGGTGCTTCGCTTGAGCCTTGGTTGAAGTGAAATGTCCCTTAAAGCTTGTACAAGCTGTTGCCATGAGATACGGACATTGGTACCAATTGTACCAATAGCTGCTTTCAGTTAAACAAAACCATTGTGTATATGACAATGAATGCAACAGGTTATGATGGCTTTTTGGCTCCACTAGGAACAAATCAACCATGTCTCTCAATGTCATTCATATGAGAGAGTTGGTTAATTCCCATAATGAAGCATTTGGCCCCCTGAAGCTGGACCCACCAGTGTCTTGTCTAATTCTTATCCCAAATCTCTTCAACTATACTTGTTGCCAACATTCTCTCAATCAGGAAGCTTTAAGACTCATTCCCCCCCACACATTGGAAGCATTCTGACCAAAGATATGAATAGAAAACATACCTTCACTTTCCTGCCTTCAGAATCAAAGATTAAGGCCAGCTCTATTTTTCTTTAGGCACTAACCAGTAACCCTGCAGATCTGCAACCAGATATATACAGATGCAAGAATAATTTTAAACAACAATAGCTATTGATTTCTATGGGCACAAATTCCTCTTTCCAATTCTGAGATACTTGGTTGGAGAATGTCTTGGAGAATGTCTTGTTTCCTTACAACTAAGCAGGCTCTTTGTAAAGCCCGGAACATGTTGCAATTGAAACGTATTTGCAGAGTTCAATAATTTTAGTTGTCTTGTAAAAGTTTCGTGAAAGAGTTTTCTCTCTCTTCCTCTTGGCTCAATTCCTCTATGCTGCCTTCTTGTTTGCCCCTATCCAAATCCAGGGAGATTGCCACCAGCTCTTCCAATCACAGTCCACTACTCCAGCTGTCATGAACTGGTAACACTGCACACTGCTTTTGTAGTCTCACTGCTTTTGTAGTCTCAATCCAAGTGATACCTTGGGGTGATTTTCATCATAGATGGAATTTACTCACTGATTCACCTCCCATACACCCAAGCTGCAGGTGGGCACTCCAGCATCACACATATTGCAGTAGCACATTATCTCTGGCTTAGAGGTAATCTTTCTTAACACCCCTTACTGGAAAGCTTTATTTCTTATCTCACTTTCAACTTCTTAATCTGTCCAATTTAAGATAAACCTCCCTCTTGTTTTAAAAATTCAACTCCTTTCTCTCTGACTCTTGAGCAACTTTTTGTCTCACTTTAAAATCTTTTTATTTTCTCCTTTTCTAACTTAATTGCCACCTTTTCTTTTTTCCTAATCATTACTTCCAGGGTTGGAAATCCTGGTTTTACACTTTATCTGCCATTCATTTTGTGAAAATGGGTTCCCTGGGTTCCCATTTTATCAAATCATAATTTTATTCTTCAAAAAATATAACTGGATACTATATGTACTATACACCTCATGAAAACACTGTTCAGTGTAATGCTTGGAAGTAAAAGTTGTATAGCTTAAGTTTCCACACATTGTATGAAACTGAGCAGGGGGTTGAAACATTTCATTATGTTTTCAAATTACGTGTTTTGCCAAGTTCTTTCCCCATCTAGCTTTAGGAATCCATTCTTGTATACTTAGGTATCATTTCTTTACAACAATGATGTCAAAACGGCGTGCTGCATGCCAGTGCACAAGGGCAGAGATTGCCTTGTGATGTTGCAACACACAATATGTCACTTGCCTCCCCTTACTCCCTCCTGTAGATCCCATAATAATTTGTCACTGTCATTCTCTGATGATGCTGTCCATCAGAGAAAGTTAGAAAGCCACAGAGTAAGTGCCAAAGATTTGCAACAAAGATCCTCTCTGTACCAATTTTACTTTTCCATAAATTGCAGTGATTATATTATAATAGTCTAATGTATTTTTATCCCATATTTCACAGTGATTTTCAGAAATAAATTATTAAACAATCCTTGCTTTTGTGCTCATAAAGATATATCAAAGAAGGAAAAGAATTGGGAAGAAAGAAAGAAATATTAACATTTGCTAGTATTTTACAATAATTCTAATTGAAAACTACAAGATGTTTTTATAACTTAGTTATAAAAGTTGTAAAGCTTAAGCAGACATTAAGTTGTTGGGAGATAGTGGGTCCCTGAGGTATCTAGAGGGCAGAACAGTCTGCATCCTTCTTCACAGGTATGAATAAAGCCTGACAATGGTGGTGCAGTGGTTAGAATGCAGTATTGCAGGCTAACTCTGCATTCCACTGCCAGGAGTTTTGATACTAACAGGCTCAAGGTTGACTCAGCCTTCCATCCTTCTGAGGTCAATAAAATGAGGACCCAGATTGTTGGGGCCAATATGCTGACTCTGTAAACCTCTTAGAGAAGGCTGTAAAGCTCTGTGAAGCAGCGTATAAGTCTAAGTGCTATTGCTATTGTTATAGTGTTCTGTTCCTAACTCTGTCAAACACACAGAAGGGTACGTGAAGCATAAATATTTGCATCAAATGTTGTTGAGAGGATCAATAACATCCCCTGCCACAAGTTGGGAGATAAAACATTGATGCCCCACCCAGCATGCTACCAAAGATCTGATAGCCCATGATAAATAATCAGAACATTGGAGAAATACTATGCACCACAGTGAGTACATACTGAGAGCCCGGGAATCTTACTCATCACCAATTGCTCTTCTCCCCACAGAGATGGCTGTTTCCTCTGCATCCAGTAGGTGCACCAGTAGCAATGTGGCTGCATTATTTGATTGATCCATCAAGATTCTTTGGATGTTGTTCCCATTGTATAAAGTTGTCCTAAAGTTCAGCAGAGACTTCTCCTCTGTTGACGAGACTCTTATTTTAACTAGCTCTACCTAATGGAGAAGATGAAAACAAGCTTCTCTTTCTTTAAGTATTTCAACAGTTGCATCGTTTTTGTTGCCATGTATTTTGAGAGCCAGGAAAATCCACAGAGTAGCTAGTTAGTTTGCTTCAAGCTGTTGCACTATCCAGGCTGAGCCACGAGGAGGCAAACTAACTTCACACCCTTCGATGGTTAGATGGTGTAGACATTGGTATTTGAACATAGATCTTTTTAACATTTAATATTTTTACTAATCTAGGTTAAATGTTAATATATTTTGCTAGTCCCTGTATGATATGCCACACTCTAAATAAATAAACACAAACAAACAAACATTCCCATCAGGTGTAAAATATTGCATCAGAAAAACTCTGGATCATATCAGTTAAAGAGTGCTTTTTAAAGTAAGGTTTTTCTAATGCTTTACTAATTTTTTTAAAAATTTTTTATTTTAATTCCATCTATATCCCGCCCTTCTCCGAAGACTCAGGGCGGCTTACAAGCTTAGCAGGAGCCTTCATTCTATGTATATGCCTGCTTATTAGGGCTTTCACACACACCCCAAGTGGCATTATTACAAAGTCAGCTTAATTGCCCCCAACAATCTGGGTCCTCGTTTTACCTACCTCGGAAGGATGGAAGGCTGAGTCAACCTTGAGCCTGCTGGGATGCGAACCTGCACTAATTGCAGGCAACTGGTGTTACTTAAGGAGGCATTAGCCCACTGCTCCACCAAGGCTCATATATATATATATATATATATTGTGCACATATATATTGCAAAATAGTATGTGAGGAAGGAGGTAGGGGGGATACAAATGAAAAGAAAGATTAAAAAAATGATAACACATTATTTAAGGCTGAAGTCTTAAATCAGTGATAGAAAAACCTCCAGATATAATACAGTGGACTGGAGTGCCAAAACAATGAAGGAATAAAGTGTGTGTGTAAATCTGACATTTCCATTTATCTATTGGTCAGTATTCAGCAGAGATGTCTGCAGCATGAAACAAAACAAAAATAGAATACTGCAACAAGATTTCAACTTTTGTCCCTGGAAAACAGAGGACTTAAAACACCTTGACTTAAGATTGGATGACATAAGGTAAAGTTCTGAAAAAAAAAATTAAGTAGGCATCTCATATCCTTCCATGCTGCATGTGCCAAATCAGTTACATCTAAAGGCAATTTTTCCACTCGCTGAATGCAAAATAGGGTTCACGCTGCCAGTCAGCAGAAAGCTTCAAAGGCCCTTTAGGCAACTTCAACTGTGATTAATCACACAGACGCTCCTCCTCTTTTTGTACAATTAATGCTACTGTTACATGGGAGGCAGGATAATTTATTGCTTTTCTTGATCCAGTTAGCTGAGTTGTTTGATTAATTTTGACTCTGGGATTAAGTCAGCAAGCGAAATTTGACTTTCCACAAGCAAATGATATATATTATTTTGCCTCTTAAGCTCCAGGGAAGAAGCAATACTATCTGTTCAGGCCGTTGTTTTTAAATCGAATCTTCAAAGTTAGCCAGCAGGTGGCGCTATACACTAGGGGTTTATTCCTGCTAGATGCACGTTGCACCGGTTCTTCAGATCGGAAAGAGATAGCCTTCCCAGGTGCTGATACAAGAGACAAAAAAGAAACTTATTACTCTGAGAAAATTTATTTTGCTATATGGCAGAAAAATCAGAAAAGAAACCATGTTTCTTCTAATTGATTGAACAGGTCACATGTGGTTAAAATAAGTTTTTTTTTCCTGCTGCCATGTCCAGAATCATAAAGAATAATTACAAGAGGTTGTGTGATATAGTGGATATATCACCCATCCATGAATTGATGGCAATAAGTTACTAATAACATTGAATATTAGTCACCAGAGAGCAGAGAAAGAATGGAGTACAACGTCACACCCTCCTTGATGGTTTCTTTAGCTATTAAAAAAAAGTCAGGTTTTGGACTTTCTCTAAAAGCCAGTGTCCTCAAGATGTGTTTTGACTAGAAATGAATTTCTTTGACTTGAATTTTCAACAAGGAGGTACTGAACTCAAAATGTATCTCAATGAAACCTTTTTAAAAAGTTTTTATTATTTTTTTTCCATACATACAATCAGTGCTTTTTTTCTAAAAAAAAAAAAAGGTGCCGGAACTCAGAAGTGCTGTCAGTGGGAGCGACGCCGCCCATCCTTTGCACCCCTGCCCCTTTGGCTCAGAGCCACATGCCATGGGGATTCCCCTCCCCGCAGTTGCCACGCCGCGGCCCGTGCTGAGCCCCCACCCGGAGCTGCTCCAAACCCCAATCCAAGAGCTGTGTTCCTCGTGGCAATGGTCTCCGGCACCAAACAGCCTCTTTCCAACCACATCCAGAAAAATTTGTAAAAAACATTGGAATTATCAAGGCCGTGTTTGCTATTTCCCAGCAATCTGTTACTGAAAGGAAAAATCAATCCCTGCTGCGTTACTGATCCCAGAGAAGCATTTGCATGTATGCAGGTATCCTTAGGGTGCCATAGTTATGGATGAGAAATATTGGTTGCAAAGTTGGCATTTCTTGATGTAATACAGATATTTTGGACTTATTTTTGTTTCTTTGCATGTTTGATATTTTTAAAAAGGCATACGCTACTGACTACACTTATGCACATATGTAACATCTTTTGCTAGGATACATGACCACTGCTTGTCCAGAATGTGAAAAGTGAAAGATTGTGACTAAATAAAATTTTAATGTACAGATAATACCACTAGAAATTATTTTAGCTTTTTAAATAAATGTTGTTATTGATGTTAAGCTCACCATGGAAAACATCATATATTGTTATGTATATACTAGGTTAATTATTTAAAGACTGAAGTGCAACATAACTAGATTCTAAATAATCTATTTTTCAAAACACACAACAGTCCAAACAGTAAAAGTAAAGTCCAAATTAAGAATATTTCATTCTTAAGAATTGTTTAATTTAAACTGGTTTAGTTCTAATAGATGGTTATAGATTCAAAATAGTTTTCAAGAGTGTACAAAAGATATTATTTTTTCTAGCATCAGCTAAATTAAACATATTACATTGAGAAAAATGTTTCTCATTTCTTTCCTGTTACCTTTATTGATTTCATTGCAGAGATGTTAACATAGGAAATAGATTATTTTGTTATCTAATTTTACCTTCCAAAAGACAGAAGCAGATGAAAAATGTGAGGTTCTTTCCTGTTGGCTTTTTTGAATTAGCTGTTTTAGATTCTAAAAGTTTAGTTCCTAAAGAAGTAACCTTGTAAATAATTTTAATGTCCTCCTCTAGTCCTCCTCTTGGCTCTTTTATGACTCAAGGACTTCAACTCCCAGAATTCCTGAGCCAGCATGGCTCAGCTTGGAAACCTCTATCTTTCCCCTCAGCGTTGCTGGCTCAGGATTTCTGGGAGTTGAAGTCCATGAGTCATAAAAAGAGCCGAGATTGCCTACTCCTAAAGCCAATAGAGGGAGCTTTTTTTTGCATTAAAAGGTGTCAGAACGCCGTTCTGAGCATTCTATGAGAAAAAAAGCCCTGCATACAATAATAATTTTTCAACGTGCTGTCTGAGTTTACATTCACTAATATGTATTTAATTCCTAATCCTTTATTCTTTCCTCTAACCATCGATAAAAAAGTCCCAAGTTTGGTAATATTCTGTTTCTTCTTTTTCTTTCAGTCTCATAGTCAATCTGTCCATCTCTGCGCATTCTAGTATTTTTTTATTATTATTTCTTCATCTGATGGTATTCCTTCATTTTCCTAATATTACGCAAATAAAATTCTTGCCACTGTTGTGACATGCAAAATCAAATATAGGCCTTGTTTGTTAGTCTTTTCTGGCATTATACCTAGTAGAAAAAGTTCAGGTTTAAAATCTAATGTTCTCCCAACATCTTTTCTAGTCAACTCAATGAAACCTTAATTAGATGGCTAGGTCTGGGAAAGCTAAGATTTTTTTTCTTATATTTAAGATGGCTTAGTGCCATCTTCAATTTTTAACCAGTACAGCCATTTCTTGCAAACCTGAAGCATTGTATATCCTCTAAATCTTCCTGAGTCCAATTCCTGATAGAGGGTTTGAATCCCATAGGATAACATTTGGTTATCCAAGACTGAAGAATTCAAGTAAGGCTGAATTCAAGTGCCTCCTGGTTGCCAGTGTAACTGAAATTAAGTTAGTTATGAAGTTATTAGGTTTATTAAGAAAATCAAGATCATGGCACCTGGCCCTCTCAATTCTCAATTCCTGGCAAACAGATGGGGAAGAAATGGAGGTAGATTTTATTTTCCTGGGCTCCAAGATCACCGCAGACAGGGACTGCAGCCAAGAAATTAAAAGACGCTTGCTCCTGGGGAGGAAAACCATGGCAAATCTAGACAGCACACTAAAAAGCAGAGACAACAAAAGTGCATATAGTCCAGGCTATGGTCTTCCCAGTTGCAATGTATGGCAATGAAAGTTGGACCATAAGAAAAGCTGAGCAGCAAAGAATTGAGGCCTTTGAACTATGGTGCTGCAGAAGACTCCTGCGAGTCTCTTGGACTGCAAGGCTTTCAAACCAGTCAGTCCTACAGGAGATCAACACTGACTGCTCTTTAGAAGGCCAGATCCTGAAGCTGAAACTCAAATACTTTGGCCACCTAATGAGAAGGAAGGACTCACTGGAGAAGAGCCTAATGCTGGGAAAGGTTGAGGGCAAGAGAAGAAGGGGATGGCAGAGAATGAGGTGGCTGGATGGAGTCACTGAAGCAGTAGGCGTGAGCTTAAATGGACTCCAGAAGATGGTAGAGGACAGGAAGGCCTGGAGGAACGTTGTCCATGGGATCACGATGTGTCGGACATGACTTCACAGCTAACAACAACGTGAAGTTTATGTGAGTGTCCTGGCCTTTACTGTACAATCATCTCTTTGGTGGTCATTGATTTCCCAGACTTCAATTCCATCCCAAGGAAAAACATCATGTGGAACTCTCCCAACTCAGACAACAGAGGCAGCAAAGTGTAAGGTCATGATCCCACATTACAGAGGTTATTTATGGGACTTTATGATTGGTAGGGTATCTGCCTGTCCTACACAGAGTTGGCACACTCCAGGTTCCCTTATTGAGGCAATTCCAGGTTCCCTTATTGAGGCAATGCCACATTATAGAATCTTGGTGGTGGCTCCTACTTTTTGGAATAATCTTCCTCCTTGTAACATACAGTGGGCTCCAACTGAGAAGGCTTGGTTGCTCAACAGTGAGACACTGGTGAAGTGGACACAGCAGCGTCTGCATTTTCTGTGTTACATGAGAAAAACACATCTTCCTTCCTCTGTCCTTACCACCTTCTATAGAGGGACAATTGAGAGCATCCTGTCATACTGCATCACAGTGTGGTTTGGAAGCATAACTGCTCCAGACAGGAAGGAGGTGCAGAGAGTGATGAGGATGGCAGAAAAGATTATTGGCAGTTCACCCCCTTCTATCCAGGATGTAGCATACAAGTGTTACTTGAGCAGGATCTGCAGTATTGTCTGGGATGCTGCACATCCTCTTCACAACCTGTTTTACCTGTTACCTTCTGAAAGGAGCCTTTGAGTATCCGAAGCAGAACATCCAGATTCAGTCACAGTTTTGTTCCATACTGTATCAAACTTGTGAACTCTCAAGCCTTTGTATCAGAGGTCCCCAATCTATGGGCCGTGGCCCACTACTGGGCCATTGCCTTTTGGCTACTGGGCTGCACGAGTGGCTGGCCAGTGTGTGCACAGGCATCCCCCTTGCGCTGGCACTAGCCAAGCCACAAGTCTGATGCCAGCGCTAGTTGAGCTGTGAGTCTATCTTTGGCACTTGCCGAGCCGTGAGTCTAGCACCAGTGCTAGCCGAGCCATGAGCCAGCACTAGGCAAGCCCTGTGTTGCATGCTGGTGCTAGCTGAGCCTGAGCTTTTTGCCGGTGCTAGCTGAGCTGCGTGCTGGAACTAGCCAAGCTGCAAGGCACGCGCCGGCTCTAGCAGCCCCATTTGCGGAGCGTGCATGCTCATGGCCCCATTCATGTGCATGCGCATGCAGCCACATTTGCGTTTGTGTGCATGTATTCAGAAAGGTGTCTGCTCCTCCCTCACCCATTGGCCTGCCAATCCAGAAAGGTTGGTGATCCCTGCTCTATGTATTCAAGATGGACAGTGATTAATATTTATATGTGAGGTTGTAGGTATATACATATGTATGTATGTAGCATGTCTATATCTGTATTATGTATGTGTACACTTTTGAGAGCAGGCAACAGAATTTCATTTTTAATGTGTGCCAGTGTACCTACAGTAAAAAATGACAATAAAGGTTATCTTACGGAAAAGTAGCTAACACCTGACTCTTTCCTCAGACCCTTGGGTCTGGATGAGTGCAGGCCCAGTTGTTGAATTGCAGTATATTTTAGCCTTGCTGTCATTTTATGGTTGTAGGGAAATTCAATTCAATTCAATTCAATTCAATTCAATTCAATTCAATTCAATTCAATTCAATTCAATTCAATTCAATTCAGTTCAGTTCAATTGTTATGGCTGCTGATTTCAGAGGTTGGGGGCAGTTAATATATCATTCCTCCCCTTTTACCTGTATTTGTAGCTGGCTCTTTGATTCTGTATATGGTGGCCAGAGTGACTTTTTTGAGTTGGTTGTTTCATATAATATAGACAGCTACATACCATTTTCAAATGAATTAATTAAAACATGTTCATATGAACCCCTTTGGCTGAATTCAAATATTCAAAATGCAGCAATTTCAGACTTGGATTTTTCTACTCTGAAAGCTTTATTTAATGGGTATTTGCACTTCCCAATGGTTTCTCCCTCAGTGAATTTTCTTACTTAGCTGGCTCCATTTTAAAAGTTAGCAAATGGATGATTGTGAGACTCATGGAAGTAACAAAAATAGCACAGACTAAAGAAGAATTCTGTGTCTGAATGTATCCACTTGTAAGCTTGACAAATTAAGGGAAGAGAAAGAAGCATTTTGTTTCTTTGAAGGAACTGGAGATTTTAGACTACATCAAAGTGCCCCTGATGGTATAGATTCTCCAGATGTGTATTAGAGTCATTTCTTGAAATTATAAGAAGTATGGTTTTGCACATTTAGATTGCAATCTTTTTTCTGTCAAAGACTGAATTCCTACAAGAGTTAAGTGAAGCTCAAACTGTGTTTCATCACAGTGTTATCTCAGTCTGCAATGTTAGTTATAAAAAGCAATTAATTTAAGCATATAAGTTCATTTATTTTATATGTATTTCTCTGAATAACTGAATTTTGATTTGCAAATTCCATATGATTCATCATTTTTTTTCAAAGCCTTAACCCAATTTTATAACCCAGACATTTGATAAATTTCATATATTTTAAATCAGATCACTGAATCAAATTAAGTCAACTCAGGCATTTCTGAGAAGGCAGAAAAGTGTCTGAATTTTGTTTCAATTTGAAAATGTGTAAACACATTTTGAATAAGATGTTACTCTAACACAGATGTCACTAGCTTCCTTAAGGCTGGAGACCACCCCTTGGTTGGATGGAATTGATGAGATTCTAAAAAATTAAAGAACAAAAGTCAGCATATGAATGTAGTAAGAACAAAGATGATCAGACAGGTAGACCAGACAAGAAACATGACCAGAAAACTAATGCTACTTTATTGCAAAGCTACATTAATCAGAATCTTCAAGTCTGAAAATAAAATTCTTCTGCCATTATCTTTAAAGCTTGAGAACATAGAGAGGGTGTTTTCCTGTTCCACCCACTATGCAGCTGTGGGCTATGCTGTCTCTTATCTGATCATTTTCCAAGCAGCATCTCTTTGCCCCATCTTCCATGATCTTTCCCACATACCACTGTAGTGTAAACTAGATTTACGCATTAGCATTTAGCCAAACAGTCAAGCAATTTGTCACTTCAGTTTCTTTGGTTTAGTTTTCTTTCCTATTCTTTGCATAATATTAATTACCGTATATACTTGAGTATAAGCCGACTCGAGTATAAGCCGAGACCCCCCAATTTCACCCCCAAAAACTGGAAAAAGTTGTTGACTCGAGTATAAGCCGATCCGCCGTTCTGCAAGCCTCCGCCGCCGCCGGAGGCTGGATCCACACTCTGCAAGCCTCTGCCGCCAGCAGAGGCTCGATCCGCCATTTTGCAAGCCTGAATACACAGGAATACCCTGTGTGGCCGCGGCTCTCGGGGAAGCCCTGGCTGTCCGCTTCCTCGCTCCACGCTGCCATTCGGGGCCCGCGTGTTCCCTGGGCAAATCGCGGCGCCCAGCAGGCGAGGAAACATGCCCGCTCCAGTCGCCCCCCCTTCCCTCAGGAGACGCGAAGCAAGTGACCGCCCGGAGCTTACCGAGGACTTGCTTCGGTGCTCCCAGGATCCCGCGCACCTCTCCCAAGCCGCCGCAGTCCGGAGACCTGCCGAAGTTTGGGGAGGTTTGGGGAGGTGCGCGCGCACCTCCCCAAACCTCCCCAAATGTCGGCAGGTCTCCGGACCTCCGTGCCCTGCCTGCCTGCTTCTTTCCGCTGCGGAAAGAAGCAGGCAGGCAGGGCGCGGAGGTCTGCTTCTTTCCGCAGCAGAAAGAAGCAGGCAGGCGCGGAGGTCTGCTTCTTTCCGCAGCGGAAAGAAGCAGGCAGGCAGGGCGCGGAGGTCTGCTTCTTTCCGCAGCGGAAAGAAGCAGGCAGGCAGGGCGCGGAGGTCTGCTTCTTTCCGCAGCGGAAAGAAGCAGGCAGGCAGGGCGCGGAGGTCTGCTTCTTTCCGCAGCGGAAAGAAGCAGGCAGGCAGGGCGCGGAGGTCTGCTTCTTTCCGCAGCGGAAAGAAGCAGGCAAGCAGGGCGCGGAGGTCTGCTTCTTTCCGCTGCGGAAAGAAGCAGGCAGGCAGGGCGCGGAGGTCTGCTTCTTTCCGCAGCGGAAAGAAGCAGGCAGGCAGGGCGCGGAGGTCTGCTTCTTTCCGCAGCGGAAAGAAGCAGGCAGGCAGGGCGCGGAGGTCTGCTTCTTTCCGCAGCGGAAAGAAGCAGGCAGGCAGGGCGCGGAGGTCTGCTTCTTTCCGCAGCGGAAAGAAGCAGGCAGGCAGGGCGCGGAGGTCTGCTTCTTTCCGCAGCGGAAAGAAGCAGGCAGGCAGGGCGCGGAGGTCTGCTTCTTTCCGCAGCGGAAAGAAGCAGGCAGGCAGGGCGCGGAGGTCTGCTTCTTTCCGCTGCGGAAAGAAGCAGGCAGGCAGGGCGCGGAGGTCTGCTTCTTTCCGCAGCGGAAAGAAGCAGGCAAGCAGGGCGCGGAGGTCTGCTTCTTTCCGCAGCGGAAAGAAGCAGGCAAGCAGGGCGCGGAGGTCTGCTTCTTTCCGCTGCGGAAAGAAGCAGGCAGGCAGGGCGCGGAGGTCTGCTTCTTTCCGCAGCGGAAAGAAGCAGGCAAGCAGGGCGCGGAGGTCTGCTTCTTTCCGCAGCGGAAAGAAGCAGGCAAGCAGGGCGCGGAGGTCTGCTTCTTTCCGCAGCGGAAAGAAGCAGGCAAGCAGGGCGCGGAGGTCTGCTTCTTTCCGCAGCGGAAAGAAGCAGGCAAGCAGGGCGCGGAGGTCTGCTTCTTTCCGCAGCGGAAAGAAGCAGGCAGGCAGGGCGCGGAGGTCTGCTTCTTTCCGCAGCGGAAAGAAGCAGGCAGGCAGGGCGCGGAGGTCTGCTTCTTTCCGCAGCGGAAAGAAGCAGGCAGGCAGGGCGCGGAGGTCTGCTTCTTTCCGCAGCGGAAAGAAGCAGGCAGGCAGGGCGCGGAGGTCTGCTTCTTTCCGCTGCGGAAAGAAGCAGGCAGGCAGGGCGCGGAGGTCTGCTTCTTTCCGCAGTGGAAAGAAGCAGGCAAACAGGGCGCGGAGGTCTGCTTCTTTCCGCAGCGGAAAGAAGCAGGCAAGCAGGGCGCGGAGGTCTGCTTCTTTCCGCTGCGGAAAGAAGCAGGCAGGCAGGGCGCGGAGGTCTGCTTCTTTCCGCAGCGGAAAGAAGCAGGCAGGCAGGGCGCGGAGGTCTGCTTCTTTCCGCAGCGGAAAGAAGCAGGCAAGCAGGGCGCGGAGGTCTGCTTCTTTCCGCAGCGGAAAGAAGCAGGCAAGCAGGGCGCGGAGGTCTGCTTCTTTCCGCTGCGGAAAGAAGCAGGCAGGCAGGGCGCGGAGATCTGCTTCTTTCCGCAGCGGAAAGAAGCAGGCAAGCAGGGCGCGGAGGTCTGCTTCTTTCCGCAGCGGAAAGAAGCAGGCAAGCAGGGCGCGGAGGTCTGCTTCTTTCCGCAGCGGAAAGAAGCAGGCAAGCAGGGCGCGGAGGTCTGCTTCTTTCCGCAGCGGAAAGAAGCAGGCAAGCAGGGCGCGGAGGTCTGCTTCTTTCCGCAGCGGAAAGAAGCAGGCAAGCAGGGCGCGGAGGTCTGCTTCTTTCCGCAGCGGAAAGAAGCAGGCAGGCAGGGCGCGGAGGTCTGCTTCTTTCCGCAGCGGAAAGAAGCAGGCAAGCAGGGCGCGGAGGTCTGCTTCTTTCCGCAGCGGAAAGAAGCAGGCAAGCAGGGCGCGGAGGTCTGCTTCTTTCCGCAGCGGAAAGAAGCAGGCAGGCAGGGCGCGGAGGTCTGCTTCTTTCCGCAGCGGAAAGAAGCAGGCAAGCAGGGCGCGGAGGTCTGCTTCTTTCCGCAGCGGAAAGAAGCAGGCAAGCAGGGCGCGGAGGTCTGCTTCTTTCCGCTGCGGAAAGAAGCAGGCAGGCAGGGCGCGGAGATCTGCTTCTTTCCGCAGCGGAAAGAAGCAGGCAGGCAGGGCGCGGAGGTCTGCTTCTTTCCGCAGCGGAAAGAAGCAGGCAAGCAGGGCGCGGAGGTCTGCTTCTTTCCGCAGCGGAAAGAAGCAGGCAAGCAGGGCGCGGAGGTCTGCTTCTTTCCGCAGCGGAAAGAAGCAGGCAAGCAGGGAGCGGAGGTCTGCTTCTTTCTGCTGCGGAAAGAAGCAGGCAGGCAGGGCGCGGAGGTCTGCTTCTTTCCGCAGCGGAAAGAAGCAGACCTCCGCGCCCTGCTTGCCTGCTTCTTTCCGCTGCGGAAAGAAGCAGACCTCCGTGCCCTGCCTGCCTGCTTCTTTCTGCAGCGGAAAGAAGCAGACCTCCGCGCCCTGCTTGCCTGCTTCTTTCCGCTGCGGAAAGAAGCAGACCTCCGCGCCCTGCTTACCTGCTTCTTTCCGCAGCGGAAAGAAGCAGGCAGGCAGGGCACAGAGGTCCGGAGACCTGCCGACGTTTGGGGAGGTTTGGGGAGGTGCGCGTGCACCTCCCCAAACCTCCCCAAACTTCGGCAGGTCTGCGGACGGCGGTGGCTTGGGAGAGGTGCGCGCGATCCCGGAAGCACCAAAGCCTCGGCCGTGCACAAGTCCTCGGTAAGTTTTTTTGTTGACTGGAGTATAAGCCGAAGTGGAATTTTTCAGCCCAAAAAGTGGGCTGAAAAATTTGGCTTATACTCAAGTATATACGGTATCCAAAAACTCAGCCCATTTGGTTTAGTGGCTAAAATCTGTGAGACTTAGGCACAAACGCAGTTGGGTAATCTTGGGCCACTCATTATTCCTAAGAAGGATTACATCAAAAAATTTAGAAAAATGTGAAATGTAAGGGTATGTTGCAGGATGTGATATGTGATATCTTTCAGGTATTAATGAACAAACTTTAAAATGTGTACCAAATAAAATTATTTCCCTTCCCTGATGGAAAAAAAATGAAGTTCTACTGTTGTTTATAGCTCACAGTGCAGGATTTAAAACACAAAACAAGTCATGTGTTCAGTTCTGATGTTTCTCTCTGCCAGGAAATCTTGGTTGACTGCAATTCTCCACTGTGGGGGTCTTCTTTACATTTATAGTAATTTGCTTTCCTTCTGTTTTCGTGTTTGGAGGAAAGTATATTGACAAGAAAGGTGATCTCAAACCCCCCAGCCTTATGATTACCTAAGCAGTTGCTACCTGCACAAAAGGCAATGCAAAGTAGTTTCAAGGCCGTTCTATCCTTCCCCCTCCAGAAGATAAGTGACCTTGATAGAAATATGCATGTTGTTGCCTTAGCAAAGGCAATGGGGGTGAAACATTCCTGGGAAGCAAGATCATGTTTGGAAGCCAGTCCAGCAAACTCCTTCCTGATTTACTGAAGTATAAGGAGGGGATATATGGCAGATTTTTGTTATTTGTAGCCTACCTCAATAAAGAATAGTTCCGGTATTCCTGTGGAGTTCAATTTCCACTCTGATCTACCTAGTGATACTCACACCATCCCAAATACGTGCAAGAAAATACTCCATCAATCGCTGCCTTCCAAAGCTGTACCACTGTGGAACTTTGCTAGAGGAACACTATGAGTCTCTCTGATAGTGAATTTCACATGAGTGGCAGTAGATATGCAGATCCCAAGCGGCTTCTCTTTGATTTGAGGTAGGCATTGAAAATCATGGCATTTTTTACAGTTCTAGTTACACGAATATCAACCTCTCCATATTGCTATGGAAAGAACTTAAAAAGAGCATGTGATTCACAGCCTCTGGATGAAGGGTAGCACTTCAACAGAAGTGAGCCCTTGCATGTGATGTAGGGAGAAGGAAGTAGGCTACCATGGGAGCCCTAAAGTCTTTAATTTTATGTTTCCAATGGGAATTTCAATATTTTGGAAAATTGCACCCATACTTCCATGAGCTCAATATTTCTATTACAGGAGAAAAAAAAGGCTGCACCAGCAACACCCTCTGAAGACTCTTCTGTGCAACCAAGAAAGTCCACATGGGAAGTCTTCTGCTGGCATAGAGAAAACACCAGTTTTATGCCAAAACACCTTAATATTAGTTCAGCCTGGCTATGAGATGGAGGCTTTGTTGCAATGAACCAAATAGTTACTGAGAAATCTTCACATTGCAGCTACAAGAGCATATAGAGGAACTATTCTAAATATCCCTTGTAAATATATAGATATTTAGAAGAAGGCATATCTCCTCTATTATCCAATATGCCACATTCTAGTTAACAATATTCAGGGGTCTCTGAGGAGAAACATTAGTTTAAGTCTTGAAAACCAATGTGGTATATTATCTAAAGTGTGAGATTCATCATGTTGTTACTGCTCCTCTTGGGATTCTTGTGATGGCAAAATGGAAGGGCTATATGACCTCTCGTCTGGACTACTGCAATGCTCTCTACATGGGGCTTCCCTTGAAGACCACTCGGAGGCTCCAGCTGGTACAGAATGCAGCCGCGAGAGTTGTCTTGGGAGTTTCCCGGTACTCCCATGTTACACCTTTGCTCCGCGAGCTGCATTGGCTACCAGTTGTCTTCCGGGTGAGGTTCAAGGTTTTGGTAATGGTTTTCAAGGCCCTACATGGCATGGGTCCGGAGTACCTCGGGGATCACCTGCTGCCGGCGTCAACTTCCCTCTGCCCTGTGCGTTCCCACAGAGAGGGCCTCCTCAGGGTGCCACCGGTCAGAGAATGTTGGCTGGTGGCCCCCAGGGGGAGGGCCTTCTCTGTGGGTGCCCCGGCTTTATGGAATCAGCTGCCGGTTGAGCTCCGGATGGCACCTGACCTTCGCTCCTTCCGACGCGGTCTGAAGACCTACCTATTTGAACAAGCCGGCCTGTCCTGATGGGGGATGTGCTGGGGTTTTTATTGGGGATTTTTATATTATTCTACTGTTTTTAATTCTTTTTTAATTTTTGTATGCTGTATTTTTTATGTGCCCTGTTCACCGCCCTGAGTCCTTTGGGAGAAGGGCGGTATACAAATATAATAAATGAAATGAAATGAATGAAATATAACTGACCTGAATGTATTGGGGGAAACGTTGGACATAAAAGTCACAAATCAGTCTCTAGTGCTGAAGGGCATCTGAGGGACAGGAGTGGTAAGACTAAGATATGGTAGTGTCACAACTTTGTAGTCAAAGCCCTGCCCTTTGCATACACACACACACACACACACACACAGAGAGAGAGAGAGAGAGAGAGAGAGAGAGAGAGAGAGAGAGAGAGAGAGAGAGAGAGAGAGAGAAGGTCTTTGATCAGGTGGTTGCATTTATCATCTTGACCCCTTTACCAGCTGCTGAAGATGTCCTTGCCAACATCCAATGAAAACTCTCTGTTTCTAATCTAATCTAATCTTCTTCTTCTTCTTCTTCTTCTTCTTCTTCTTCTTCTTCTTCTTCTTCTTCTTCTTCTTCTTCTTCTTCTTCTTCTTCCTCCTTTTAAACTAAAGCATTCTGTGGCGACTGAAGTATAGGCCTCAGACAGGCTAAACTGCTTTTTTGGAAGCCACCTTATCAATAAACATAGAGTGCAACAATTATTTCAGCAGCAGATTTTGGACGTCATGAAAGGGCAGGATATGGCAGATTAATTTACTATGGCTATATTTTTACTGCCAAGGAAGAGAGATACAGATAACTTTCTCACTTGTATGCCAAAATAATATGACAAACCTTGGGTAGTCTGCACAGTATGACTGGGGGCATTATTTGATGCTCGGCCTTGGGGCATCAAAATAGCCTTTAGCATCTTTGCTTTTCCTTATATGTTCCAGGCCACACATTTGGAGACCACATTTGCATAGTACACAAAGAGGCACACACAGAGTGATGTCAGTGAGCATCCTTCTACACTGTATACAAAGTGACTGAGAAAAAAATTTACAATGGTGATTTTTCAACTGACGGGGAAATTAATGGCCTCTATTATAAGCATTTAATCAGTGCCAGCTTCTAAATGTGCTACAGAGATAAAAGATGGATTGGTCCAAATATATCAGATCTATAAAATAAGAATGCTAACTTCATAAAAGCAGGAATGAGGTATTAGTTTTCTATAAAGGGAGCTGCTCCACTGAGAAGTGGGAGATGTTGGCAAGATTGCAATTAGCAGGGCAAAATAAAACATATGTGTATGAGGGCAGGAGAGGAAGTGAGCAGAGAACATACTGAAATCCTATTAGCTTTTCCATAATGGATTGTGAGGTAATTCACTTGCTGAGATACAGAGTTTTCAGTGAAATGTATCTATGTGTGCATATGGTATTATACACACCCTTATGGCTGTAGAAATCTGTGTAAGTGTTTAAATTGTTCTTTTTGTTTTCCTGCAAAAGTGATGAATACAGTTATAGCCTTTATGTCAAAAGGAAGGAGGGTGGGAGACATTCAGCTGATATGCTTCTTAGATTAGATGCTAAGCTAAATGCAGGAGACTGCAAGAACCTGAAGAGAAATCAAACTGGACTTGCTTATTGGTTGTTCTACTATATGAGGTTAAGATAACTATGTTCTGCTGTAAGGAGTCTACACTGGAATGCTGAAATGTTTGGGCAGCATCCTACACATTGATCAAGGATTGGCCAGATATATCTCCATTTCACCTGAAGCTATATTGCATGGATAGCATTGTTGATTACTCTCTAATGATGCAATAGTGTCTTTTCCAGGAGTCCAAATCACACCTGCAGTCCTCAGCTCTGTACTACATTGTATCATCTAATCCAGGGGTCCCAATTCCTGGGCCATGGCCCACTACCAGCCTGCTTCAAACTGAGGCGTGTCAGCAATGGGCAAGCATATGCAAATCTCCACGTGCGCGTGTGGTGGACAAGTGCCCTCCTCTCATGCACAAAGTTCCATTCATGTAAGTGGAGGACGCACCTGCCCACGACTCACACCAATGGAGCTGTGCGTGCATGCATGTGCCTGCCACTCATTCCCCCCTCCCCCCACACCAGGCCAGGCCACCAAGGTGGAAAGGTTGGGGCCACTGATCTAGTCCAGTGCTTCTCAACGTTTCCAAGTTTAAGATGTGTGGACCTCTATTCCCAGAATGCTGGCTGGGGAATTCTGGGAGTTCCCATCCATTCATCTTAAAATTGGCAAGACATCTACCCCTAATTTCTTAGGCTTTGTCAATGATGAATTCAGACTTCAGTTGGAATGATTAGTTTCTCCAGCAGGTCGCTAATGGAGGTGGAAAAAAGAGGACTGTTGGCAACTGGCTGAAACAAGATGGTGAGTCTGAACAGGAGCAGAGGGAAAAAAAAGGACGCCCCTCACAGCTTTGCTCAGTCATTAATAACTCATTTTATTCATTGCCATGGGAAAAATTAGGTTCCCTCCTTACATTAGCAGAGGCTACAATTAAGGTCTCGCTAGAAAGTGCTACTTCCCAAGGCAAATTCTTGTTTTTTGCTCCTCCAAGAGGCAGGATCAGACTGAGTAGCCCTGAAATATAAGAGGGTAGGAGAGAAATATCACAACAATGGTCGGATCGTTGTTTTGTTTTTTGTTTTTTAAAAAAAGACTGGACCTTCATTATTGGAAATGCTCAAACTCTGGTTTTCCAGGAACTCAATAATGTAGCTTTTAAATTCCCATTCCAACTCTATCAATCTCACTGAAATTTCTAGAGAGGCAAACTTCCATTGACCCATAGACTCAAAATCATTATGTACAATCTGACTAATTTACTCTTCATCCCAATATGGTAATAAGACAGTTAGCTCTCTGTTGGGTGAATAACCAAGGGAGAAGTGATAAGAGATGAGCATATAACCGTATGGCCATAGCACATTAATTCACATACATTTCTGTTCCTATGCCAAACAGCTTGTGCAATATGTGAATGAACAGGCTGTCAGAATTGCACTATGATCAGTGGTAAAGCATCTGATAATAATGGAACTTCACTTCTCCCATTAAGGAGATTATATCACAATGTATTTAATATTACAATGTATTACATCATTATTGCCTCCTTTATATGAATGGATTCATTCCATACAGCTCAAACTAACCAGAGATCTTGGCAACTTTATTTTTGTCAAAAAGCAGCAACTTCATAGATTGTATCTCAATATTCTTCCTTAGCAAGATTACATGGAACAGGATAAATCTAATACATTATGCTATCCCCTTTGGCATTTTGGCAGTTATATGTAGATATTTTTCAGCTATTTTGAAAGAAAGATCTGGATTTTATGTTTGTGAAAAATGTGTGAAGGACATGATAATCTATTTTTTTCCCTTCTTTACATTGGAAAAACATCCCAAAATGCTGAAGAGAAACAGGATGTTCAGAGAATTCAACTGTACTGTGACATGTGGGGCACTTAAGCTACGGACAATTAAAAAAATGCTCATTTTAAGAGGCTGATTGGGATATTTTTCGGAGGAAGGATAAATTATTAGCTTTCATCCTTTTGTTATTCACAGATAATGAAAAACTCAATTCCCAGAAGAGATCATGGTGATAGGGACCTGTTAGATTATCTCTCTGGACGATCCCCTCCTCATATATAAATGAAATAGCACACTGCACAATGGAGGAAAGAGAGTCAAAATCATTGCTTAGTTCCTAGCCTTATATTCTAAGGAAAATGCTTACATCACCTTAACACAAGTTCATACGGTTAGCATGGAAATCCATTCCTGTTCTTGCACAGGTTTACTTTCCCACTAAGACACACAAGGGTATTGTTTACGACACAGTAAATCCAGCCTGGAACACTTGGCCTTCTCAGTAGTGCTTAACAGCACACAAGGCGTGACTCGCCCCAGCCATAACTCAAGTACTGTCACTGCTTCTGGCTTAATTACAAAGCACTAAAACATGAAATAACAAAAATAATGATGGGAATAAAAACTTGTGAGATAAAATATGTACAACTGAGATGTGAGATGGGGGTGGAGTGGAGTACTATGCTTGGTGAAAGGTCTCAAAATTAACCTATGACTTATGATGAAATACAAATGTCGATTAAGGTTTGGGTTCTCTCATGCAAGAATGAAATACAAATTGTGCTTTCATTTAAAATGTAGAAGCAGAAAGAATAATGTGTACATTATAATCTGTGGATTATGTCTACTGGGTAAGAAAAAGCTGCTATCAAATTCCTTCTGCAAAACTGAATACAATACCATGTGGAGGGATGCACTGATGATATTACCTAGTTTGGGTAATGAAACATCTGCAAGAAACCAACCAAAACTCGGGAGTACCAAGGATCCCCTCATTTCAACCCTGAACTACAAATATTCTCCTTTATTGGTAATACCATATTGGTAGAAAAAATGTACACCAATATGAATGTCAGTGTCATGCTTTCAGAACACTAATGCTGATCTGAATCTCCCTCCCTCCATCTCTGCCATCCTCTTATTACTCTTCTGCTTAACTGGCCTCCACCAAAAGGAGATTGAGATGGTGTGGAAGTAATTTCCTTAAAGATTGGTCTAGGATTCTGCATGGGACATTGCATTTAAAAAGTAGACAACAGAAGCAATATCTCTGAATGAATAGAGACACTAAAATTATTTATTTCTTGTTCTTTACAATTTCATTGGAGGATAGGATTTAAAGCAATACTGCAATCAATTACAATAACTAAATACAAAAATGTATTTATTTAAATTTATATGTTGCCCGATGCCCCCCAAAATGTGGGCAGTTCACAAATAAAAACATTAAAAAGAATGAGAATGAAATACTGGGTTTGCACATATTATAACTTAAACATTTTGATTTATGGCATCTAAATGTCCCAAATAAACTCAACTAATAAATCTATAGTATATATATTATGCATATGTGTACATAATATAAGAGGGAAACAATTGCATCAATTTTTCACTTCTGGTGGATTTGAATAGAAAGAGTGTGAACATCCTTGTACTATTGACTCTCTCACAACATAATATCCTCCTGGGCCACCTGCAAAGGTTGGGAGTTGGAGGGACAGCTTTAGAGTGGTTCCACTGTTACTTGATTAGGTGGGTTGAATAGGTGGTAACAGAAGAGGAGAGGTCAGAGAGAGGCACTCAGGGCTCTCTTCAGTTCTGTTTCATGTCTACTTGAAGCTGGTAGGGAAGGTCATCTGCTGTTGCAGAATGAGGTATCATCAATGTGCTAATGATATCCGATTATGTTGCTCCATCCTAGACCAAATGGGGGATGCAGTAGGATTCTGGCTTAATAGTTGGAGGCTGTTAAGGCATAGATGGGGAGAAACAGGGTCAGATTCAAACCCAAGTAATGAGAGAAAGCAGGTGCAGTAGAGGACTCAGATGCATTCATAGCTGTTACTGGAATAACAAGTGAAAGCTCTTGTCAGGGAACTTTGACCAATTCTGGCTGGCATGCCAATTGTGGCATTATCAGGAACAGGATGCCCTGAGAATGGTTAATCATCTCCTTGTCTTCTCATGATGGCTACTGTAATTCATGCTACATGAGGCTTCCCTGAAGAACTCACATAAACTTCAGTATTGTCATGTTATATATACTAGTACTCTGAGAGTTGCATAGGTTACTGGTATGTTTAATTTTAAATTGCTCTCCATTGAACAACCCACCTACAGTAGATTTTTAGAGAAGATATTGCCAATGCATAAGAATCTGAGGGAAAAATAAAACAGGATGCATTTCATTATATTCTTGGAGAGGGTTGAAACTACTCTAGGGAGGAAGAGGGGGAAGCAAGAAACAATGTCATTTTTTCAAAAAAGAGGTTAAAAGGAAATGAAACATTAATTGTGTTAAGAGGACAATGGTTCACAGGTAAACAGCATATTGTAAAGCTAATTTGGAGGTTGTGGGAACTTTTTCAAAAATTGTATTGAAACCTACTTAGCAGTATCTTTTTTCTGCAATTTAGCAAGCTTTGTATGCAAAGAGAATCCCAAGAGAATGACTGTAATATACATGGAAGTAAAATATGTAAATTATTGCTTTTTCTTTTAAAAAACACATGAATTCAAAACAACTCCTTAGAAATGGAGGAAATGGCCCTTCCATCAGTTTTAGCTTTCTCATTTAATTTGTTTTACTGTCATCAAAATCTTAAAAAAACATTTTGTTTTAATGAAGGAGAAGGTTAGGAGTAGCAAAACCAAGCAAGCATAATAATCAGCTGGAATATGAACAAGTTAGCAAAGAATGGCTGTGCACATGAGGACAATTAAAAGGACAGGGCAAGGGAAAAGGTGGTGAACAGCCCTGCCAGATACGCATAACTGTTCATATATTGACAGACATACCTTGCACCCATATCTGATTTTAATATTTTTAAACCTTTCAGTTAGGGAAAAATATTATTTATTTATTTATTTATTTATTTATTTATTATTTAGATTTATATACTGCCCTTTCCCGAAGGACTCAGGGCGGTTTACAGGATATTTAAAAGAAAATCAATACAAAAGTTAAAACAATTAAAAAAGATTAAATGAAACCCTGAGAGAAAATAAAAACCCCAGTTAAAATTAAAAATTAAAAATTCTCAGCCTGGGCCAGAGAGCTCGAAGAGCCAGGTCTTCAGATCCTGGCGGAAATAAAATAAAAATATCCATACAGCAAAGCAAAACCTGAATCTCTATTGTTATATTTTTTTTCTTTTTCAAAAATGCTTCGGGGGTTTGAATAGCTGTTTTTAAAAAGAGAAATAGGAATGCACTGGCTGCAGAAGAAAAGGTTCATTTATCTGCCTATTTATGGAAAAATAAAGAGATAGGGAGTGGCAATTATTCTAGCATCTATAGGTGTTAACATGAAGTAGCTTCAGTTGTCTGTCTTTTGTAAATGGCTGATTAATGTCTAGTTACATCTCAAAATCCCATTTTATGAGAGAGTTCATAATATGTTCAAAGTTCCATAGGCATCTACTAGACTATAAAGATTTTCAGTGTCAGATGTAGGCAGTGGAGGTCCTGTAAAGGATCTGTCCTAGAGAAGACTGTGGTTAGAGTAGCCTTGTTTCTGATAGTACTCAACCAGATCCTATAACCTGATAATACCCTTCTCCTATTTGGCATTCAGTGCTGCAACTGGTACTTGACCTGCACAAGCATTTTGAACAATAACCTTTCCACCCAGTTCAGAATTCCAGCCATTCTATTACTTATGCTGTCCTCCAGAATTCTCTTAAGCTGAAAGAACTGAAGTCTAGCATTTGTTGTCTCCTGCATCTCCATTTTTCTACCTTCTTTTTTTAACTGACATCCTATTTTCAGTAAGCCTTTAGGATATATCTTAAATTAAATGAAGGTAACTCTGTAAATCATGCTGTTCTTTATAAGCGCCCTATCTCAATATCTACACTGGACATCTGAGTTTCACATTAAAGAAAGAGGTAGTACTGTACCTCTGAATCTGTAGATTCCACTTATCCATTGATAGATTTGCCTCCTGTAAAAGTAAATTTGGTTAATGTTTTAATTTAACATTGGTCTAGGATAGGCAGGCATGCTTTGAAAACAGAGCTATGTACTTACAGATTATAATATCCAAACTCTTCTGATAATACAAATATATAGAAAAACAATATTACTAACACTTTTAACACACTGCCTTAGCTATGTGAATTTATTGGGGAAAGAATCTGTGCAGCAGAATTCATGGAACAGCTTTCCATCAAACAATTAGAAAAGCAGTCATGCTTGAGATATTATTTATTCATAGAAGGATTTTTCTCCCCTTGGATCACTGGCTTAATATTTCCTTCTTTAATTTACATTTGTAACTGTACCTCAAACAGGATATGTTTTATTTCATGCTAGTTAAGACCATTTGCTGTCCAGGCTGATCAGGCATGCATGATTACCCTGTAGATTAAAATGAAGGAATTAATTGTCATCTTAATTACTTACAACTTTTAATTAATACTTGCAAGGGCAACAAAATGTTCCTGAATTCAAAATAAGGATCATTCTCCCCAAGGGCAAGAAAATAAATTGCCATTCTAGAGTTGGGGCACCGAATGGGCAGTTTTGATAAATATTGCGAATTGAACACAAAATGTCATTATTCACTTTATTAGATTATTTATGTTTGACTTTTTGATCTTCTGATATTAACTAAGGAGTCTTTAATATCTTCTATTAATGAAGATGGCTTGAACTTGAATGTCTTATGAATCATTGCACAACATGGTTTGTAAGTTCTATCAGAGAAGATATTAAAGTTCCCTTAGTTAACATCATAATTCTTTCTCTTCCTAATTTAAAAGAAGCACAGAATAGATTTCTTTTAAGAAAGTCTACATAAGATACTTTGAAGATAGATTATTATTTAAAGGTATTCCTTGACTTACAACCATAATTGAGCCTGCAATTTCAGTTGTAAGTTGTGACAGTTAAGAAAGTCACCATGTCATCATCACATAAAAATAGATTTTATGACCTATATTTGTGGGCAGGCAAATACCATGGTCATTAAGCAAACTCATTGTACTCTATGGAGCAGGAAACTGGAAGTAAATGTTAGTTTCTGGCATAAACGTCAAATATCATGGTCATAGACTGTTGGATGCTGCAAATAGTTGTAAAAACAGGCCAACTGCTGAGCACCCAAAATGTGATCATGTGACTGCAGGGGGGCAGACATTGAAACTTCAAATCTGTGTGGAAGTACTTGTTTGGGATCTTTCGTAAGTTCAAATAGTCACTAAGTGATTGGTTGAAAGTTGAGGATTACCTATATAGGCAACAACTAGCCTTCCATGATTGGACAAAGTGATTTAGAGAGCACAGAGAACTTCTCAATGACATTCCTGGAGGAATTATGCTATCGTGCCTTATATGTCTTCAGACTTGGTTTAATGTCATGGTTTCGACAGAGAGAAATAAAGCAGAACTCCAAGGCTTGGAAATTCCTTAATGGACATGTTTATTAGTTGCAAAGTATTGGCCCATCAAAAGTGAAACCAGTCTGAAGACATACGTAACAATTCCCCAATACAAAGTTAAGAAATCCCACCTCTAAAGCTATGCAAGCAACTACGTTCCCCAATACATCTTCTTGGCAGGCTTTGAATGAAACACCCAACCAGCAGTCTCGGGAGCAGCTGATGACCTTGGTTGCCACAGGACAAAAGTTTATTTTGATTAGCGAAGCACCTGCCAATCCCCCCTCCCCCCTTCAATGTGTCAACCAAAAATGAATAGGGAAAATGGCCACAGCCATGCTCATTTTCAAAGTTGACATTTAGAGTGAGTCACAGGGTTTAGAGTGGTTTGATCAGCACCATAGAGATCCTCCGAAGAAATATATTCATGTTTGCTCTTTGGAATATATTTGAACTGAACTGAGGGAACTAACTTTTTTGATGGCTTTTAAATGCTTTTAAAAATGCTTTATTTTACATTGTTACAATAGGTAATTGTAATTTAATTTAATTGTTTTAGCTGAATTGAGGAGTCAGCTAAGACAATACATTTGCAGTAGGTTCAAATGACTACAGATCTCATTATTGAAAAGGTAGATAGATGCCTTTGGAGATTAAATTGAAGATTAGCTGTTGTGTGGGAGGGATGTTTGCCTGGTAAATCCTTTTTGTAAAGTCTAAGAAAGACTTTTCTCCTTCTCCCTACCTAATTATCTCTTCTTCTTGTCTTTCTTTACTGTTCATAAACTTATTGCAAAATGTAACTATCTCAATTCTTGTTGGCTGAGACATTTTTAAGTCATAAGATGAGATTGGTAAGGGGAAGAAAAAAAGGCATTGAACTGCAAGCATTTTCCTCATGAAAAATGGGAATGGCGAATTGGTATGCCTTCTTTAATATGTCCAGAACTTGCTGAAAGGCTATAAAACCTAGAGTGATTTTTGATGTTATAAAACACGTCCTCTTGAGACAGTAATAAAAGATTATTTGTTTTGCACCTTCCAGGAAGGGAGAGAAACTTGAAGATGTCAACACTAATAATGTAATTTTTTAGCAGAAAATGGAAGTCTTGCATTTATGATGCTAATGTGAGGAGAGGAAAGAGTTGTTGAAAACAGATAAAAGTGTAACAAAAGTTAGTGGGGCTTAATGGAGAATGACCGTCTGGAATCTAGGTGTGCTCTTCACAAGGCAGTGAAATCTATGGTTCAGAAATGATCTTTCTCAGAAGTATACTTGCTCTTATTCTGAGATTTCTTGGGGAAAATACTGACACATTTAACAATCTTCCCCATTGTACTGTAGGAGGAAAGACATCATTGTGCACTATGAACATTCTTGGTGGGAATTCATCTTCAAAGCCAGATACAGTATATATTTGGCCCTTGATTTGCAAGACATTGTCTGCACTCCAACTAGGAGTGGAGACAATTAGGAGACAAAATTCAGAATTAGGATAAATAAATGAGAATAGGACAAAAATTGGAATCTTTTTAAAATGACAACTTGGAAGCACCTTTTTGAGGAAATCTGAGGACCACGAAAAGCCCTCAAACTTCATTTTGGGTATGTTGATTATAGATGTCAGTGCACTACAAAAGCTGCTCACCACGGGGGCTCTGCTCATTGGAGAATTCTCTAGCAACATAAGATTGTTTGGATTGCAGGGCATAATTTGCAGAAGGGTTCACTAAAGCACTGGTTGGGCAAAACATTTTCAGATTTTCTCTACAAATTGCTCTTCCATTTGTGCCTCTGAACAGCAAGAAATGGGTTTCCTCAGTGCATCATTATTACTAAATTGATACTTCTGACTTGGATCCCATTATCTGGTTTCATTTCCAGTTCCTAACTTTAAAAAAATGTGCTTTTCTTTATCATTTCAAAGTTTCTTATAAAATACCTAAAGGTGACTGGGCGCTGGCCTCAATTAAGAGAAAAAAATACTGAATTAACTGTACAATGTCTGGAAATTTCCATTCAAAATAGGATTAAAAGTATTGGAAATATCTTAATTCTGCTCCATAGTTTCAAGTATGAATGTGTCCATGTAGTTATCAAGTTACCAACAGTCAAGCTCAACTTGATGACTTTACTTTTATCTTAACCTTGACTTTAATCTTAAACCTTAAATGACTTCAGCCCAGATTTTCTGAAGAATTCTCTCTCTTGTTTAGTTCTGTCCAGATACTTAGAACTTCAGGAGGAAGTCCTTTTAAAGAGGTGGAACTCCATATGATAAGTGCACAGGAGAATAACCAACTTCGGCATCTCTTTAACCTGGCCTTCTGAATGATCTTAATGTTATAATATTTAAATGATGGCATCTGTTCTTCATGGATTTTAAATTATATTCTAATGATGAGGTGCAGTTCTTTGAAATAATGCTTTGCTTCATCAAAGCTTTGGCTAACATGCCCTTTCCAAGACACTTCTTTTTGTCAGAATGGAATATAACACCACTTATCAGTAGATAAGAATGTGTTCTAGGCATGCTCAGCATATGCGTAGAACCCCTTTGATATTAAAACAAGATTGTTAAGATGTATAACATCATACCTCAATAATCAAGCTGAAAGAACTCAATTCCTGGAGATGAAGCGTCCTCCTAAGATAGTTTGTAGCTGATCTGCACATGGTTATATTCTGCTTCTATTGATTTTCTATTGTTTTATTAATTTATCTATTTTTGTGTGTTCAGTACAATATTATCAAAGCAATGAATGACCTTGCCTAGCAGCTTCATGGAGATGTTAAACAAGAGGAGTGAGACACTGAACTTCACATGTCAGAGGTCTCCAACTCAATCTCTCCCCCACTGCCAATACCAACTGGTTCCAACACAGAGAAAGTAGGATAACCATTGGAACACTATGCCTCTAAACTCTCATGCTCCAGATGGTTACTGTGATTTATGGCATTGAAAGTGGCTGAGACATCAAACACAACCAGGATCTTGGACAACTCATCTCCTGGCTCCATGAGAGGTCACAGCAAGCATGACTAATGCTGTTTCAGTACTAATTCAAGTCTAAAACCTGACTGCAAATAGTCTAGGGATATTCTATAATGTTCAGGGCCCTCTACGATACTGTGGGGTATTTATTTATTTATTAGATTTGCTTGCTACTCATCTTGACTAGACACAACTCTGGGTAGCTTACACACATTAAAAACCAGTTAACATTAAAACAATAAATACCAATAACAATGATTTACAATTAAAAGACAGGGATAATGGGAGCAGAAAGTACATGGGGAGAGATGGGGTCTTCTCTTAACCTCATAGCCAACCCCAGAATGGTGCACCCCTGTTGGGGCCCCAGACCATCTGCCAGAACTAGGTCTTTAGGTCCTTAAGGAAGGTCAGGAGGGTAGGTGGAATCTCACCTTGGGGTGGGGACACACTTTCCAAAGGGCAGGAGCCACTGCATAAAAGTCTCTTCTCCTGGATTCTGCCTATCAAAATTCCCAGACTGATGGGATCCACAGCATGTTCCTTTTGCTGAAATGCATGGGCTAGGGCAATCCCACTGGGGTGCGATGGTTTCTCAGAAAGCCTTTAACAAACACTGCTAAATCAAAGGAGGGTTTATTAGAAAGGGAGACATAATAGCTTCCTTCAGGGTTAATATCCTGAAAGATACTGTCCCTTTCCAGCCTTGGACTTTTGGCTCCTATAGGACACAAAATCAAGAACAGCAGATCTCTGAGCAGGCACTATCATTACCATCACCCAAACAGTCCATCTGCTTATCTGCAACAAATGTATGGATGAAAATAGTTCCACTGGAAATTTACCAGCAGCAACCTAAGCCCAAATCACCAATGATCTGACCACTAGGACCCAGGATTAAAGTCATTGGGCCAAAAGAGGGTATCAACATTCCCATCTCTCTCTCAGGCCATTGGTTACTCATCCTTTAACTGTGAAATTTGTGGTTTCATACTGTCCAAAACCACACCTTCCCATAACTATCCCTTTATATGGCACATAGTAGCCCCCAATATAACAATTGCACCTTCAATCTCATTTCAACACATTGCTCACCTGATTCCTCTCCCCTTATTGATCATATCCCAGGACTGACAACCTTATCCCCAGTGAAGTCATTGGAGCAGGATTGCAGACATGTCCTTCAAATCCCCTTACAACAGAATTCTAATCTCTTCCTTCCAGTTCCAATAACCCTTCTCTTATTAAGCCTTTAGGTGAAGATAAAACTTGTCCTCTTACTGCAGGATGATCCTGCAATCTGAACTCCACCTCTCAAACAAAGGATCATGACTAAAACCCATTTCTTCTCTACCTTAATCTGCTGCAATAGTCCAGGACTGAAGCCACCTAAATCAGAGGTCCCCAACCTTTTGCGGACCAGGGACCGGTTCTGTGCAGAAAGGTTTTTCCACGGACCAGAGAGTGCGTGGTTTTGTGTGCTACCTGCATCCAATGGATGGGGCTATGCTTGTTTGTGCAGATTGGTTGCTGGCATGCTGCAGTCTGGTACTGGTCCACGGACCAGGGGTTGGGAACCCCTGACCTAAATCATAGTTCCCATAAATTTCTTCTAAGCAGTTTACAGATTCCACAAAGCTCTCAGTCCCACTTTCTAGATTTAGTATGAGTCCAAGCTCAGACTTAAAGCAGCCTCCAATCACAGACTCCTTCCCTCTGTCACAATGCAGTTGACCGACAACCTACCTTGCACTGTAGTTGGAAGTCAGAGTATCCTGCTGTAAGAGTTGCAGAACAGAAAAGGTAGTGAGAATTTGACCTACAATATTGTTCTGGAGGCAGCTGAACAGCCTTCTTCTCTCATGGAAACTTTGATCTTACAGTCCCAATTATACTTGTAGTATTAGGTTAAGTAATGTTTCCTATAGTTGGGATCTTCATTCAGATCTAAATTCAGCTCTTTTGTTCCCAGGTACGTTCATTCTGAGAAACAGATGGTTGACTTTCTATAGCTGGTGCATGGAAGTGTGATTTTCAAAGGTAATTGATAAAGTTAATATACACTGTAGTATCAGTGAACATATGTAGACTGAAATTTACAACTGGGGGGGTATAATTCTTGAAAAACAAATGTTCTTTTCCCCAGACTCTAACCAAGAAAGTTTTTAATTACCAAGCCAGTTCTAAATCAAGCCAAGTGCCAGTTTGCCTATGACTAAAACTGTGCTTTTTAGCCCTATTCTCAAGAAAGAGACACTATGTGATTCTTTTAATGTTGAGGATAGATGGATCACAATGAAAATTGAAACTACCTTGCTAGCTTCTCTGGCAACAGATGAAACATACAGCTGCAGGAAACCGTGCAAAAAAAAAATCAATGTCACTCAAAGAGACATTTGACATTGTCTCCCGAGGGGACAGATATTGCGGCTGTAAAATACCAATAATAAACAGGTGCCTAGAAAGAATAATGCTCAACATATGGCAGGATTAGGAGTGCTCAGCATATATTTACCTTCATCCAGTAATAGGAGCTATTCTGAATGATTTGCAAGTTGAGGAGGACCAAATGTTCTTAGGAATATCATTGGGTTATTCTGAAAAAGACTGGGGGCATAGAATAACTCAATGCAATCCAAAGTAAGCAAACCTCAAAATGCCCAGAAAAGGGATATAATAGAACCGATACTTATATGTCCTGAGTAAGACTCCCAGATTTTTTCTTTCATTTTGATACAAGTTACTGAATTAGGAAGCAAAGATTCCTGTTTACCCTCCCCTCAGATAGATAGAGGACATAGTGAATAATGTTGACAGACAGAAAGAAGAATAACTAGTTAAGCTTGAGCCACAACAAAGAAAATAATTTGAGAAAATGCCTTAGACAAGCCCTCCTTAATTCACATGAAGTGAATTGGTTTGAGCTACCTTTAGGGCTGACAAATCTATTTCCCCCAAATTTGTTTCCTTGTGATCTCCCCATTCTTACATGTGAGGGGACCCAAAGATTGCTTTATACCGGATGTAGAGGAACTGATAAATCGCATATGATAAGGAATGGTCACAAGATTTACCCAGACAATATCCTAATTCAGGAGAGGACACTCCTTCATTGGCCTAAAAGTTACCTTGTATATTTTGCAGGGAGGTGAGGGATCCAGTGAACAGGCTATGGTGTAGAACAGGGGTCGGCAACCGGAAAAAGGAAAAGAGCCACTCAGAACCGGTTCCATCACACAAACAAAAAAGTGGGAGCCGCAAAAAGTGTGCACGCATGCGTCCACTCACGTGCATGCGCAAAAAACATTTTGCGCATGCACAAAATGGGAGGCACCTGCGCAGTGACGGGTCTCCCCTTTGGAGAGGTGCGCGCCGTCCCGTCCGGAGACCTGCCACGTTCGTCAAACATGGACAAACGTGGCAGCTGTGCAAACGGGATGGCGGCGGTTTGGTGAGTGCACGCGCACCTCTCCCAAGCCGCCGCCATCCTGTTTGCACAGCTGCCGTTGTTTGTCAATGTTTGACGAATGCGGCAGGTCTCCGGACGGGATGGCGGCGGTTTGGCGAGTGCGCGCGCACCTCCGCCCTTCAGAAAGGTGCGCGTGCACCTCTCGGAACGGGCGGTGCCACTCTCCATTTGGAGAGGTGCGTGCGCACCACTGCCCGTTCGAAGAGGTGCACGCGCACCGGGCGGCTGGGAGCCGCGGGTTGCCGACCCGTGGTGTAGAAGAACTAGGGTTTTCTGATTCTTTTTTCTCTTTGGAGTTGTTTTTTTTTAAGAAGAGTTGAGGGAGGTTTTTGTTTTACAAATTATTTAATATTAGGACATAACATTAAATTTTGTTGTGTGTTTCCTACAACATCATTGCAAGAAACCATAGCATTAATTTTTGGCAGCTCTGATTAGAGGACCTATACATAAAGCCCTGAGGTTACAGATTGCTAATTCGTCAAGAAAGAGAAGATGGGAAATTTTCAGACAGGAATCCTAGAAATTGCATTTCTGGCTATAATACCTAGTGTACTCACAAAACTATGTTTCCCAGGTTTTGGGGGAAATTTAGTGAAGTTTAGTTCAACACAATTTAAGGACACCCACAACAAACCAGAGCACAGTCAGAAGAGAACTAGGATGAAAAAAGGTCTAGAAAGCATTAAAATCAAGACAAATACTGGAAAATCAGGGTATCAACCTGTCGTGGTGGGCACAGCTACAAATGCAAAATAGATATGAAAAAGATGTGAAACTGTATGGGTTTTATAAAGAACAAACTGTATTTGATAAGATATTGTTAACCTCTGAAGAGAAATTAATTAAAACAATGTATAACTTTTTGTTAATTTTGGAGATGGAAAGTGAACAAACCAAAGAAACAATGACAAGGTGGGCAAATTTTTTTGGTTATAATATAGAACTAGAAAAATGGGAAAAATTATGGGAGAGAAATTATAAATTGACAATGTCAACTTTGTATAAAGAAAATCTATATAAAATGTTTGATAGATGGCGCTTGCCACCAGCAAGATTAGCAAAAATGTTTAAAAATATGTCAGATAGATGTTGGAAATGTAAACATAACTCAGGCACGTATTATCATATCTGGTGGACATGTGGTAAAGCAAAGGCTTATTGGAAAAAAAATACATGGCTGGTTAGAAAAAATGTTGGGAGAACATGTAGGATTTATTTATTTATTTATTTATTTTAATTCCATTTATATCCCGCCCTTCTCCGAAGACTCAGGGCGGCTTACAAGCTTAGCAGTAGCCTTCATTCTATGTATATGCCTGCTTATTAGGGCTTTCACACCACCACCACAGCGGCATTATTACAAAGTCAGCTTAATTGCCCCCAACAATCTGGGTCCTCATTTTACCTACCTCGGAAGGATGGAAGGCTTTAATCCTGAACTTTTTCTATTAGGTGTGATACCAGAAAAGATTAATAAACAAAGTTTATATTTGATTCTATACCTCACAACAGCAGCAAGAATAATCTTCGCGCAATACTGGAAAAATGAAGGAATACCACCAGAGGAAGAAGTAATTAAAAAAATATTGGAATGCGCAGAGATGGACAGATTAACTATGAATTGAAAGATCAAGAAGAAACAGAATACTACCAAACCTGGGAGTCATTCTACAAATGGCTAGAGGAGAGAACCAAAGATTAGGATTTGACTATGTATTAGCGCTTTTGAACCCAGACTGCACACTGGTTGAAAAACTAACATATGTATGTAAGGAAAAAAAACTAATAAAATCTTTATTAAAAAAAGAAAAAAGATCTAGAAAGTTCTCTAAGCAATTATGAAAAGAAACAAAGAAAATAATATAAAAGTAACAGATAAATCAAATATTTAAAGAACTGTGATATAGCTGTTTTGGTAGTAATCAAAACAGCCAGATTGGTGTAATGGTTAAGGTACCAAGGTAGAAACTGGGAGATTGTGAGTTCTAGTTCCACCTCAGGTATAAAGTCAGTTGGGTGACCCTGGGGCAGTCCCTCTCTCTCAACTCTAGGAAGCAGGAAATGGCAAACAGTCTTTAACTCTTGCCGAGAAAGCTGCAGTTGACAGAAGCTTTCACTTATTAGCAGGCAGAATAACAGAATAACAGCATTGTAAGGGACCTTGGAGGTCTTCTAGTCCAACCCTCTGCTCAAGCAGGAGCACTTATACCATTCCAGACAAGTGGCTATGCAGTCTGTTTTCAAAAGCCTCCAGTGATGAAGCACCCATAACTTTTGAAGGCAAGCCGTTCCACTGATTAATTGTTCTCACTATCAGAAAATTTCTCCTTAATTCTACTTTGCTTCTCTCCTTGATTAGAATCCATTGTTTGTTGTCTTCCCTTCTTTGGAAGGCATGGCTTCCCCTCATTTGTGACAGCTCCTCAGATATTGGAACACTGGTATCATGTTGGTAAACACATGGGAAAAAATTGAGTATTTTAGAAGTACATTTTTCATGCATCAATATTGTGGAAGAGGTCATTTGCATTATTATTGTTTTCAAGGATCAACTATCCATTTAAACAGTATACAGGCAGCATGCTATTCCTTTGCTTTTTCCATTTTGTTTTTCTTCAGAAAATAATTCCTGCACCCGTATGCTTGTACCTGCTATGTTGTGTCTGACATACTAATAACAAGATGATCATTGATCATTTGGAAAACTGATGTCAGAGAGTTGTGAAATATTGATTCAGACAACTGATGCTTTGATTCTGCATTGCTGAGGGGTTAAAAGGAAAAAAAAACAACCCCACATCACACAACAGCTTTTTATATCTAAGATGTAGAATGTTTATCTTGTAAACAGTGCTCTGATGACTGCCAGAAAAATACCTGAACATTATTATTAATAGGAGCATCCTAATTGCTGGGTTTTAGTAGAGCTAACACTTTGGAATGCAAAGCATTTTATAAAAATTACATAAAGAATTCTAAAACCTAAGCGTTCCCCTCAAGATATGCACAGAATATCTCTCTCTCTCTCTCTCTCTCTCTCTCTCTCTCTCTCTCTCTCTCTCTCTCTCTCTCTCTCTCTCTCTCTCTCTCTCTCTCTCTCTCTCTCTCACACACACACACACACACAGATATACAGAGAGAGAATTGTATTGATGTTATAAATTTTTATTCAGCATTTCAGCATTATCTTTATTAATGGAAAATATATACTGGTAATAAAGACCAGAACAAGGTAATTATATATGAATGGCAATTTGCAAGTAATCATCTAACTCACCTAGAAGGACAAGGTTGGAGCAATGTGATCTATGTTTTTTTTACGGAAGCAAGGAGAACACACCTGCCTGCTTAATTTTGCAAAATTGATTGCCAAATAAAATACCTTGGCTATAACTGTATGATTACTTTTATAGAAGGTATTTCATTAGTGAACAATAAAATCCATAGTAATTAAAAAAGGGACCCAACGCAAGCACATGCTTATATTGAGCAACAGCAATACAAAAAGATGCTGGAGACAGATGACCACTTTAATGGCAATGGCAGAAGCATCATTTCATTCTGTACAGGTGAAGGCAATAGAATAGAAAAGAGCTGGAAGGGATTTTGGAGGCCTCTAGTCCAGGTCCCTGCTCAAGCAGGAGAACCTATACCATGTCAGACAAGTGACTGTCTAGTCTCTTCTTAAAAACCTCCAGTGATGGAGCACCCACCCTAACCCCTGTTTCTTCTTTTCTTTAGACTAGCCAAATCCAAGTCTTGCAGCTGTTCTTCATATGTTTTAATCTCCAGACCTTTGATCATTTTAGTTGCTCTTCTCTGAACTTTTTCCAAAGTCTCAACATCTTTTTTGTAGTATGGTGACCAAACTTGGTTGCAGTATTCCAGGTGTGCTCTTACTAGGGTTTTATAAAGAATTACTAATACTTCACATGATCTTGATTCTATGCCTCTGTTTATACAACCCAGGATTGTATTAGCTTTTTTTGGCTGCTGCTGCACACTGCTGGTTCATGGTTAAGTGATCGTCCACTAGGACTCTAAGGTCCCACTCACAGTTACTGTTTTTAAGCCAGGTCTTACCTAATCTGTGCTTGTACCTTTGGTTTTTCCTGCCTAATTGTAAAACTTTGCTTTTCTCCACATTAAACTTCATTTTGTTAGATAGGTCCCATTGTTCAGGTTTGTCAAGATCTTTTTGGATCCTGAGTTTGTCTTCTGGGGTGTTGGCTATTCCTGCCAGTTTAGTGCCATCTGCAAATTTGATGAGTTCCCCTTCAATTCCCTCATGCTTACTTCTGTGCATGTGGATGTAGAATAATTGGGTTGGAAGAGACCCTGGAGGTCTCCCCCCTGCCCATGGCAGGAGATCTTATATCCTTCCAGACTTTCTTTGGCCTTGATGGGATGGATACTATGATTATAGAAAGAATAACAGAATAACATGACAGAATAACAGAATTGGAAGGGAACTTGGATGTCTTCTAGTCCAACCCCCCACCCAGTCGAGAGATTCTATACTATTTCAGACAAATGGCTGTCCTATCTCTTTTTAAAAACCTCCAGTGATGGAGCACCCACAACGTCTAGAGGCAAGCTGTTCCACTGGCTAATTGTTTTCACTGACAGGAAATTTCTTCTTAGTTCTAGGTTGTAGTGATAAACCACTTCTGGATTTTACCTAGAAAAGCTCATAGACAGAAAAAATAAAATGACTGATGATATAATGCAGGATGGTGTGCCCCGCTGGTCAGGTAACCTTTTTTAAAAAAAATCCCATTTATATCCCGCCCTTCTCCAAAGACTCAGGGCAGCTTACAATCTAAGCACAAATCAATGTGCTTAGCAACCTTCAATATGTTACTGAGGAAGAGCTGAGGATTTTTCAGGGTACTAATGGCATTTATGATAAAAGCCTCTAGGACATCTCATTGTTGATACTGCTATGCAGGGAAAGAAAATCTGAAATTACAAAGAGGGAAAATTCATTCATTCATTCAATTCATTCATTCAATTTCAATTTCATCTCAGTCAGTGACTCTGGGTGGTTTACAATAAAAAAATCATAAATTACAATTTATACACTAAAAACATTTTAAAACAACAAAAAATGAAAAAAATAAAAACATCCCAAATAAATATATTAATGAGAAATTTCCTGACAGTTAGAACAATTAATCAGTGGAACAAACTGCCACCAGCAGCTGTGATTGCTCCAACACTGGAAGTTTTTAAGAAGAGACTGGACAGCCATTTGTTTGAAATGGTATAGGGCAGTGGTGGCGAACCTATGGCACGTGTGCCAGAGGTGGCACTCAGAGCCCTCTCTGTGGGCACCCACACCATGTCTCGGAGGTGAGAACTGTCCCTCTTCAACCAGCCGCCTGCTAACTTGCCGAGGTCCCACATGGCCGGATGGATCCCGGCACGGCTGGTTTCCCTCCCCCACATCCCATCCCTCCTGACCTCACATGCTCTCCTTTTCCCAGGCGCAACCCACTGCATCGCCTCCTCAGCTGTCGGTCAGCCATCCAGCTCAGAGGCAGCTTCTTTGAACTGCTGGCGATGGGCTGCAGAGCCCCAGAGTGTGCCTGTCAAGGGGCCAGCAGGCTGTGGCTACTGATGGACACCATCGGCCCCCCAAGCACTCGCTGGCTTCTGTGTGAGAGGGCCGATGGTGTCAGGCAGCAGCCGCCCCAGCCCTTGCCTTGCCCCATGGCAATGGTACCCTCGCCCTGCCTCGCCTCACCCCGCAGGACAAGCTTTCTGCCTACCACCCCACCTGCCAGAGACCCCCTGGATCTTCTCCATCCCTGCCCACCCCCTGTAGGTGTCCCTCCCCACGAGCAACATTGAGGTGACCACGCCCACCTTCACCACACCCACCCAATCTGCCATGACCACCACAGCCACACCCACCCAGTAGGCTACGCCCACCTGGCACCCAGCAATAAATAAATGGGTTTTGGGTTGCAGTTTGGGCACTGGGTCTCTAAAAGTTTCGCCATCACTGGTATAGGGTTTCCTGCCTGAGAAGGGGGTTGGACTAGATGACCTCCAAGGTCCCTTCCAATGCTGTTTTTTTTGGTTGTTGTTGTTGTTGTTGTTATTATTATTATTATTATTATTATTATTATTATTATTATTATTATTATTATTATTATTATTATTATGGAATAAGGAACCTATGAAGAGTGAACATGGAAAAGCTCCACTCAGTGAAAGATTATATAAATTGATTAGCCATTGACAGGATCAGGAATTTGAAATTGACTGGAATTGAACACTTCCAATCAGATGATCCTGTTGTTTCCTACTCAGGATATAAAAAAAACAATGAATGAATGGCATTGCTTTCACAGTCAGGAAGCACACAGCAAAGTCAATATTTGCCATTGCTGCAGAAGAAGAGGAAAGCTGAGGAGTTTTATGTCCAAGTTCAATCTGAAATCAATATGCAGGAAGAAATTTGTTGTTGGATATTCAAACAATAAAGGCAGAAAAAGTTAAAAAGGAAAACTTAGTTGTACAGAAATGAAGAAACAGAAATGAATCAGGAGGATGATTTATCAATTTCTGCCAAATCAATATTTTCTTTGTAGCTAACATATTAATCAACCAAGATTATGTTTATATGTGGACTTTACCAACACCAGAAATGACTTGGAAGTCCTGAACCTAATCAGTAAGAAACCAGAACTATGGTATTAAATCAAATAAGTTGCTATGGATGAATGTGAAAAACCAACTGTCAAAGACCAAGAAACAGGAGAATGCAAACTGAATATAAAATGATGGAAATTGTTAAGAAGAGATGAAAAGCCAAAGGCAAGAAGTTCTCAGAAAGTAATATAATGAAACATTTCAGATAGTTGTCAACAAGACAAGAAATAATGTTATAAAGACATTGAAGATGGAAACAGACACAGAACAACAAGTAATGCTGCTTATTTTATAAACTCTGCTTTATTGATGCTTGGGAAAAGGATAAAATGGAAGGGAAAGAAGGCAGCATGGGTGCCTTAAATTTTGTCAATCAGCCTGTTCTTCACAGGTGCCGTGACAGAAAAGGTTGACCTTCTGGATCCTATCAGGATACATTCCTTAATAGATGGGACCTTTAACATCCTCTCCAGCCAGACCTGATGGGATGGGGAAGTGTAACTTGGGAGAGAAGTTCCTCAAATAAGCTAGCACTATGCTAGATAGCTATGTTCCTTCTCATCTCTATGGGTGGTATGTAGCTTCCTCAATCTGGGGTCCTTTACCAGAGACCTGAGAGTGTGAGGGTCCTCACTCTTCTAAACAGAGAACTCTGATGTTACTTCTGGGTTCTTTTGGAGCCACTCTCCATTTAAGGAATCACAGCCCCAAAATTCTTATCACCAGTGGGACTACCTTGGCCTTTAGTTTCTACATCTTCTCTAGTTCATTCCATCAAGCCTGGTACTTCTCTAGCTTCTCATATTCCTTCTTTCTTATGTTACTGTCATTTGGAACTATGTCATCTATCACTACCACTGTCTTCTGCTCCTTTACTACTATGACTAGTTATAGTGCTACTCAGTGCTTTTTTTGTAAAAGAAAAAGGTGCCAGAACTCACACATGTCATACAGCCCGCCTTGCCTACCCTACAAGGTTCCATCAAAAAAAGGTGCCGGAACTCCATTCTGAGTGTTCTATGAGAGAAAAAGCCCTGGTGCTACTATATATCTGGTTGATTGGCCAGTATCTGCTTGTTCATCTGAATCTGTAAGTCCCATAACATCCTAGCCCTATTATTCTACATGACCTTCCATGTAATCTCCCATCTAGAGTATGGATGGGAACACTACTAGTGCTCCCAAGAAGCTAGTAGTGTTCTCATCCGTATTCCCAATGAAAGGCCAACACCCACTGCGGGGAAAAAGAATTATAGAAATAAACCATTGTCTAAAGGGTTGGTCTTGCCAAGAAAACTTTGGTTTCATGGCTCATGGATTTCCTATGCGAAGGACTCTTGGCAAGGGATGGGCTGCACCTGACAAAAACAGGGAAAAATGTACTCAGAAAAAGACTGGTCCAACTCATCAGGAGGGCTTTAAACTAAAATTTAGGAGGGGGTGACCAATCTTTAGAATCTCTAGAACCCAAAACCAATCATAAATCCCAAGAAAACAAATCAAATAATGAGGTAGGCAGAGATGAGAAAAAAGAAAAACCCAAACAACAATCAGGAAATGCAGGAAACATACCCACAAACAGGCATAAAAGTCTTAAATGCTTATATACAAATGCCCAAAGTTTGGGGAACAAACAGGGTGAACTAGATTAGTACTGCACATGAGGAAGGGTATGACATAGTTGGCATTACAGAAACCTGGTGGGACGAAACCCATGAATGGAATGGACTGATGGATGGATACAAATTGTTCAAAAGGAACAGATCTACAAAAAGATGAGGGGCAGTTACACTATATGTAAGAAAACACTACATATCTGCAGAAATGCACATGATCCAAGATAAAATATCTCCAGAATACATATGGGTCAATAGAAAAGAGAAAAAAGTGACATTACCATAGGTGTATATTACAGACCACCCAACCAATCAGAAGAAATAGATGAACTCTTTGCCAACCAGTTAACAAATCTATGTAGGAAGCATACCACAGTAGTAACTGGGAGACAAACTCTGCAGTGAGCGGGAGATCAAATAGATTGTTGACCAAACTAGCTGACAACTTTGTCATCCAAAAGGTGGAAGAGGGAACTAGACGTAAAGCCATACTGGACTTAATTCTAACTAATAGAGAAGAAGTGATGGAGGGAGTTGAAGTTGCCAGAACCTTGGGCAAAAATGACCATGTCATACTGGAATTTAATATAATGCAACCCCTAGCAACAGTTAAAATAATCCAACCAGTGTCTTTAACTTCAAAAGAGCTGACTTTAACAAACTCAGAGAGAACCTAGGAAAGATCCCATGGATGAAAATCCTAAAGGGGAAAACAACCCAAGAAATGTGGGAAACTCTGAAAAATGCAATCATAAAAGCCCATACTAGCACAATACCACTGACAAATAAAAACAAAAAAATCAAGAAGAAGCCAGCATGGCTGCATAAAGATCTCTCTGACAAATGGAAAGATTTATTATTTATTTATTTATTTTTATTACATTTATATCCCGCCCTTCTCCGAAGACTCAGGGCGGCTTACAAGCTTAGCAGTAGCCTTCATTCTATGTATATGCCTGCTTTTTAGGGCTTTCACACAGACACACCCAAGCGGCATTATTACAAAGTCAGCTTATTGCCCCCAACAATCTGGGTCCTCATTTTACCTACCTCGGAAGGATGGAAGGCTTAGTCAACCTTGAGCCTGGTGGGATGCAAACCTGCACTAATTGCAGGCAGCTGGTGTTACTTAAGGAGGCATTAGCCCACTGCTCCACCAAGGAAAGATGGGCACATAACTAAGGCTGATTATCAGCAGACAGCCAGAACATGCAAAGATGAAGTCAGGAAAGCAAAACTCAGAACGAACAAAGAGTTGCAATAGAAATCATGGATAATAAAAAAAGTTTCTTCCAGAAAACAGATTTGTGAAAAACTAGAAGCAAACAAAGTTATAACCAGTAGCTAGCATGGGTTTGTTAAAAACAGATTATGCAAGCCAATCTTACTTCATTCTTTGACAAAGTGACTAAACTAATAGACCAGTGAAATATTGTGTACATAGTATACTTAGACTTCAGTAACACATTTGATAAAGTAGACCACAACCTACTCCTTGGTAAGCTAGAAAAAGGTGGAATAGACAACATCACCACCCGATGGATCTGTAGCTGGCTGGCAAACAATACTCAATGAATAGTCCTCAACGGCACTACATCCACATGGAGAGAAGTAAGCAGTGGGGTACCACACAGTTCTGTCTTAGGCCCAGTACTCTTCAATGTCTTCATTAATGAGGGAATTGATGAGGGAATTGAAGGAGAACTCATCAAATTTTTAGATGACACCAAAACCTGGCTTAAAAACAGTAACTGTGAGAGGGACCTTGGAGTCCTAGTGGACGATCACTTAACCATGAGCCAGCAGTGTGCAGCAGAAGTGAAAAAAGCTAATACAACCTTGGGTTGTATAAACAGAGGCATAGAATCAAGATCACGTGAGGTATTAGTACCACTTTATAAAAGTCTAGTAAGACTGCACCTGGAATACTTCAGCCAATTTTGGTCACCATATCACAAAAAAGATGTTGAGACTTTGGAAAAAATTCAGAGAAGAGCAACTAAAATGATTAAAGGTCTGGAGACTAAAACATATGAGGAACAGCTGCAGTACTTGTGTTTGGCTAGTCCAGGGGTAGGCAACCTTGGCTCTTTTATGACTCGTGGACTTCAACTCCCAGAATTCCTGAGCCAGCATGAAGTCCACGAGTCATAAAAGAGCTAAGGTTGCCTACCCTGGGCTAGTCTAAAGAAAAGAAGAAATAGGGGAGACATGAAAGCAGTATTCCAGTATTTGAGGTGCTGCCACAAAGAGGGGGTAATGTTATTTACCAAAGCACCAGAGGGCAGGACAAGAAACAATGGCTAAAAACTGACCAGAGAGAGAAGCAACCTGGAATTAAGGAGAAATTTCCTGACAGTGAGGACAATTAACCAGAGGAACAGATTGTCTCCACAAATCATGGGCACTCCATCATTAGAGATTTTTAAAAAGAGGCTAGACAGTCACTTGTCTGACATGGTATAGGTTCTCCTGCTTGAGCAGGGACCTGGACTAGAGGCCTCCAAAATCTCTTCCAGCTCTATTCTATTCTATTCTATTCTATTCTATTCTATTCTATTCTATTCTATTCTATTCTATTCTATTCTATTCTATTCTATTCTATTCTATTCTATTCTATTCTATTCTATTCTATTCTACTCTATTCTATTCTATTCTATTCTATTCTATTCTATTCTATTCTATTCTAGATTTCAGAGGGTCTAGCCCATATACTGTATAGCTGTTCCTGTACACAATTCCAGCTACTTGGTTGTACCATTCAGTGTATGCCCCAGATTGTTGGGGCCAATTAAGCTGACTTTGTAATAATGCCGCTTGGGGTATGTGTGAAAGCCCTAATAAGCAGGCATATACATAGAATGAAGGCTACTGCTAAGCTTGTAAGTCGCCCTGAGTCTTTGGAGAAGGGCGGGATATAAATGGAATAAAAATAAAAATAAATAAATAAATATACACCTACACACATGATGTGCAATCTTTATGCAAAGACTTAACTCTCTAGAAAGGGAATAATGCTGGAAAAAATGAAGAAAAGAGAACAGTTTGACTAGCAGCCAGACAGTCAGAGAGCAAGACAAAGGGTGCACCATTCAAAGACCTGAGGACCAGTTTAGAGTCAGATCATATTGGACAATGTCTATCTATGTGGTCACTAACAGCCACCACCAATTTGATGGCATGTGCTGCAATGAATGAATGAGTGAATGATTGAATCAATAATTAATCTAATCAATCCTATCAATTCAATAAGTCACAACTTTTTCCATCTTGGCAGTTTAAAGACATATGGAGTTTCAGCTTCTAACAGTTTTGTGGAGATGTAGTAGAACACCTATAACACTTATAAAGGGCACTTTATTGGAATGTTTATTATGAAACAAGCAATTTATGACCTTAAAGCAACATATATTACCTCTTGCATAATTTCAAAAACCTTGTGCAAAATAATACTCAAAACAAAAAGGCTGTTCTCATTTTATCCCATAAGGTAAAATGAGTTCAGTAAGCCTTTTGCTGAAATTATTTTAATTGATCCAAACTATATTTAGTTATAAGGGACATGGTGGCTCAGTGGGTTAGGACGCTGAGCTTGTCGATCAGAAGGTTGGCAGTTTGGCAGGTCGAATCCTGAGTGCCGCAGAACAGAGTGAGTGCCTGTTACTCGTCCCAGCTTCTGTCAACCTAGCAGTTCGAAAGGATGTAAAAATGCAAGTAGAAAAATAGGGATGCGGTGGCTCAGTGGGTTAGGATGCTGAGCTTGTCGATCAGAAGGTCGGCAGTTTGGCAGGTCAAATCCCGAGTGCCGCGTAGCAGAGTGAGCGCCTGTTACTCATCCCAGCTTCTGCCAACCTAGCAGTTCGAAAGCACGTAAAAATGCAAGTAGAAAATAGGGACCACTACGGTGGGAAGGTAACAGCGTTCCATGCGTCTTTGGCGTCTAGTCATGCTGGCCACATGACCATGGAGACGTCCTCGGACAAGCGCTGGTTCTTCGGCTTTGAAACGGAGATGAGCACCGGCCCCTAGAGTTGGAAACGACTAGCATGCATGTGCAGGGGAACCTTTACCTTTACCTTTATATTTAGTTACAGTTCAGTTTTTCCTCCTATATCTTTAAGGCTTTTAGTACTAATCTTTTGCAAATCTTACAATTAATACCAAGAGATCAGCTGAAAAAGCTATTAATGTTATTTCTTAGTATATTGTAAAGTTAATGTATATCTCTAACCCATTTCACCACCACCCTTTAATTATTTGACATGAAATTCCTATAGTAATCTAACACATAATTTGTTCTGGACATTGCATATACATCAGCCACTGTCTCTGAATTTAATTATTTGTAATCAACGCAGAGCATGCAGCCCTAATGGCTTTAAAATCAATATGCTCGAGGCCTTTTAAAATGTCTGTTGAGTTCCCAATGTGGCATGCTCTTGTTATTGTTATTCCATCTCGTCCTCATAATAGTATGTTTGTGAATCATTAAATATTTGTGCTTCATTTTTAATTTTATATACTGTATAAAGCTGTATTTGTTAAGAATATTATTCAAAAACAAACTTTCCATGGCAGTTCTCACTGAGAATTCTTTGCTGGGTTACCATGCTACCGGATGGGAAGAGGAAGGAAGAGAACCATGATTTTCCATGATGCTGCAAAGAGAAGATAACCTGAAAGAGGAGGGGTGGGTGGTGGTGTTGCACAGAGCAAATATTGCAAAACAACATGAAAAGGAGGTTACTTGTTTGGACAAGGTTACCTGTTTGGAGTTTAGCTAATTATTTGGGGTTAAGACTGCTAACTGAAGATGATTGGGAACTTTACCTAAAAGAGTACTTATAATAAATAAAAATGCCACCTCTCATGAACTGAACAAATCTGTCTTTTGCTGGGTACAATAATTTACTTTTCCAGTCCTAGTAGCATTCTTCTATGACTTTAAGCCCTGTCCATTTTTAGAGTATTGTGGACACAATTGCACTTGTACAGATGCCCTCTTACTTTCTATTACTGTTTCTCCCTCCTCTATAATGTTTGGATGAGTTTGGGGGCTTAACTTCAACTTGTGAGACAAAGGTTTTTCCTTCCTGGGCTAAGCAGGGGCTGGAGATGTTCTGTACCAATTAAACTGGCCTCTTTCTTTCCAGTTTTAGGAGAAAGATTGGACCATCTAGCCCAGTATTATTTGTTTGGTTTTCCAAAAACTAGTGCTCTGCAGATTTATTGAACATCAACTCTGTGCTGACTGAGGTTTAAATCAACTAAAATTCAACTCAGTTGGAGGATACCAATTTAGAGAAACATGATTTCTCTGATTCAGTAGTTCTTAAATATCTTGTCTTATTTTTCCCTACCCTTAGGACTTGAAATTCTTCTGCTGCAGATGTTCATGACTGAAGATTAGACATGTATTGTCTGGAGGGTTTGTTTGTTTTGGAGGGGCTAATTTAATTTTAAAAGAAATTCTGTACATTGTTTTTCTCTTTATTTTCCCTTTTTCTTTTGGGTGCTATTGCCTCTAGCAGCAAAGTCAGAAAGGCTAGGTCGGCGAATAATTGTCAAGAAAAATAAAGAGGCTGTTTCTTTACATTGGGCTTCTTATCCTGCATGATAAATGCTAGCCTAGGCAGATTAAAAATCAATGCACAGTACAATATGTCATACATAAAAGCAAGAACATGCAGTTAATTGGCAGATCATCCATTAGTTGCTATTAGCATACATGTCTATGGATGTAGTACAGAAACTATTGAGACAGAAGAGCAGACAGTTTATTGACGGGTGTAAATCAACAAAGGTCTATTGAGCCCAAAAGATTCCTAAGGGTTTAGGGTATTTCCACTCCAGTGATCTTTTGTAAGAGTTGTCAGTTGCTTGCACAGTCAGTAAACACAGTCTCCCTCTCCCTCTCCCTTTCCCTTTTTCTTTCTTTTTCTTTTTCTTCTACTAAAAAGAGTCAAGGCGGGTCTATATTGAATTTATTTATTTATTATTATTTATTAATCAAATTTGTATAGCTGCCCATCTCAACAAAAGAACTCTGCTTCTTTCTCATTCATTCCTATTTTTCTGAGCTGTTCTTGCTCTCCTAACAGTTGACTCATATTTCCTTCAAAACTGTCTCCATAGTCCTTTGCACTCATCCACCTAACCATCTTAATAGCCTTCATTGAACTTTCTTCTGTTTGCCAATGTCCTTTAAGACTGTGGAGCTAAGAACAGTATTTGAGGAGCCGCCATCCTCCCATTCTTTCTGCCCATCTTATTAGGTTGGGAAGGAGGGTCATGCTCTGGCTCCCATCGGTCAAGAGTGGTCACCTAGTGGGACACAGAAAGCATGACTTTTCCACAACTATGACTACTCTTCGAAAACTAAATTGCCTGAGATTAGATTAACTCTAACTAATTTTTGGAAATCCTTGAAGACAGAGTTCAGAAGAGTAATTGAGTCCACAGTGTTGATATATGGGCTTTGGGCAGCCATTTTGTGGTTTTAATTGTTGTAAAATGTGTTTTTATATTGTATTTTTTAAACTTTGCCATCTGCTCAGAGTTGCATTTATGAGATGGGCAAATACATAAATATAGATAAATAAATAATACTAGGGGCTTGACTAAGGTGGAACTGAAGGGGACAATTATTTCCATTGATCTGGATTCTACTTACTGTTAATACATTCTAAAATATTATTTGCCTTTTTTAGCAGCTGCATCATATTATTAGCTCATGATCAGTTTATGAGCTACTAGAATATTGATATCTTTTTCATAAAATAAAACTTTTTATGCCTTCCTGTTTTTACCACCATTGTAATAGTTTATATTTCTCCCTGTTAAATTCTGTTCAGTTTGTTTTAGCCCATGGTTTGGGTGTGCCTAGATCTTTCTGAATCTTCAAGAGAGTCAGCCACTACTCTTAGTTTTGTGTCCTTTGCGAATTTGATAACCATTCTTGAAATCCCCCTTCATCCAAGTCATGAATAAAAATGTTGAACAAAGCAGAGCCCATGTTTTAATACAACTCTCAAAAATGATAAGCAACTGTTTATGAATATTCTCTGGATACAATAATTATGATCCATTTAACAGTTTATCATTTAGGCCACATGTTATCAGTTTTATAACAAGGATATTTTAAGAAACTTTGCTAATTTAATAGTTTTGTTGAAAAAGGAAACCAAATTAGTCTGCGTTGACATGCTTCTGAAGAAGCTGTGCTGTCTTTTCTTGTGGCTTCCTGTTCAACTGGTCATAAATATGTTTAATCATATAAGGGCCCGAGCCATTAAAGATGACAAGCTAACAGATCTGTAACTTCCTGGATCTTTCTTTTTTCTTTTTTCCTTTTCCATTCTTTTGGGATTTCAATCCCCCCCTTCAAGAGTTCTAAAAGTTGACTGAGATCAGTTATGCACTAGTTATTCCTAAAGCCTAATATGTAATCTATGTGGCCCTAGAGACTTTAATTCATTTCAATTTGTTAAGGGTTCTTTTACCTTCTTCTTCTCAATTCTATGCTGCAGTTATCTTCTTCCTCTAGTGGCTCAAGAATGATCAACTTGGGTTTAATTTCCTCTCAGATAGAAGACAGAAGTAAAATACAATTTATGGCATTCTTCCTTCTTGCCATCACCTACAATCAATTCATTCTTTTCTCCTTGCAAAAGACCTTCATCCTCTTTGGTTTTTCTTTTATTTCTCACGTACCAAAAAAGCCCTTTTTATGGATATGGGCATATCTCACAAACATCAGCTCATCCCTTTAGTTCCCTTTAGATCTTGGTGCAGACCGAAATTACTTATGCAGGTTATATCCATGTTGAGTCTATTTCTTTTGAGTATGCTGTAGCGTTCAAAGGTAATGTTCCAATCATTTGTACTATCTCATTGTTTTAAAAGTATTGATTTATATTCCAAATTGTAAATTATTGATTTTGTACTAACAATAAGTTAATTCGTCAATCCATTCATAACTGAACTAAAATTTTCCTTCCTTATAGCTGAAGTCCTTTATTCTGTGTGCTACATTCTAGGCTAACAGCAAAAAACAAGCCCTGACTATTTAAGGAATAGTTCATCAAATTCTTGGAAAGTGGCATAATATCCCTTTACCCCCCCTCATCCTCTAAATATGTCCAATTTCTCCCATGTTGAATTTTATTGCTTAATATTTCAATATGAGTAATCAACACAAAATTTTATTTGGATATGAATCTGAGAAAGGTTAAAAGCTTAAATAGTCCCTGCATACCAGCAATTTATGTTTTTTTTTAAATCCTGCATCCTCATTTATTAAACTAGTTTATTGCATACTGGTTCAGAGATCACACCACTAAATCAACAAGCAACTTTTTGTGGTTTAGGATATGTGTGAACCAAGCCAGTAAGTTCATGACAAGGTTAAATTATTGTCAGATTTAGCCATTGTTCTTTCATGTTTCTATAACTATCTGTCCTCCATACTCCAACAATGAAAGTTTTTAAGAGACTGGACAGCCATTTGTCTGAAATGGTATAGGGTTTCCTGCCTGAGTGGGCGGTTGAACTAGATGACCTCCAAGGTCCCTTCCAACTTTATTATTATTATTATTATTATTATTATTATTATTATTATTATTATTATTGTTGTTGTTGTTGTTGTTGTTGTTGTTGTTGTTGTTGTTATACTGATGCTCTTTCCATCCCCAGATATGTGTATTTAAATGAGGGATGTCCATACATGTGTATTAGAAAGGTTAAGATGGCAGTCATAACTGCATTAATATGCATCAAAAGGGGCATGACTTTAATTGCAAGGTCATGATCACAATTTCAAATATTGGTTACTTTTCTGAGACTGCAATATTCCTGTTTGATTTGAGCTCCAGTTTATATAATTCACACTATCTTTGCCAGTGGAATTTTTTCTGTTGGTGGCAGTGAGGCTGAATGGAGACTTAATATCAATGTATTATTTTTTTCAACTGCAAAGCTGCTGTTTATTTAAAATGTGGGATCAGGTCTTCTAATTATGACAGGAGTACATCAGGGAAACTCAACTAGCCTATAAGTAATTAGAATCCCAGAACTCTGCAACTTTTTAATAAAATAGAGAATCATCTTTGACATCAAGGTAACCCTGCATATTTGGAATAAAGAGTAATATTTTGCAGAAGCTGGGGCCTGATTGGGGGGCATTTCAGTAGTACAGCCTATCCTGGGGAAAAGATGCTCTTGAAACAAATGAATGGTTGATTAATCAGCAAATTCCCTTCTAATAAAACATGTCTTAATGAGCTCTTTGGAGGCAAAAAAAATCTATCATTTATTTTACAGCAATTGACTTGAGAGCCTTACTTATGTCAGGCAGAATAATTAATGACCTGAGAGGGATCAGAAAGCAATAGATAAAAATGTACTCCCCCATCAATCATTCTGTGGGAAAAGAAATCTCCCCCAACACACTATTTGGTTTACCTTGCATGGGTGGGGTCAGATAGAGAGATGAGGGAAAGAGGAATCACATTGAAGACCATTGTGATTGATTTGTAATGCTGCATAGGTATCTTACAAGCTAGAAACTAGTGACAGGTTGTACTCTGGGGCCACTCCATATTTCTAACAGAGATCCAGGATTTGGAGGTATCACTTTTAATATAAATCAAAGTCATTGTGATGGGTTGAATTGGATAATGAAGTTATTTATTTATTTTTTTATTTTAATCCCATTTATATCCCGCCCTTCTCCGAAGACTCAGGGTGGCTTACAATTTAAGCACAAACCAATGTGCTTAGCAGTAGCCTTCATTCTATGTATATTTATTTATTTATTTATTTATTTATTTATTTATTTATTTGTTTGTTTGTTTGTTTTTATAAACCGCCCTTCTCCCGAGGGACTCGGGGCGGTGTACAGAGTAAGGTAGGCAAACATAATGAAACAGTACTGAAAAACAATAAACAAAACAAACTGGGACCCCAATTAGAGCTATCAGGCCAGGCCGGACTGCTGGAATAGGTAAGTCTTCAAGTCGCGCCGGAAGGTGCGGAGGTCGGGGGCCATCCGGATTTCAGTTGGTAGGCAGTTCCAGAGGGCTGGCGCACCCACTGAAAATGCCCTCCCCCTGGGGGCCACCAGCCGACATTCCTTGAGCGGTGGCACCCTGAGGAGGCCCTCTCTGTGGGAGCGCACAGGGCGGTGGGGTGTTGACATTGGCAGAAGGTGCTCCCGTAGGTAGTCCGGACCCATGCCATGTAGGGCTTTGTATGTCATTGTTAGCACCTTGAACTTCACCCGGAAGGCAACTGGAAGCCAGTGCAGCGCACGGAGGAGAGGTGTGATATGGGAGTATCGGGAGGCTCCCAAAAGTGTCCGTGCCGCTGCACTTTGCACCAGTTGAAGCTTCCGAGTGGATCTCAAGGGCAGCCCCATGTAGAGAGCGTTACAGTAGTCTAGGCGAGAGGTCACAAGGGCATGGGTGACTGTACGTAAGGCATCCAGGTCCAGATAAGGCCGTAGTTGGCGCACCAGTCGAACCCGGGAGAAGGCCCCCTTGGTCACAGCTCCTATGTGATCTTCCAGGGAGAGCTGTGAGTCTAGGAGGACACCCAGGTTGGGGGCCCTATCAACAGGGGGTAGTAACTCATCCCTGATGTTAAGGGATGGGATGCTCTGAGTAACCTGGCTTGCCGGTACGTACAGCCATTCAGTCTTGTCTGGGTTCAGTTGAAGCCTGTTCCTCCCCATCCATTCCCGGACCGCTTTCAGGCAGCGGGACATCACGTCGAGGGCATCACTGATGCTGTTTGGAGTTGAGATGAAAAGCTGGGTGTCATCAGCATACTGATGGTACCCTACTCCAAAGCTACGAATGATCTCACCCAGCGGTTTCATGTAGATGTTGAACAGGAGAGGCGAGAGGACCGACCCCTGAGGGACTCCGCAAACGAGAGGCCTTGGAGTCGACCTCTGTCCCCCTACCAGCACCGACTGCGAGCGACCCTGGAGAAAGGAGGAGAACCAATGCAGAACCGTGCCTCCCACTCCCAGTCCCCTGAGGCGCCGCAGCAAGATACCATGGTCGATGGTATCGAAAGCCGCCGAAAGGTCTAATAAGACTAGGACAGAGGAATGGCCCCTGTCCCGGGCTCTCCAGAGATCATTCATCAGAGCAACCAATGCCGTCTCCATGCTGTAGCCCGGCCTGAAGCCCGATTGGCATGGGTCTAGATAAACCGCTTCATCCAGGACCTGAGGAAGTTGGTGCGCCACCACGCTCTCAACAACCTTCGCAAGGAAGCGAAGATTGGAGACTGGACGAAAGTTATTCAATGAGGATGGGTCCAAGGTGGGCTTCTTGAGGAGAGGTCTCACCACCGCCTCCTTCAAGGCAGTGGGGAAGTGACCCTCACTCAGAGAAGCAGAGATGACTGCCAGGAACCAGCCTCGTGTCCCCTCTTGAGCCGCATAAGCCAGCCAGGAAGGGCACGGGTCCAGTAAGCATGTGGAGGAGCTCAACCTCCTCATAATCCTGTCCACTTCCTTAGGAGTCACAGGATCAAATTCCTCCCAGATGACGTCGACAAGACTGTCCATGTCTTGTTCTTCCAACTCAGCCCAGTTGGAGTCCAGGCCGGTTCGAATCCGAGCAATTTTATCCAGCAGATATTGACCGAATTCCTCGGCTCGACCCTGCAAGGGTTCCTCCCTCACCTCTTGGTTCAGTAGGGAGCGAGTCACCCTGAACAAGGCAGCCGGGCGATTATCTGCGGACGCGATGAGGGTGGAAAAGTAGTTGGATTTTGCCACCCTTATCGCAGCGAGATAAGACCTGGTGAGGATTCTTAATCGCAATCGGTCGGATTCTGATCGACTGGATCTCCAATGGCTCTCTAGGCCCCGTCTCCGACGCTTCATCTCCCGGAGCTCCGCGGTGAACCATGGGGCTCGCTGGGATCTGCGCCGGGTCAGAGGCCGCAAGGGTACAACTCGGTCCAGAGCCTCCGTGGCTGCCTTTTCCCAGGCTTCCACTAAGGCATCCGCCGAGCTGTGAGCAGGGAGTACATGTGCGTCCCCAAGCGCTGCCTGGAACCTATCAGGGTCCATTAGGCGCCTAGGGCGGTACCATCTGGTTGGCACCGTGCACCCACGGCGGGGGGTGGCAAAGGGGAAGTCTAGTCGTAGGAGGTGATGATCGGTCCATGACAGGGACGTAACAGTCGTGGCACCCCCACCGATATCATCACGCCACCGTCCAGACAAGAACACCAAGTCTGGGGTGTGGCCTCCCTCATGAGTCGGTCCAGAAATTATTTGCGACAGGTCCATGGCCGCCATGGAAGCCATGAACTCCCGAGCCAGTTCAGACGATCCTCCCAGGGATGGTAGGTTAAAGTCGCCGAAGACCATGAGTTTTGGGAATTCAACCACCAACCCTGAGAGGACATCGAGTAGCTCGGGCAGGGCTGCCGCTGCACAATTAGGTGGTAGGTACGCCAGCAGCAGACCCAACTGCGCCCCCGGGCCATATCTCAGAAGGAGAGACTCACACCCGACTATCTGAGGGACGGTGGTCTCTCGTGGGCTAAGGGACTCCCTGATGATAACTGCCACTCCCCCGCCCCTCCCATGGGTCCGAGGCTGGTGCAGCACCTGGAAACCTGGCGGGCAGAGGTCAACCAGAGGGACACCACCCTCTGGGCCCAGCCAGGTTTCCGTGATGCAAGCCAGGTCCGCGTGCTCGCTCTCCACTAGGTCACGAACGAGGTGAGCCTTGTTAGCTACGGACCTGGCATTCAGGTAGACCAGCCTTAGCATAGGAGGCTGCACACCTTCGCTCCCGGGTCCTCCGGGGAAGTACAGAGGGTCATGCCTGCTTATTAGGGCTTTCCCCCCCCAAGTAGCATTATTACAAAGTCAGCTTATTGCCCCGAACAATCTGGGTCCTCATTTTACCTACCTCGGAAGGATGGAAGGCTGAGTCAACCTTGAGCCTGGTGGGATGCGAACCTGCACTAATTGCAGGCAGCTGGTGTTACTTAAGGAGGCATTAGCCCACTGCTCCACCAAGGCTCCTAGTGATATATCTTGCTGCTACTGTGGTTCACATTTTTAAAAGTGTCATTCTTTCTCCTGGGTGCTCAAGATGGCAACATGGCTTATCTCATTTCCCAATTTATCCTCAAAACAACCCTATGTAACTGTGTCTCTTCAGATGTTTCTGACTTAAAACTCCCAGCCAACTCAGTCAGCATGGTCAGTATTGAGGGATGCTAGACAGCCATATCCAAAGCCTCAAACTGAACGAGGATTTGATGGCCTTGATATGCTAAATCAGTGTTTCTCAACCTTGACCACTTCAAGATGTGTTGACTTCAACTCCCAGAATTCCCCAGTAAGCATGGCTGGCTGGAGAATTCTGAGTTGAAGTCCACATATCTTAAAGTAGCCAAGGTTGAGCAACACTGTGCTAACTCATTACACCTATGAGTCCCATAGTTTAGAAAAAATATTTGCCTAATATACATAATACCTGAAAGGCAGAGATGATGTTCTTCTATGGAATATTGGAATATTGGTTTGAAAACTATTGAAGCATGGAGTGAGGTTATGTTAAGAAACATCTGATAATTTTGATAATATTTCTGGGGAATACTTATGTGGGAAAGCCTGTAGCCTCATTATGCTTTAACACAGCTTAGGCAGGGCAGATGGACATACACTGGAGATGACAACTTAGTGTGAATATTCATGAATAGCTTTCTCATGTACCTTTAATTTGAAGATAAACTTTTGGCAGCTGCAGATTCTGTCTTTTTCCTGCAAAGACCTTGCCAAGGACCTTTGTATTATGGTGTATTTCTGACTGGCGCCTTTAAGTACAATGCTATTTTTTTTTTTTTTTATTGAAAAGTTTTACAATACAATTTTCCATTAAAAACCCCCATCCCCCTCCACCCTCCCCTCCCTACCTCCCCCCTACCTCTTCCCTCCCCCCTTACCTCCCCCCTTCCCCCCTCCCTCTTCCCTCCCCTCCCTCCCCCCCACCCCCCTCCCCCCCCGGACTTCCCAGAGCTAAATACAAGGTATATATATATAAAAGCAATCATAAGCAACCATATACTAACAACCATAAATTCTAAAATCCATCACTCTCTAACTTATATAAGAACAAACAAAACTTAACATTATTAAATATATATAAAAAAAAATAGGAAAAAAAAAGAAAAAACACGAAAGAAGACTTATTCGAATGCTAGATAAAACTTCTTAACCCTATACTTATTCTGGATAAACTCAATCCACTTTCTCCATTCCATAATATAACGTTCTTGCGAGTGATCTTTCAAATAAGCCGATATCTTCGCCATCTCTGCCAGGTCGGAAACCTTTAAAGTCCATTCTTCTATAGTCGGCAGCTCCTCTTTCTTCCAATATTGTCCTATCAAAAGTCTTGCTGCCGTGACTAAATTCAGCATCAACTTGGAGTCCACCACTGTAGCATCAACAATTATTCCCAACAAAAAAAATTGCGGACAAAACTTTATCCTCCTTTTAAAGATCTTCTGTATATTCCACCAAATTTTAATCCAAAAGGCCTTAACCTTTTTACATGTCCACCATATGTGAAAATATGTTGCATCTTCAACCCCGCACCTCCAACACTTAGGCTGATAATTCGGGTACATACTTGCAAGCTTTTTAGGATCTAAATGCCATCTATAAAACATCTTATAAAAATTCTCTCTTAAATTTTGAGCTTGAGTAAATTTCACATTCCTCACCCAGATCTTCTCCCACATATCCATTGTAATAACTTCCTGGATATTTTGGGCCCATTTTATCATACAGTCCTTAACAAGCTCTGTTTCTGAATCAATCTCTATCAATGCAAGATATATCCGTTTAATGTGTGCAGGTCCCTGATTTCTAATTTGCTTTATCAGATTTTCATCAATCGTTGCAAATCCAATTTTCTGGTCTTCTTTCCACCTGGCCCGTAACTGAGTATATTGAAACCATGTTTGAACAACCTTCTCTTCTCGCAAGAAGCTATATGATTTCAAGCACCAAACATTCCTTTCCAAACTTAAAATTTCCTTGTAGGTAGTCTCATCGTGTTTGAAACCAGCATGTATATTTTCTATTGCGTGTTTTGGAATTGCCCACAATGGTATCTTACAACTTAGCTTATGTCTATACTTCTTCCAAACTCTCAGCAATGCCTGTCTTAAAATATGCGTCCTAAACACAGTACCTACCTTCTTATCATACAACAAATATGCATGCCAGCCAAACAACAAATCATGGCCCTCAAGATTTAATAACCTCGATTGCGTCAAATTGATCCAATCACTTATTCCTACTAATGCAGCAGCTTCATAATATAATTTAAAATTAGGCAATTTAAGGCCACCTCTCTCACGAATATCCTGCATAATCTTAAGTTTAACTCGTGGCTTTTTCCCTGCCCACACAAATTTATTGATACCACGCTGCCATTCCTCCAAATTAGAGTCTTTCTTAAGAATCGGTATCATTTGGAATAAAAATAAAAATTTGGGCAGGACATTCATTTTCACTGCTGCAATCCGTCCCAACAAAGTCAATTGCAATTTTTGCCAACTCTCCAGTTCTTTTTGAATTTTCCCCCACAATTTTTCATAATTATTTTTATATAGCTTTGTATTCGAGGGCGACAAAATTACCCCCAAATATTTAACCCTTTTAACAATCTCAAATCCAGTTAATCCTTCCAAGAAGGCCTTCTGTGAAACTGTCATATTTCTAGCCAAAATTTTAGTTTTCTGTATGTTTACTTTAAATCCAGAAACCTTCCCATATTGTGTTATTATCTCTATCAGGTCCACAACAGAGTTCTCTGGCTGGGTCACTGTAACAACCAGATCATCTGCAAATGCTCTCAATCTATAGTCCTGATCTCCAACTTGTATCCCCTTAATTTTTTCCGAATTCCGAATCTTGTTCAATAATATCTCTAAAGTTAATACAAATAACAAGGGCGATAACGGACATCCTTGCCTTGTACCCTTCTCAATATTACATACTGCCGTCAGACTATTGTTAACTATGATTCGGGCAGTTTGCTTTTGATATAATGCCCTAATCGGCTGTAAGAAATTTTCCCCAAAATCCATTTTATCTAACATTCTCAACAGAAATTGCCAATTCAATTGATCAAAAGCCTTTTCAGCATCTAAAAAGATTAGCGCTGCAGAGATCTGGTTGTGCCTTTCCAAATACTCTAACACATCAACTATATGTCTAACATTATTTTTCATTTGCCTACCACTAATAAACCCCGTTTGATCCCCATGAATCACCTGTTGCAGAACCCTCATCAGTCTATTAGCCAAAACCTTAGCAAATATCTTATAATCTGTATTTAAAAGCGAAATTGGTCTGTAATTTTTAACTTGAGTAGCATCCTGATCTTCCTTCGGAATCAATGAAATAAAAGCTGTTCTCCAAGACGGTGGCACCTTTCCCCCCCTCTGGATTGTCTGGAACAGTTCCTTTAACGGTTTTATCATCTCAAATTGTAAATTTTTATAAAAAGCCGCAGACAAGCCATCTGTACCGGGCGCCTTATCAACCTTCAAATCCTTAATTGCTGTAAGGATTTCTTCTTCTGTGATCAGTTGGTTAATCCCCTCTCTTTGTGCTTGCGTAAGGACCGGAATATTAGCATTCTCCAAATATTTATCAATGTCTTTTACCTCAATTTCCTCTTTGGTATATAATTTCGAATAAAAATCCACAAAAGCATCCTTAATAAGATTCTGTTGAAACACGACCCTTCCTTTATATTCAATCTTGTCTATATTAGAGGCCCTTTGTTTCTTCCTCAGTCTATAGGCTAACCATCTGCCTGGTTTATTAGCGTTGCAAAAAATATTATGCCTAGCAAACCGCAGATTGGTTGCCACTTGGTCTGCCATTAATTTATCAAATTGTCCTCTTAACAGCCTAATAGCCTCTTTAATCTTCACGTCCCCTGGATTCAAAATCAAAGCCCTTTCTTTTTCCTTTATTTCATTCTCCAGTTCTTTCCTTCTGGTTTCCACTACACGTCTACGTCTATTATTCATATATATCAACACACCTCTCATATAGGCCTTACTAGCATCCCAAACCATATCCATAGAGGTACCCTTATTCATATTAATCTCAAAAAAATCCTTCATCCGCTGTTTACATTCTTCCACATTTCTCTGATCTCTAAACAAGTTCTCATTTACGCGCCACGAGCGCCTGTCTCTTTTCTCCTTATCAATCTCCAACCAAACTGGACTGTGGTCTGAAATAGTTCTTGCACATATCTTCACTTTTTTAGTTCTCAAAAAGAAATCATTAGTCAACAAAATAAAATCAATCCTTGAGAAAGATTGGTGTCTGTCAGAGTAAAAAGTATAATCCTTCTCCTGCAGGTGCCTCTCCCGCCAGATATCTCGCAATTCGAGATCATCCTTCAATTCAAAAAAAGTTTTAGGCAGTCTGGCGTGGCTTGGAATACGCTTAAAAGCTCCAGCTTTATCCAAGTGTACATCCAGAACACCATTCCAATCTCCCATAATAATAAAAGATTTATAATCCAACTGGGTAAGCTTTGTATGAAGTAAGCTAAAAAAATCAGCTTGTTGTTGGTTAGGTGCATATAGTCCAACTAGAAGCATCTTTTTACCTTCTAACAGCAGCTCAATCATAACATATCTTCCATGCTTATCTGCTTCAATTAAGTCTGCTGTTAAGGCACTTTTAACATAAACAACTACTCCATTTTTCTTATTCTCTGCAGAGGCAACAAAATGCGTACCCAGTCTCGAGTTCAGTAAATACTTTTGATCCAAAACTCTAATATGCGTTTCTTGCAAGCATATAACATCTATCTTAAATTGCTTTAAATATTGAAAAACTTTCTTCCTCTTCTGCGGTGAATTTAGTCCATTAACATTCCAAGTTAAAAATTTAGTTGCCATGCATATCATCCAGAAGCCCTTGGACCACAGCCTTGATAGGACTAACTTCTTTAGGCCGTGCCCCTCCCACAGCTTGACTGTATGTACGTTGCGAAGAAACTGAAGACTTTTGCTGATCTTGTTCTATTATTTTCTTTGCTCGTTTTAAAGCAGCACGCGTCACTCTTTGCTCTCTAGGATCATCCAAAGAAGTTGTAACTTGATCTCCTCCCACGCCACTTTCCTCTGTTTCCTCCTCTTGTTGTTCTTCTTCTCCAGATCCTTTTCCAGCTTCCAGGAGCGTTAATGGGGTTGCTTTTAGGACATTATTGTAGAAATCACGCGCTTGCTTCACAGTAATCAACCGGTACCTTTTACCTTCATGCATCACCATCAGCCCCTGAGGAATCTCCCATCTGAACCTTATATCTCTTTGCTTGAGCTCATGCACGAGGAATGTATAATCCTTCCTTCCCCTTAAAATCCTTGGAGGAATTTCTTTTAAAACCAAAACTTCTTGTTCAGCAATCACCACTTTAACATCATAGGCAGCTTGTATAATTTGATCTCTGATCTCTCTTTTTGCAAAATAAACCACCACATCTCTAGGCAACTTCCTCTGTCTGGCAATCCATGAATTCACCCGAAACACTTTATCCATAGCTGCTCTTATTTCAGATGCTGGCAGGTTTAATACTTCTTCAAAAGCCTCAGAGATCAGCTGCTTCAAATCTTCTTTAGTATCCTCTTTTAAGCCTCTGATTCTGACAGCAAACTGCATCTGGTAAAATTGGGCTAAGCTTAAGTCCTTCTCCAGTTTGTCTCTTACATTTTCATTCTCTCTTACTTTAACTTCTAATATAGCATTCCTTTGAGCCAAATCATCCATCTTTTCATCTAATTCTTCCACACATTCCGCCACTTTATGCACTGAAGACAAAATGTCTACCTTCATCACGCTGAGCTTCTGTTCCATCCTCTCTTCCATTCTCTCCTCCAGTTTCTCCAATTTCTCCTCCATCTGCGCAAATTTGTCAGCCATTGATTGATTAATTGAGTCCAAAAGTTTATCCACAGCATCTCGAAACTCCTTCGCTGTCAGCGCTTCAGAAGGGTGCAACGCCTGTAAAGATGATTGTTGCACTGGCGAGGATCCACCACTCCGAAGAGTTTTAGGGGGAGGTTTCGCCGCCATCTTTTAATCCTCAAATATGACGCACTTTCACTTAGAGTTTAAAAAGTTCAAGTAGTTAGAGAGTATAATAAAATAAGCCTCTTCACCTTTATCTCTTGTATCGCTCTGCCTGCTCCTTTAAATCATAGTCCTTTCTTCAGGCAGGGATGGTTCGCAGACGCCTGGCTCTGCTCCAAAAAGTTCAGAGCAGACACGCCGGCCAGCTGGGAGCAACCCAGGCTTCGGGGGAGTTCAATCCTTCAGCCGCCCAAGCTCCGAGCTCAGGCGGCCTCGGAGAACTCAACCCCTACCTGGGGCCTCACCCCCTCCTCTTCTCCCGAGGAGGGGGCTTCAATTTCGCCCGAACAGCTGTTCGGCGCTGTTACGGGCGAAAAAACAAACAGCTGAGCCGCGGGCAGCCCGGGAAGGCTGTCTTCGGCGCCGCGACGCCACCGGAAGCTCAGTACAATGCTATTTTTAAGTACTTAAGAGAATTTCACCTTTTTGTTTGATAAAGGCAAAGGGTCAAAAGAAAACATGCAAAGGAATATTTCTTGCTATCACAGAAGGCTGTTTTTCTGTCCTGGTCAGGCTGACCTTTCCTGCCATACTACTGTGCTAAATAAGATTGCCCATTCTCTGGCAATTGCAACAGAGAGGCTTAGCTTTGATTTCATTTCAGCTCGGCCAATTCTGTCTCAGAGATAGCACTGTATATTCTGCACACGTGCAGACACAAGCTTCTCTTTGCAAGGGTGCTTAGTGACTGTTGTTCACCCTTTCCCAGCATTTTATCAGGTTTAATAAAACCATAGATTGAGATTGCATAGAAGAAGAGGAAAAATAGTTAATTCAATAAATATACTTTTGAATACTATACTGTAATGTATTCTTAATAGATTACTATAAATTACTGAATTGTGGCCCTTAGATATAATGATTAAAGTGTTGGATTAAGACTAGAGAGCCTTGGATTCAGTTGCCTCTCAGACTTGGACCTTTGGGTCAGGCACAATCTAAAATATGTTATAGAAAGTTTGGGGAACCTGCAGATATAACTGAAATACAATTCCCATTGTCTCTCAATATGGACTGTGCTGACTGAACTTACTAAAAGTTCTGGAGACTCCTAGGTTCCTAATTTCTAAAACAAAGATTATGACTTTTTATTGAGATATTTTCAATAAAAATGCGGCCGGCGTCAACTTCCCTCCGTCCAGTGCGCTCCCACAGAGAGGGCCTCCTCAGGGTGCCGCCGATCAAAGAATGCTGATTGGTGACCCCCAGGGGGAGGGCGTTCTCTGTGGGCACGCCAGACCTTTGGAACCGCTTACTGGTTGAGCTCCGGATGGCCCCCGACCTTCGCTCCTTCCGGCGCGATCTCAAAACATTCTTTTTCGAACAAGCTGGCCTGGTCTGACTAGTTTTAACTTTAATATGTATTGATTTTATGGGCATGATGTTTAATGACTTTTTAATTTTTGTATTCGATTTTTATTGTGAATTGCCCTGTTCACCGCCCTGAGTCCTTCGGGAGAAGGGCGGTATAAAAATCAAATTATTAAATTAAATTAAATTATTAAATTAAATTAAAATGGCATTTGTCTGATTTGAAGGGATGAGTCTGCTTAGGTACCAGTCTTAGCTGCAACAACACTCTCCATGTTTAAAAACAGTTTCTAGAAGAAGTTTACACTGAACAATTAAAGATTTCCTTAAAGCACTGTTAGCAATATAAGCATTTTGACTTCTAAGATGACAAATATGGCTTTCTTCCAGTATTTAGCTGCTTTTTTCCCCAGACAATTTTTATAGTGGTGCTGTTCAGCAGTATTCTACAAGTGATTACCCAGGTTCTTATATTGTAAGTTGCCCAGATTCATCGGATACAAGATGGGTGGCAAATAAATTTCTAAATTAGAAGTAAGTAAGTAAGTAAATAAGTAAGTAAGTAAGTAAGTAAGTAAGTAAGTAAGTGATATCCTTCTTGGTTGTGAGTCTATTGGTATAGAATTTTTGCAGCTATTGTCAATAGTTCACTTTCATCATCTTCATATGGAGTTCTTTGCCCAAGCTTCCACTTTATGTTGATGTCTTTGCTGCTGAATGAATTGTGTAGGTTTGTATTGTGTGGGATCACACAAGACTGTTTCTAAAGTTCATTCTTACATTTTGCCTTTGTTTTGAGAACCACTTTGTTGATTGTTTCTTCCATGAACAGTCTATCATTCCTTCTAGATTTGTAAATGTAATTGGTACACTTACAGGATTAGATTTTATTATAGAGACATGCTGATAAGTGATGATAAATGTGGGGCACCATCTCAAGTCAATTCTGTCTTAAATCTTTGGTTTGACTTTGGTCTCAGAACTGAATGAATGTATCCATTTCAAAAGTAGATGGTGTGGAATTTGGTCTCTGGACAGAAAATGGAATTGTCTTAAGAGAATCTAGGATCACAGTCTGTGAATAAAATTTCTACCCTCTGCACCTTGCAATAGGAAAAAAAAACCACTGATACAAACTGAAACAAATTTTCCTACTTTCTATCCAACTTTTTCTCCAGTAAGGGACAAAATGAGCTTCACATCCTCATTGATTCCCATTTTAATTTTAGAAAAAGCCTACGAATCATAAAGGTTTGCATTTCAAAGAAGAGAACTTGAGAATACCATTTAGCAGTTTAGATTTTTCTCTTTCCCAGTCTTCCAAACATAAGTAAAATGAAATATCTGGGAATCTAATGAAAAGGCTACTGCTATCCACTGTTGTCCTCACACTTAAGACCTTGAATTATCAGCAAAATCACTTTGCCCCAGGGCATCATCATTTGCAATTTGTTCCATTCTTTGAAAAATGAGCTCGGGCTCTGCTAGAAATTAATCAATTTTGCAGCAGTGGAAATAAAATATTGCACAACTTCCAGGAGAATAGATTACACCTACAGTACAATGAAAACATAATTCAGGATGTGAGTTTTTGTTTTATGTAGGGCAAGAATTGAAACAGCATTTTTTTAATCTTTCAGAAGGACTTTATCTGTCTTTTAGCTCTGTAATTCTCACTCCCCTCCCCCAACAAACCCTGAGAAGGGAAAAATACCATTCTTAGGTACTTTATCTATCCTTGGATACAAAGTGCAGTGAGATAGTCTGGAAGGACAAATCATTGTATGCTGCACAATCGAATGTGAAATTACTCTGAAGACATTTCTTCTGTTGCTGGTCTAATATATTATTTCTATAGTATGGATTGGGCATGCATATTGGAGACAGCCATCATGCTCATTACTAGTTGGCAAATGTTGCTAGATTTATGCCCTCTTACAAAATTAGCACAAACTAACTGTGCTTTTTCTATCCGACCTAGATGCCTCTTCAGACTACCACTGTCACCAAATGGTACATTTGGAGGGACATGCAAACATACATTGCTCACTATTCCCATTATAGGTATAATCTGGATAGTGTATGTAAATCCACAGTATATTCTTTGTTTCAATATTGGAAATAGCAGCTATCACTGAAGTGCAGAGTACCACTATAAATTTGGAACTGATTTAGTGGACAATCACTTAAATATGAGCCAGCAGTGTGCTGCAGCTGCCAAAAAAGCCAACACAGTGGTAGGCTGCATTAACAGAGGGATAGAATCAAGATCACGTGAAGTACTAATACCATTTTACAATGCCTTGGTAAGGCCACACCTGGAATACTGCATCCAGTTTTGGTCACCACGATGTAAAAAAGATGTCGAGACTCTAGAAAGAGTACAGAGAAGAGCAACAAAGATGATTGGGGGACTGGAGGCTAAAACATATAGGGAACGGTTGCTGGAATTGGGTATGTGTAGTTTAACAAAGAGAAGGGTGAGGGGTGACATGATAGCAGTGTTCCAATATCTCAGGGGCTGCCACAAAGAAGAGGGAGTCAAGCTATTCTCCAAAGCACCTGAAAGCAGGACAAGAAGAAATGGATGGAAACTAGTCAAGGAGAGAAGCAACCTAGAACTAAGGAGAAACTTCCTGTCAGTTAGAACAATTAACCAGTGTAGTGGCAATTAATTTCATTTACAATATTGCAAGTTTATCAATTGCAATAGTGCTGATAAAGAAAGGTAAAACAGACAAATATGAAATTGTGTCATCTCTCATGTTTATACATGATGTGGGAGTCTAGAGATCAGGCATTTACAGCTGTGCAAACTAACACAAATTTCTAGATAGCCATTTTCAGGAAACTATTTCACATTTATCATTTTTTCCTGTTCCCCCCCAATAATCATTGAACAATACTTGCCCATTGGCTCAGTTCTTGGTGGAAGTATTTTGTCACTTTGCTTCTTAAGGAATTTTTCTTAAAAGTTTCTTAACCTCAGACCATGAATTTGATGTTAAAAAGCATACTGGAGATTGCACTTAAAAAGAGGATGGGGCTAGATGAAATCTTAAACTTCTTTTAATAACAGTAGATTAATTTAATGAAAGATAATTAAAATGTTATTTGCTCATTCCTTCTTTGATTTGGACAATGATGTACTGGATATATAAGAATATTCAAATAAGGACTATGAAGAGATGTTATCCAGAGTGTGCATGGGCATGTACATAGCATCTCTTGTGTCAAAAAGATCTTTTCATAAGATCAACCATGAAGTGCTGCTGCTTCATCCTATAAAATACACACTTGTTTTAATCCACATAGCTGTAAAATACATTAATAAAAATGACTAGAAATACATATATCTTAAGAACAAATCTATATAACTTTAATTCATGGCTATTAATGTCAACATATTTTTCCAGTTCAGACGGTGAAGTTTTTACTTGTAGTCAGTCCCCATGCTTCATGGAAAATAATGGCTAGAATTACAGTTTTAATTTCGACAATACTTTAGGGCAATGTGAAGGTCAGAACCATGGACAGCAGCATTCATATAAGCAAGTGCAATCAGAATGGGCGAGTTCTCCTTGGTGCTGATGAATGCTATTTACATATTTGATCCTGTATAAAATAAAGTTATATGGCTGTGATTATTATGACAAAACTTGTCAAGAAAAGCCAATTGCTCTTTAAAAGCACTGGAATCATTAGGTACTAGCATTAGGCTGTTTTTTCTTCCTCTCCTTGTTGGAATAAACACAAAATACAACATGTTGAATCTTGAATGAAATAAGCTGTATTGTGCATCAAAGATATGGAATGTGTGTATGCACACACATGCAAATATTTCCATTTATATACTTCCTCTCAAAGCTTATATGCATTGTGCATACAATGTTTCTATCATAAGTCCATTCAGTATTCTGGTATATTTGCCTACAACTTTTTATGCAGAAGGGAAATCTATTTATTTAATCAATTTGTATGGCTACCCATCTTAACAGATGACTCTGGGTGGAAAACAAAATTAAAATAAACTTAAAACAATAGAGTAACAATAGAAAAAATAAAGTACATAGCAGTTGAAGAAGGCATCAAATCAAATACCCAAGAGATAGGGTCTCTGTCACACACTCGAGGCCCCAGGCCTAAGTACACTACCAAGTCTTTACTGCCTTATAAAAGGAGAGCAAAGTCAGTAGAGGCATATGGCAAGAGATGGTCCCTTGGGGAAAATCAATGCACTCCACAAGAATTTGATTGCTGATCAATTGCAGAAAACACTTTGAAGCAATTGAACCAATGTTGTTGGCCAGTGACTGATCCAAGTTGGACCAATTATGTCTCATAATGCACTACACACACCCCTCCACACCAGAGAGAAATAAACTGCCAATATGAGAACTGGGGTTCCTGTATAATTTTATATCACATGGAGTGTAACTCGAAATTAAAGGAAAGCCTTTTAATCTGAAAGCACAGGTTCATAAAGTATTATCCTCCTGTGTAAATAAATAAATGACCTGAGAAAAGCACTACTACTGAAAAATGTAGTAGCTTGTAGTACCCATAATTTCTGTATGATTAAAGGTTCCCTGCCCAATTATTAATATTTCAACTTTAAGCACAGCTACTGAGGAGTTAGAGGGGCAGCTGTGTACATTTCTTGCAGCAAGATAAAAACTTCTGGGGCATATTAAAATCCCTGGTAATTTACAGGGACACATCCACACAGTTCATTTGCCATGGCTATCTTCACCTTAATATTATTTTCCTAGTCTACACATCAGGATTTTCTAGGGTGGATTCCATCCAACGCTAAACAGGGCTGACCCCGCTTAGTTTTCTAGATTAGACAATATTAGCTAGTGCTGGCTTCATGGATCACAGTCCAGTTTAGTCCAATTAGATTTCAGTACCTTGATACTTTCAAAATATTGGAGAGGATGTTTGATTACTTGGGGTTGTTTTTTTTTTGAAACCAAATAGTATTTGGGACGTAAAACTGATTGGTTAAATTATTATTATTATTTTGGTCCCAAGGGCAGACAACTCATGTTGAAGGCCCGATTTAGGCAAGAGCTAAACCGTACGTCAGTGAGAACGACACTCTGGAGAAACCTCACTATAACCAGATTTGGCAGGTGCCGCTCTCCTCTCCTCCCCTTCCCGCGGAGGCGCGGGGGTTGGGAGGGCAGTTGCGGGAAAAGGCGTAGGCGCGCTTCTCATTGCGCATCCTCGGGCTGGCTCCTTGTTTCTGGGCTGCCGGCGGTTCGGTCTGCGGCAGGCGGGCGATCATGGCGCTGAGCAATTTCCTCTTCGCGCAGTGCATCTGTTACTTCCTCGCCTTCCTTTTCAGCTTCATCGTGGTGGTGCCGCTGTCGGAGAACAGCAACGACTTCCACGGCCGCTGCCTGCTCTTCACCGAGGGCATGTGGCTCAATGCCAACCTGACGGCCGAGCGGCAGCGCTTCACCGTCCAGGAGTGGGGACCCGAGTCCGCCTGCCGCTTCAGCCTCTTCGCCGGCCTCCTCTCCCTTCTTCTCGCCGCAGTGCAGGCCTGGAGGACCCTCTTTTTCCTTTGCAAAGGCCACGAGGAGTAAGTGCTGGTCTTGCCTTCACCTGGGCCGGGAACCGAAGCGAAGGGGGTGCTGTTTATTGAGAGGTCGGGGGAGGTGAAGAAGAAAGGGGGAAGATCTCCACGGAAACAGGCTGCTCTCGTGGCCCCGCAGATGCAATGCCTGGAGCTCCAGGGGACCAAATGGGGTTTCTCAAAAGTTGGTTTCCCTGAGGAGAGGGATTTCCATTGTGCTCTGGCTGGCTTGGTTCCTACAACACATTGCTCCAGAGATTAGCCACCCTTGTTATCTCACAACGAAGTTGGGGTAATCAAATAAACTATGGTTAAATAAACAATGACTAATCTGGGATGGGAAGATTCTGTAATCTGGAGCTCTCCAACTGCAATGGACACTACCTCCCATAATATTGAACAACCCTGTCATTTAGAGTATTGTCTGTGAGAGGTGTAAACCAGACAACTGGGATAGGCATACCATTTTGGGACTTCATAAATCCAGCCAACTACTTGATGGCATCATATTTTTTTCTGTATCTCTCAGCTGTTGTTTACTGGCCTTCCAGACTTTCCCAGCCAGCTATGGTAAATCCAGTCTGGAGAATATCCTGATGGAAAGGGTAGCCTATACTCATTGCTTAATAGTTGTAGAACTGTGTAACTTGACCAAGTTTTTTGATTAATGGGATTTATTTTCAAGTATGGCTGCACAAGATGACCTAATGTAGCAGGCAAGGTCATCCAAAGAGATGGATGTAAAATCCAAAAGCTATTTAAATATATATTTTAGGCATTCAAATCAATGTATAGATAGAGATTTCACTTAATTGGGGCTGGTAATTGTATTGTTAAGCAACATAGTCATATGCTGGTAATTGTATTGTTAAGCAACATGTCAGTTGTGGCAGTTCCATATGCCATTGTTAGGTAAATCTCATGTGGTTATAGTGTCCCTTGGTCATATGATTGCCATTTGCAAACTCCTGATATCTTCCCCATTGACTTTGCTTCTCAGATGTTGGCAGTGAAGTTCACAAATGATTACAGGACAATTGTGAGCTGATTGTCAGTTACCTGAAACACATCATGTGATTGTGGGGATGATGAGACAGGCACAGCTATGAGGAATAGTCATAAATTTGCCTTATTCAGCCCCACCTTAACTTCAAAGAGTTGCTGATTGTTCAATGAAGATTATCTGTAAAACCAATAAAAGAATACATACATACCAAAAAGCTAAACAAATAAAAAATATTGGCATGACTATAAGTGATTAATTCTAGTTAGACCTTTCATTTCCCAGTTGGGTGCCCTACAGATGTATTAGATCAGGGGTAGGCAACCTTGGCTCTTTTATGACTCATGGAACTCAACTCCCAGAATTCCTGAGTCAACCATGCTGACTCAGGAATTCTGGGAGTTCAAGTCCACAAATCATAAAAGAGCCAAGGTTGCCTACCCCAGTATTAGATGAATGATATGCTGGAAATTCTAGTACAATAGATCTGGAGAGACAAGATTTTTGTTAATACTTGCAAAATTTTCCTAAAAGTTTCCATTGTACTGAATTAATCTCATCATATTCTATTGCTGTAAAAGTTAGTTAGACCATTTAGAAAATTTATGTTGGCCCTGTTTATTCAATGGAAAAGTAGGTGTGATTCCAGGCAGATTTTTCAATGTGCTTTGTGCATAGTTCATTATTGTAATTTTATGTGACAGCTATTGAAGACCTACTTCAGTGCAAATTTTTCCTCCATTTGGTCTAGCTTTTATCTTACCACTGATGAGCTGTTTCAGCTCCAATCTCTAAAGATGTGAATGTTCCATAATGGTATGGCTCTTGACTCTTCCAAATATTCTAGTTCTGAGATGTATATATGTGTTTCATATAATTCTTTTTTACCAGAATTTTAGACCATTACTTTGCAGTTTTGAAGTCACCTATGATTCATGTCTTTACATATCTTTTCCATTCCAAGTAGAAAGCATTTTATGTATATGCTAAAATGCAGTATCAAGCTATAACATTTGGTAAATAGAAGAAAATCTCATGTCTCAGGCATGAAAATTTCATCCGATATAAAAATTGTGTTAAGTTGCATTATGGAATTTCTCAAACCTTGTAGAGAATAAGAAAGAAATGAATATTTTTAAAGAGGAAATGTGACTTGGAGATAGTTTCATTTTCTTAAAATTAGCATCCAGATTAACCCAAAGCAGAATGATGAGCAGAAGCTAAAACAGACAATGTGTACTATTTTAGTGTGGGCTAAACCGTCATGTTCAGCTAAGCAACCCAAGCCACATTTGTGTAACAAATACTTTTTGATCTCTGGAGATGTGTTTCTATAGCATTTGCTGATATATACTATGAAGTTATTTAACACTGTTTCATTATGACTTAATGAAAGAAAAGGGAGAGGAAGAATTTGGTTTACCAGATGTCATAAACATAAAATCAGGATATCTAAATAATTATCCTGGGATCAGCTGCACCTGAGTATCAGACACATTCAGAATGCTGTAATGATTCATATCAGTTCCAAAATGTCTGCAACTCATTAAAGCAACTGCATTTCTCTATGTATCCTGCATATTTTGTGATGCATATTCATTCTAAAACAGTAAAATCCTGCAGCTAGGGTTATTTTTTTAAATTGTTACTTGTTACTTTTAATTCTGCATTTAAAATTATCTACTGTAATTTACATAGCAGACTATAAGAGCTTTCATAAAATCTCCTTTAGACTTCAAAACCATTCCCATATCTGAAGCACTGCACAGCCTAAAAATAATATTCCTCCCCAAAGGAGACATCAGCATACATTATACCAGCAATGAATATGGTTTCCAAAATTTCTGAAACTTAACACCAGAACACCATTTGAGATTGACTGCAGCCAATCAGAAAGGTCTATGCAGTGTTTCTGCACACGAGAAGTTCTGCTTTTCAGTCCTATCAGCAGAAGATTAAAAAGACTCACTTTTCTATTTAGATTCAGAGGGGGACTCTACATATCTGAAGGAGGAATTGTAAGTCCAAAGAAGTTTCCCTTAAGGATTTAGGATTCCCCTACAACATTTTCATAAGAAAATTACTTTTCAGAGTTCTTTGTATCCTCTGTGGAAGTGTTTTCTGGAGAGACATGTCTAGTATACCATGAGGTCCAAATTACATTCAGGGAATTATGTATGGCATTTCATTTAAACAGTATAGCACCAGCATATATTAAAAGCCAGTTGTCCTCATGTGAACATATTCAGATTTTTAAATCAATTTCAGAAGTTTTCTGAGTCTATTGATTTATTCAAATAATGCAGCTGATCAGAAATGTTAAGTTTTTGGTTATTGCATTCAGGCAGTAATGTTTGCAAAATAATATTTATAGTTACTTTTGAATGCCAGACTCTTCTATTTGCTCATACTTTTTTTAGTTTTATTTTCTGCTGGTCTTTTAAATTGTTCCTTATGACTTGCCAAATGATTAGAACTATCTGGATAGAATCTTTCATGTATTTACGTGTAATTGTTACCCTTCTCTATGAAAGAAATAATTAAAAATGTCATCTACCTACTGCAACCAAAAATAGGAATTATCATGTGAGGTTCTAGAGTCAACGCTGCTGCTTACATAGATCAATCTTAAGTAGATTATCTTCATTATGGTAGAGACAGGGAAGAAATCCCATCCCAAAAGGTTCAGACAGGAAAGACTGAAAGGAAAACCTGATTCTAATCTGTCAATCTAAATAGTGGGCAGAGCCCACAAGAGCCTGGGAAAATCAAAGTCTGAAGAATCGAACGGGATCAGGAAAAAAATAGCTTCTCAGGTGGGCATGCATAGAGAATGTGAAAAGTTCAATGCTGATTTTGTGTGTTGTATTCCATCCTGAGGAGAAAGATATCTTGTATTACTTGGCTACTCTGCCAAGTTAGAAAAATGACTCAAACCAGAGAAAGTTTAGAGAATCAGAAGGAAGTAGACCTGTAGGGAAATGTGGAGCTAGATATGGATTAGATTCCTTTCCTTTGATTTGATTCCAACACTGCATGTGATCCAGAGTTACTGCTTGTGTTACTGACGAGATATGTTTTTCTTTCTCTTCTCCCCAATCTCCCATTTTCATTGCAGCTCTTTCTTTTATGCTTTCCTGAATCTTCTGATTAGTGCCTTCGTGGTTTTTGTCATCTTTATTGCTAGCACTATCGTGACTGTTGGGTTTAACATGTGGTGTGATGCTATTACTGAGAAGGGAAGCATGCCAAATAGGTGAGTATTGAAGATGATACTTTGGCATGGAGAAATGGGCAATAGCACATAATATGCAGATAAGAAAACAATGAAAACAAGGAACTTCATAATTTGGAGGTTTATTAAAGCAAGACTGGTTACATAAGAGATTTCTCCTCTGTCATCATGTTCTTAAGGTCCAGTAAAGTTTTACTTGCCATATTTAGAACACTGCAAATGATATGTAGTTGAGATTCACTAGTTTCTTCTGAAATCTCAAAATGAATATAACAATTTGGGAGGTGAATATGGCCTTATGGTGAACAAAAATATCCACTGGGACTGCACTGAGTTAAGCTAAATGTGTTCAGTTCTTTACACAACTGAATTGGCCTCAGGGGATTTCTAGCACAATCAGATATGTGTAAAATTCCATACTGCACATTAAATACTGCACATTAAATAAATGCAGTCAATCACACTGGGATTATTTGGAAAAAAAGTATAAAGTGATTAAATGACTGTGTGTGATTTAATAGAAATCTTGTGTAAGTATGTAGAGTATTAAGACAGTGAATTTTCATGTCTTATAATCTACATTCATGGTTAAACCACTGTGTTATATAGTATGTGGCCAGTGAAATAATATGCATGTCCTTTCTAAAGGACATACAAGGAGAGGTCCTGGCAAAGTAAGAATGAAGTTTGAGATGATACCAATTCAGCTGTAAGCTTCATCAGCTTGTCTTCAGGAAATCGGTCAGAATGGGAACCATTGGCAAAATGTTGGAGAAGACACTGACATGTTGACCCTTTGCTCTATTATTTCTTGTCTGCAATAAAAACTTTTGACAGGTTCATTAAAAAACTTGAGAGAGATTGTAATATAAAAGTTTGTTTCAAAGACAGTCATAAGATTGTGTGAAAATAAGATGTATAATCAGTTGTCGTACTTAGTGAGTGAGTGTCTATGTGTGTTTGAGAGAGAAAGAGTGTACGTTAGAGTCATTTAGCGAGTTAGTGATATAGAGGATGGATTCTATGAAAGATAATTTATAACTACTGAATTATGTTTCCTTTCCTTCTATTTCATCCAAAATGCCTTCTCCCTTTAGCTGTGAAGAATTACAAGATATAGATCTTGAGCTGAATTTAGAAAACTCGTCATTCTATGACCAGTTTGCCATCACACAGGTAAATTAAGCCTCTTTGTTCACAGAACTGACACATAACTTGGAGAGACTTCAAATGTCACTAAATGTCTTCTTCATACTAAAATAGCATCCTCCTTACTTAATGCTATCCAGAATCGGTTCACAAATGTTACACTCAGCATTGTTTCACTCTGCACTTGATGACTAGCACTGTATTTCATCTGAAGCAATATTTCTGTCTGTAATCTGACATGGTTCATTCACATAAACTAGCTGAGTTTGAGCATATCCAAATATGAATAAATATGGAAAAAAGGTAGAAACCAAATTCTGGGAGAGATGGTTGGACATTATACAGAAGAGAAAATTAAGTGATAGGTGTTGTTACCATCTGTCAACTTTAAAAGATGGAACACATTAGATCTTTATTACTTTGGAGAAGACAATTGGAACCAGAAATTGTAAGGAAGCTAATTTTGGCTAAATATTGAGATAAGCTTCTTAACAATGAGCAATTAAACAGTGGAACTTGGAAGATGATGGTCTCTACTTCATTAGATACATTGAAGAAGAACCTGCACAGATATCCAACAGCTGTAGTTGCAAACTGTATGTTAAACAGAGAATTGGAGTTGATAATCTCTAATTAATTTTCTAGCTCTGTAATTCTGTGAATGCTGTAGTCATGAATTTATGGAAATCCACATTTCAGCTCACTCTAAGATGACAGCATAGTTCTTTTTATTTGGAAACCACACCTAGACATAAATATGGCATGAATAAATCTTCAAGAAACATGAAGATGAGTTTCTATTTGCATCCGTAGTCTCTGACAAGGAATACTGTATGTGTATTGGTTCTTAGATGACATTCTTGAGATTTCTAGGAAAGGCAAGTAGAAAGAAGGACCAGACTAAGAAATATAAAGGCTGAATATGTAATGCCAACCTGGACTGTATTCTTTTTAGTAATGTAAGATATGTGCTGTTATTGTCTGGCAAATACACTTACTGTAATGGACTTTTTGTTACGGAATTACAGATTGTACAGATTTTTTTAAAAAAGTGTCTATAGAGTCAAATATCACATTAATATTGTTTCTTTCAATTAAGCCTAATGAATTGGATCAGCTCAGCCATTTTATAAATTGTAGGCTGTGGATACTATGAACTGAGAAAATCTTCAACATTAACTATTATTCACCTGAAGGTTTGGGTGAAAATGTGTTACACATTGTATTAGATTCACTTTCCTCAATAAAGTGATTTACAGGTATTTTGGGACTGCAGTTCAGATAATTTAGGGGATTCTAGGAGTTAACAGATTTAGAGGGTATAATTTTTGGAAAGGTGTATATTTATATTTTTGAAGTATTCTCATCATCTCTTTCTCTTTTTTGTTTCCAGTTTGGCCTCTGGGCTGCCTGGCTGACTTGGCTAGGAATTACAATATTGGCCTTTTTGAAGGTTTATCATAATTATCGGCAGGAGGACCTCTTGGATAGTCTGATTCATGAGAAGGAATTTTTGTTGGGACGATCTTCATCACGAACTTCTTTTCAGGAAGAGAAAAGTGGCATAATCTAATATCCAATAAACCTCAGTGCATAGCAGGTTGTAGGTTGTATATTATGGGCCTTAGCTGGAGGTAAAGATAGAAATTGAATTGGCATGCCTAGAAAACCTTTAAGAAAGAAACAGAATCTGGAATTTAGCATTCTGTTAAATAGATATTGTCCATAGAATATCCCTGTTAAAATATAACTATAGCTCATACAGTTCCCTGGATCACAATTTATGATTCCTTTAATTGTTTAGCACTTTGTGGTTTTCAACCATGTGTGCAAATTCTTTTTATTGAATAACCTGTGATATCAAATTAATTTCTGAGGATTAATTTAGGAAAACCAATTCATATGGACAAATCACAATATGATGCTGCAAGTGGACATGTCATATATGCTTGAACTAAGTATTAGACTGGATTTGTTTATTTGCCTAAGGTTGCCATTGTCTGTGAATTTTTTTAGATGTTTGAAGACATAATTGTGATCTATCTGCTTAGCTGAACTCTACTTCCTCTCAGAAATGATGTCCTGAATGATATGAGCAATCTACATCTAATCATGTATTTATCCAAATTATGTGACTTTTCCTCTCAAATAGGGTGGAAATTGAAATCAGTGATCGGGTATCTATTATATGTAGTGTTGAAGGGAGGGAATTTAATGTTTCCATGATATAGGTAAAATCCATGGAATAGGTGAATCCATGGACATTTACAAGCTCATGTTAAATATATACCTCAGTAGGAGTTGGCCATATGGCTTGGACAAAATTATTTGTGGCCACTGGTGCTCTCTCTCTCTCTCTCTCTCTCTCTCTCTCATTTCAATGAATAAGCCTTAGATGTTGTCTTTTGGCTTCTATGACAAACTCTTAATTAAGAAGAATAAGATAAATGAACAATTATTTTTTTAACACAGCTATGTGCCAAACCATATATATCTGATGCATGTGGAGCAAGGGGGGTGGTGGGGGGGTAAGGTTTTACTGAAGTATTCTGAAACTACCATCTACATGATTTAGCTTCCATTAATTGATGCCACAATTATGTAAACAATAGCAATTGTGGTTCAGTATTGATGCTATGGCACTTAATGATATTAGCACATGGGATAGCAATTATGCATTGGAACACTGAAGCTATTCAAGCATACTATTAACTGCTTATCATATGACTCAACAGTTCTAGTCTTCTACAGATAACAATATTATCTTGATTATTTAAGGGTAAACTGAAAATATTCCAGAATCAGCATCTGAGGTTTCACTTTGCCAGTTAATTTGTTACAGTTATTTATTATTTAAGGCAACATTTCCAATGCTTCTGGATACCCAGCAGCAATTGTCTGCGTGAAGTTGCAAATTTGTATTTTGCTTTTTTTAATTTCAAGTTTCATTCTGAAAAGTTGTTTTTCCCTGAACAATCTCCCGCTGGTACATGTTCTTATATTATTATAATGAGGTAGATGACTTGCTGTAAGGAATAATACTAGTATACTCTCCAGATCTCCACAAGTGATTGCAGACTACACTCTTTCTTAGCTTCAACTTTGAGGTTGGCATGTGAAAGATATTATTATCGCTTAGTAAAATATAGTGACAATATATATGGTGATAATAGTTGACAACATTCTTGTAAGCAATTAATATATCTTGCTTGCTTCTTCATATATGGAACTAGCATTTATGCTATAAAATGTTAATTATATATTCCACGATACTAGTGTTTATTTTCGATGTCGCTATCTTAAATCTTTGAGTGTAATATATGGTATTGAGTGAAATTACCCAAATCTATAAAATAGGCATCTAAATAGTTGGACAATTGCTTCCTGATTGAATTAGAAGATTGTATTTCTTATTCTTATTCTTATTCTTATTATTCTTATTATTCTTATTCTTATTATTATTATTATTATTATTATTATTTATTGAATTAAACTACTGTGGTGGCAATCTGAGGAATTTGTATTTCATAGATTGGTGGAACTAATATGTATCTTTTTCAACATCATTTTCAAAACTTGTACAGGCATACAGTATTACTGTTCCATGGTCAGTGTTATATTTTGCAGTATAAAGCTTGATTGAGTGATCTTTCTAATATCATTTGAAAAGTAAATTGTGTCCTTGAAAGTTTACATGGAATTTAAAAGCAGGGAGGCAAGAAAATGATACTATAGTTTGAAGTGAATTATAATTTTACATAAAAGTTAGATGCAATTCTTCTCTATGTTCCAAGAGGCAAATCCATTTACCGGTAGTCTGCATTACTGATGGACAGTTACAGATATTGTTTACAAATAAGAATCAATTTGTGGAGTAATTCATCTTTAGCATTTCAGTTTTTTCTGCTATGACTTTGAAGTTGCTTATTTAATAACCTGAATGTCAGTCCCAAAGGTATTTATTTAAAAGAACAAAATGTATCCAATGGAGCTCTCTTCCAAGGAATTATAAGTAGGATTTTTAATTACTTAGTTCCAAAGCTTTAATGAGAGTAAGAATACAATAAACCTGCCTTTTTTCTACTTCTTTAATAAATGTTAGGCATATAGTGTTAGCCTACAATGTTGGGTTGAAAATATATTAACCATGATGTTATGTCTTTAAGATGTTAATTGGCCAATGGGTGTGTAAGTGTTCTCATGGCCATAAGAGGAAGCTAGGAACGTAGCTTCTCTCTCTCTCTCTGAATTCACTGATCTCTACTATTACTGTTTTTGCTCTGCTGTTGGTTTACTACTGTTGTAAACCTGAACTGTGTATTGACCTCTGGACTGGTAAGAAGACTTTGTATTTTGGGTTGCTACTTGGACTGTTTATTTTTGACTGTGCATTTTTGTTTTTACACCACCTTAAAGTAAACTATTTTTTGCTTTTACAACTCAGTGTACTCTTGTGTGACTTTTACTACTCTCAGTACCCTTCCTTGTCTGTGCAACTCTTTGGTAGTACAAGGAGACCTCTGCACAACAAATTCCTTAACACTGGTTATGGGCCCAGGCCTGTACTGAGAGTTAGTACACACAGTATTCCTAGCTGAGTTTGTGTTAGCTATTTGGTGTAAAATGGCACAAGAACTGTTGTCAGGCATCTCCTGGATAACCCGGTTGGATGGGACAAACTATGTTTCCTGGTCCACGAAATGCTGCTTGCTTTTGCCAAGGAGGGACTATGGACTGTAGTAAATAACCCATCTGATACTACTGCTTGGGATGCAAATAATGAAGAGGATGCAAAGAAGATAGACGACTTTAAACAAAACAATGAGAAAGCTCTTTGCATTATTGGGCTAACACTGAATGACCAGCAGCTTGTCCATATTCGTGGTGAGGAGTCTGCTGCTAGGTGTTGTGGCATTTTGCGAAGGCTTTATGTTCGAGACAGTGTGAGTGCACATATACACCTTACACGTAAGCTGTTTAGGGCTCGTCTGCAGAAGAATGGAGATATGCTGACCCATTTAAACTACATGAAGGCAACTTTTCAAGAGCTTCATGAAAAGGAGCTGATTTTTTCAGAGTTGCATCAGGTCTACATTATTCTGTCATCTTTGGATGAGAGTTATGATGAGTATGTTTCTTCTTTGGAAGTCCTGACCAGAGAGGAACTGACTTTGACTAACATTACTGGGAGACTGCTGGAAGAGTCCAGAAGAAGGCGTGACAGAGACCAGCTGAGAGAGACATAGCCACAAGAGGAGCAGCCATTCACCACTGCTTACAATGTCAAGAAATGTTTTCTTGTGGGGCTAGAGGGTAAAAAACAGAATGTAAATAGCAGTGGAAAGGCTAAGAAGAGCATTGGTTTGGCTATTTCTGGTGAACCAACATCCAGAGATAATGAATTGTGGGTTGTTGATAGTGGGGCTTCCCAATGCATTACTAAAGAGAAAAAGAGGTTTATTAATATGAAAAACAGCAACCAATATGTTTCACTAGCCAACGGTTGGAGGATGAAGGCCTCTGGTGAAGGTAATTCCTATTGCCCATGCATTGATGAACAGTTACCTATGTTATATATACTTAAACTAAGATTCAACCTGTTATCTGTAAGGGAATTGGTTAAAGTTGGGTTTGTGGTAACATTCAGAGGGGAGCAATGCACTATTGAGAGGAATGGAACCTGTGTAACTGCTAATTTGAAAAATGGTTTATTTGTTCTCACAAGTAACCAGGTTAGTACAGTTAAAGCTAACTCAATATGTGAGAATAAGAAGCCACATGATGAATGTATACATTTATTGCATAGGCGGTTAGGGCATGTAAACTTTAAATCACTACGTAAAACAGTTGAGTTAGTAGAAGGAATTAAACTGAAGCCATGTAGTAAGTATTTGAATTGCAATGCCTGTAATCAGGAAAAGAGGCAACTCCTGCAAACAGGTTAAACGGCTTCAAAACAACTGTTCTTTTGGAAGTTGTGTTTGCAGATTTAATTGGACCCATGAAACCAAGTTTAGGAGGGTCATGTTATATTTTAAGTATCCTTGACCACTACTCTCGATATGGATTTTGTTACCTGCTGAAGTCAAAGGCAGACACTTTCCAACAATTTGCAAACTGGCTGAAGTTCGTCGAGAGGAAAACAAAGAGAAAGGTTCAGTGTATAATTACTGATAATGGTACTGAATTTACAAACAAGCGTTTTGTTGATATGCTAGAATCAGCTGGCATTGAGCATAAACGTTCAGCTCCTTATAGGCCTCCACATAATGCATTTGTTGAGAGAAGTGGGTAAACGTTACAAGCCATGATGAGAACCATGTTAAAATATTCTGGCTTAACAGATAGACTGTGGGGGGAGGCAACAAAATGTGCAAACCATATTCTGAATATAGTTGTTAATACTTCTACTGGTAAAATACCATACACAACCAAACCTTGATTACCTGCACACGTTTGGCACCCCAGCTTGGGTCCACATTCCTGCACAACTCAGGAGTAAAGGCCAACATAGGGCTAGGCAATTATACTTCGTAGGTTATGAAGCTAATCACAGATCCTATCGTTTCTGGGAACAAGGCACAACTAATGTATATAATAGTGCAAGTGCCAAATTCCTTGAGCACGTTGGTTGGGATAGATTAGAGCAGGGGTCAGCAACCTGAAACAGTGAAAGAGCCACTCAGAACTGGTTCCCTCAAAAAAGGAAAAACTGGGAGCCGCAAAAAAATGTGTGCGCATGCGCGTACATGCGCGCATGTGCAGAACAGGGTTTTACTGAAGAGTGGAGCCAAGGCGAGATATGCACCTACCCTGCATATTTGAATTGATTGGTTGAACTTTTTTAGTCCCACTTTTTTTTTTGGACTGCACATGGCAGAAGGCTGGGAGCCGCAGGAGATGGCTGAAAGAGCCGCATGCGGCTCTGGAGCCGCGGGTTGCAGACCTGTGGATTAGAGCAAGGAACTGTTAATCCTCTAGTGTTTGAGGACTCCTCTGATAATTTAACTAATAATGTTAAGACATCTGTAAATATAAAAGATGAAGAGGAGATAGGGGAGATAAAAGAGGAATCAGTGGAAGGTGAGGAGACAGAAACTGAAAGCCCTGTAATTCCTTGGTGGTCAATGCGCATCAGATGTCCACCTGATCGCTATGAAGCCAATATAATATATCAAGTTAGTTTAGAGCCTTCTAACTATGATGAGATCAGGATGTATCCTGAAAAGGAACAGGCATCATGGAAAGCTGCAATGAACAGGGAGTTGAAGTCTTTGCAGGATCTTAAGGTCTATGAGAAAGCAAAACTGCCACCTGGTGAGCAAGCTATAGGTTGTAAATGGATATATAAAATAAAGAAGGGTGTAGATGGGACTGTAACCCATAAGGCACTTTTGGTTGCACAAGGTTTTGCCCAAACTACTGAGGATTATGACGAGGTGTTTGCACCCAGTCTGAGCGTAACTACTTTAAGAGCAGCTTTAGTGTGGGTGGCTAAAAACCAATATATGGTTAACCATGTAGATGATGAAACTGCATATTTACATGCTCCATTGCAACATACTATTTATTTAAGAATACCACCAGGATTGACCAATGATAGAGACCATGATTGTTGGGAATTAAAGAAAAGCCTCTATGGATTGAAACAATCAGGCTATGAGTGGAATACATGTATAGTTAATGAGTTGAGTGCAATAGGTTTTGTAGCCAGTAATGCTGATCCTTGTTTGTTTAGAAGAGAACACAATGGAGCATTATCTTTTATTATTCACAGATGATATTGCAATAATAACAAAAACTGAGTTAGAAGCACGAACTATCATTTCAAGATTGCAAAATAAATTCACAATTAGAAATCTTGGGAAAATAAGCCACTATTTGGGGTTAGATATTGTGAAAACGAATAGGGGTTTTAAGGTGTCACAAGCCAGTAAAATATCTCAGTTATTAAAGAGATAGAATATGGAAATGTGTAAACCAGCAAAAACTCCGATGGCTATGGATTTTAAGGACACTAATGTTGAGAGTCCTGTATTTGATAAGACTATGTACCAATCTTTGATAGGAATTCTTATGTATCTGAGTAATTGGACTAGACCTGATATTTCTTACTGTGTAAACCAATTAGCTAGGTACAACAATAATCCAACTGTTAGACACTGGCAATCAGCTAAACGAGTATTAAGGTATTTGAAGCAGACTATCCACTACTCGTTATATTTAGAGCCAAATCATGAGTTAATCCTTACTGCATATGCAGATGCAAGTTTTGCCTCTGATACAAGCACTCATAAATCTACTTCAGGATTGGCTGTAATGTTGGGTGATTCTTTGATTGGATGGAAGTCCATTAGACAAAAACACATAAGCTTGTCTACAATGGAGGCTGAATTTTCATGTTTATCAGTGTTATGTACAGAACTGCTAGTGTACAAACAATTATTGTTAGATATGGGTTTAAATGTAAATGATCCATTTATTGTCTATTAGGACAATCAAGCTGTGATAAAGATGGCAAACAATGCTGCAGTAAGAACAAGATCCAAACATACTGATCTTCGTTATTTAAATGTCAGACAATGTGTCAAAGATAAATTAATACAGCTAGAGTATTGTTCATCTGATGTAAATATTGCAGACCATTTTACAAAGGTACAAAGTGCTGTGAAACACAATGCTAATTGTGAAAGAATGTGCATAAGATTGTAAGGGTTATATATTATTCTACCCAAAGGGGAGAATGTTAGGCATATAGTGTTAGCCTACAATGTTGGGTTGAAAATATATTAACCATGATGTTATGTCTTTAAGATTCTAATTGGCCAATGGGTGTGTAAGTGTTCTCATGGCCATAAGAGGAAGCTAGGAACGTAGCTTCTCTCTCTCTCTGAATTCACTGATCTCTACTATTACTGTTTTTGCTCTGCTGTTGGTTTACTACTGTTGTAAACCTGAACTGTGTATTGACCTCTGGACCGGTAAGAAGACTTTGTATTTTGGATTGCTACTTGGACTGTTTATTTTTGACTGTGCATTTTTGTTTTTACACCACCTTAAAGTAAACTATTTTTTGCTTTTACAACTCAGTGTACTCTTGTGTGACTTTTACTACTCTCAGTACCCTTCCTTGTCTGTGCAACTCTTTGGTAGCACAAGGAGACCTCTGCACAACAAATTCCTTAACAGTAGTCTTACACAGAGATGCTTTTATTATTTATTTCAAGATGAAATGGAAGCAATCAAAACCCTCTAATTATCCATGACTTCTTATAGCTTTAGAGTTTGCCCCAACGAACTAGAGACATTTGATGATAAATTAATATATTTATATTTGTTTTCATAGATTTTCACGGGTACAGGTATGTAGGTCTTTGCATATTCGGGTCTTTTCCCATGTAAGATTGATAGTGTCTTGGTGACGTTTCGGTGAGGTCCCACTTGTCATCTTCAGGCTGGTTTCTTTGGCTTCGTGCTTGTGTGAGCAAAGGGTGATCGGAGCTGCCATCTCTCTGTAAATATTGGGGGTGTGTGGGGTGCTGGCTTTGTTGCTGGAAGCAGGTTGGTTGGCTGTGTTGTTACATGTTGATTGGTTGATGGGGTTATTGTTTGTGGATTAACATCCTGTGTGGCTGAGGTGTTGGCTGTGTGCCCATTAGTCTTTTGTGTTGTAACGACCTGGATAATGAGCTGTGTAATGACATCCTGATATCCTGAGTTCTGTGCTGCAACATCCTGGGTGGTTGGCTGTGTTGTGACATCCCAAGCTTTAGCATTGTAACTTACTGAGTTCTGTGATGTAATGTCCTGAGCAGAAGGCTGTGGTGTAACATCCCAGGCTTTGGTTTGGCTTTGAGTTTGCGGTCTGGCCTTGTGTTCATAGTGTGTGTCAGTTTGCTTTGTGTGGGGGTCAGGGGTGTGTACAGCAGCTGGAGATGCCGCCGTGGTTTGGCTTCTGAATGGTGGTGGCATTTCGTCTATGGGGTGGGCTTGGGTTTGAGTCTGGTGAGGATGATTGGTGGTGGCATCCTGTGTTGTTGTGGGTCCAGTGTCGGTTTTCATGGCTGGGACTTGTTTGTTGACTAGGGCTGGTTTCCAGATGTCTGGTAGGCGGGAGGTATTGTCACGTTTATTCATGTTGTGGGGGTGTTTATTTCAATGGCTTCCATAATTATTCTCTTGTTGTAGTGTTCAGTTTTGGAGATTAATTTCATTAAGGAACGAGGCACAAGCACGAAGCCGAAGACACCAGCCTGAAGATGACAAGTGGGACCTTGTCAAAACGTCGCCAAGACACACTCAATCTTACACGGGAAAAGACCTGAATACGCCAAGACCTACACACACACACACACACACACACACACACACACACACACGTGTGTATATATATATATATATATATATGTGTGTGTGTGTGTGTGTGTGTGTGTGTGTGTGTGTAAAGGTAAAGGTTCGAACTGCTAGGTTGGCAGAAGCTGGGATGAGTAACAGGTGCTCACTCTGTTACGTAGCACTCGGGATTCGACCCGCCAAACTGCCGACCTTCTGATCGACAAGCTCAGCTTCCTAACCCACTGAGCCACCACGTCATATATATATCTATATATATATCTATATATCTACCTCAGAAAACAAATATCTATATATATATCTATATATATCTATATATATCTATATATATTTGTTTTCTGAAGTTTTCGCGGGTGCCTGTATGTGGCTACACGAGATGATACCTCTCGTCTACCAGCCATTTGGAAACCCGCCTTGATTGACAGACGAGGCCCAACCACCAAGAATGATACCAGACCCAAACTCATGATAACATCACATGACATCGCCACCACACAACCATTCAAAAAGCAAATCCGAACCCACAACGATAAAGACACACAACCACAAAACAGAAACCTAACTACAGCTGCAACATCAGCCACTTTAAACCCCTCCAAACCACACAATAAGCAAACTGACACCCACTATAAAAACATGGCACCACCACAAACACGAAGCCGAACAAAAGCAGCACAACTCACCAGCTCAGTTCTGGAGCTGGCAGCTGAGACCAGCCCATCCACTCAGAACACCCCCCCACCCAATCAGAACACACCCACCATTCAAAACACACTCCCACCCAATCAGAACACACTTGGTCCCCTACCCAATCAGAGCACACCTCCACAGAACACACCCCCTCTGGCAGTTTAAAAAAGAGGAACTAACAGCCACAGCTAAAGCCTGATGATGACGGATGGGACTCCGTCGAAACGTTGCGCCCACACCTTTAGTTCTACGCGGGGAAAAACCCGAAAAACCAAGGATCCACATCTATATATATATCTATATATCTATATATATCTATATATCTATATCTATATATCTATATCTATATCTATCTATCTATCTATCTATCTATCTATCTATCTATCTATCTATCTATCTATACACACACACACACACACACTCATTTAACGTAGGTAGAAATAGTGATGGTTGGCATCAAGAGGATAGTGGTTGGCCAAGACATGCCTTACCTTATCAATCTTTTTAATAGAAGTGAATGCCAAGAGAAATAGAGCCACAGTACAGACTTGAGTCGTGGGATAATTTGTTTGATCTTCATGAAAACGGGCATATGCATCTCGGGACATTTGTTCTTGGTGATTTTTGCATTTATCTACACCATTGCAGCTATATTGGATTGTGATGCTTCCTTTTTTATAATGTTGCAGAGATGGCATTTCTTAAAAAATGAAATTGTTTTCTGAATCAATCATCGCTGTTAATTATATAAAATGTATGTATTAAATGCCTTGATTTTACTCCTTCCTAGTATTATAAACTCTAAATTACTTTTTAAGAAGTTTTACAACTTTTTCAAATCTTCCATAGAATCCTAAAGAACCATTTTGCATTATTATTATTATTATTATTATTATTATTATTATTATTATTATTATTATTATTATTATTATTATTATTTTACTGAATTTTGCTATCCCAGTTCCATTTTGAGGGCTTACAATCCTAACACGTAGTAGAAGTTTGGATTCTTGTCCTTAGAGTATCACTGTTTTCCAAATGTCTTTTGAAAAAATAGATTGGATGATGCTCCCTGAATGCATTTTCTGAGATGTATATTGTGAATAATCTTTTATTATTTAATTTGAGAATTTAAAACAATGTCAGTGATCTCCATATGAAACAGTACAGTCAATTATAGTTAAACAATGCATGTGGTCGACCACACCTTCACTGCTATCCTACAAATGTTTTAGTTAAAAGTAAGGATGGATTTTTGAAACAGAAACCCCTCATTGAAACAGAAAAATTAGACCTGAGCACCGATCATTAATAATTGAAATTGCCAAACTAATCTAATATTCTGTTGCCTTGTCAGAATTTGACATTATTCCAAATTTAACACCCATCTAGATTATAAGGTCAGGACACAATGTATAACCAAACACTGCATAAGTGGAACTTTTCATCTGATCTATTTGTGTCCTCAAATTAGAATTCTAAGCTTCTAAATACATTAAAATGTACCAGGTCAACAGGTGAAATTAAAAATAAAATAAATTAAAATTGAAAAGATATATTTTGCATTTGTTTTATACTTTATGAAAGTGCATATAGTTCTGGCTGATTTCTATTGTGTTTTGGAGTCTGTTTTCACTGTTTATTCAGGCATGAACAACATGCAAGTATTAGAATAATTTGTAATTTTAACAATACAGATGGTGTTTATTTCTTTCAGAACTGAGCAGGGTGTCTTTCTTTTACATGCAGAGAGTTCTATATTGCAATGCTTCATGAATATCAAGCAAAGCTGAAATTTAAAGGTCTATTACTTTTCTCATGTGAACCGCTGACTTTCTTATGTTGGCTTTGGGGTGGAGGGAGATTTAGATGGTCTAAACAGCATTGTACTGTATGGTTATATACTCTTCTTATAGTTGTTTAACAAATGTGTTTTATATCAATTGCTTTTGTTTCCCTTTGGAGAGCATACTGAGCTTCTGATACCATGCCATGTATAAATAAATGGTCCTAAAATTTAGTGTATTTTGGCATGTTATTTCAGAAGAACTGAATTATCATGTTTATAAATCAAATTATATTTTTCTCTAAGACAGGTTTTCTTCTCATCTTTAGAAGGAATAATAATTGGATTGTATTTAACAATTTTTAAGGCTGTTGCTGCTGACTTTGATTTCTACCACTCTTTTAATATACTTTTTTCCCCAAGCTTTGGTGCAAAATAACACAACAACAACCCACCTAATTGGCTGCTGTGTTACATTTTTAGTTTCCTACTTTGGTACCAAAATACTTTCTTGAATATTTCCCTATTCCTAGTTGGATTTCCGCATCACTAAAATTATATTATTTTATGTGGAGGGGGAGGAGTTAATATGTATGCATGTATTTTATAAGAACTTTACATTTTCAATCATGTTTGATGCTTAACTTCCCCCTTGTTCCTTTATTTTGGAGTAGTATCACAGTGCTCATAAGTATAACCTGATAACAGTCCAGTTTGTATGAAAAAATAACATTAATTGAAATGAAATTAGAACTTCTGGATTAATTGCTTAATATAATCAAGGAGCATCTGTCAAAAGTAAAAATTCTGCTAGCCTTTGTAACAAATTAAATAGATTTTAATTATTATGCTTGTGAAAACAAAGTGTCTTTTTACACATGCAGGCACATGTGTGGCACATGTTTTTATTTTACCCTATTCTATATGAGCTTTCAGAAGGGAAATTAGCCAAGAGAAAAACAACTAAATAGAATACAAGATGAATAGTCTAACTAGTTGGCCCCTTTTCCTTTTTAATGGCTTCAAACTCTTCCAATTTCATTTGTTCAGAAAGACATGACAAACAGGTTTAGCCATTCCAGAGCTATTTTCAGAGTTTTTAGGAGCTTTTTACTGTCCCCACAGTAAAATCATCATCATCATTATTGGGAGATCGAGAGAAAAGTAGATAAAGATAAAACTTGGCAATGGCTTATAACTGGAACATGAAAAAGTTAATTAGCATTAAAAATTTAATTAACATTAAAAAATTAAAAAGTGAATATTGAGATAATGTAATAAAAACATGAACCAAATACTGGCAAGAAAAATCTTTACATGATCAACTTCTACAACAGATCGAGGGGAAAGTGGATCTAGATAAAACCTGGCAATTGTTTACAACTGGAACATTAGAAAAAAACTGAAGGCTTGATTGCATTAGTTTGAACAGCAAGCTATTCAAACTAATGCAGTAGGCCAGAATTGAAAAAAATAATAATGGGCAGATTGGGCAAAGAAGCAGAAGAAACAGAAAATCCCACATACTGATTATAAGTAATGACATTAACACAGTTGCCAAAATTATTCACTGGAGCATCTATACAAATTGTCATGAACTATGGAAAAAGGCCACCTGAAATGGAATGGCTGTTCAACACTCTCCAAAATAAACAGCCAAGATATTGCCATGGATTTGGACTGAATAAATCTGCCACCCTTACCATCAATGGGAAAAGTAGTAAAAATGAAGGAATCAAGATGTCCTATGGAAATGCTATCAAGAGTCTGGTTGAAGAAGATCACTACAAATACCTGGGCATCTTTCAGACTTACAACATCAAATACTCTCAAGATCAAGAATTAGAAAGGTGAAGAAGATTTTAAAGTCCAAGCACAGTGGCAGAAATTCTACCAAGGCACTTAACACCTGGGAAATCCACCTGGAAAGGTGCTAAACTCAAGCTGAAGCCCTGTAGGACAGAATTCCCCAACCTTTCCTGCTTTGAAGACTGGGGGGGAGGGGATGTGAGCAGCTGGCAAGCACATGCATACGCAACTCCATTTGCATGAGTGATATGCATGCATGCCCACCGCTCATGCAAATGAAACGTGTGCACACACCTGCTGTTTGTGCAAGTGAGGATGCACATGCATGTGTGCGCTTGCCTGCGTTTCTGCAGCCCAGTTGCAAACACCTCACTTCCCACCGACCCATGCTGTAGGAAGCCCATAAAAACAATGGGAAGGACTCATGCCCTTCATCCATGCAGTGAGATCTATTTACTAAGGAGCATAGGTGGGCATGGAATTTTGCAAGTACATCAGACAGTTGAAGAAAAAAAATGAGTATAGAAGAATATTTGAAAGACAGTGAACAAGATGCACTGAAGCTAGTACACTACGAAGGCTTACTGAATACCAAAGAGACAAAAAAAAATACCAAATGAAGAATAGAAAAGAGACATGGCAAGACAAAGCCATCTGGCAATAGCTAAGACCAGGATAGTTGAAGAAATAAATAGTGGGGTGAATTCTGGCTGCACAAGATCAATCGTAAAGAACAAATGTATACAAAGTCAGAATTGAGTAGACAGCACCAATATGCTTTCTGCAAAAAAGCTGAAGCAACAATGCACTTCACCTGGTTAGCTGCTGCAAGAAAATTGCACAGACTAACTACAAACAACAGGATGAGAAAGTAGCAACAATAGTGCATTGGATATCTGCAAGAAGTACCATTAGCAAGAAATAAAAAAGTAACAGAAAATGAAAAATGCTGTGGGACTTTAGAATTCAAATTCAATTCATCTGCCATACAATCCTCCAGATTTAACAATTGTTGAATTCAATTCATCTGCCATACAATCCTCCAGATTTAACAATTGTTGACAAGTAAGACAAGTCTGGATGGTGGAGTAGAGTAGAAGAGAAAGATCTGGAGAAAATAACAAAATACAAAGACCTGCAAATATACAAATAGTAGTACGCATCTGCTGCAGCATTTGAACATCAGCTGTAACAAAATCACCATCAGGCAATTGCAAAAGGCAACAGAACAGCTTACATCCTGCAATGATACCTTTAATATTATTAAATAGCATTTGTCTATACCAGATCCTTGGGAAGGATAATAATAAATAATAATAATAATAAACCTTTATTGTCAAAGTACAACACGTGTACATTGAGATTAGCTGAGCCTCCCCCCGTGCTCTCTCCCCCCAACACACAGTGACAACAAACCCTCCATCCCACCACACCATGTGAACCAACTACACCACACACCGGCCTCCCAAGTCAATTCTGCATAAGATTATGTCCCATTTAAAAGCCTAACAGCCCACAGATAAAAGCTATTTTTCAGCCTGTTGGTACGGCTGGCTATATTCCTATATCTCCTACTGGATAAAAGGATTTGATAAGGGGACAAAATTGCCAAATCCAGACTAAATATCTGGTTGACTGTGTGAACAACCTTAATAAAAAGAGTTGTTTATTAATGTCGTTGTTATTGTTATTATTGCTGTTATTATTATTATTATTATTATTATTATTATTATTATTATTATTATTATCTTAATTATGAAGGGTTTGGGAGCTAATTTGGACCCTTCTAGCTGGAAATATTATTTAAAATAAGGTGAGTGTTAAATTGTAAATGTAACTGTTGGTTTCCACATTTGCTTAGCTGTATATGATATCAGGTTGAAGAAGGTAGCATTAAGATAATATCTGGTATCTATAGTTTTATTTTATACTTTTTATAACTTTCTTTGCATTTGCCTCATGTTATCCTAGGGGAGAAAGAACACAGCTCTGGTATTTTTCTCAGAATGGGAGTTATTGTACCATCTGATTGGATGGATCCCTGTTGATAGTAAGGCCTTTATGATTTAGTATAATCAAGCTATGACTAGATACTTTCAATAGATTCATACTTCACATTTAATTAAATTCCAAAGATTGTATGTCAACTCACATTTGATTAATAAAGTATTTTTGATAGTCCCTCCTCTATGTGAGGTTCCTGGATGTGGAGAAAATGGCAGACTTTCTGTATGAAAACCCCTGCATAGTAAGGAAACTACAGCTCTGAAGATCTGAATGGCACTGTCTCTTTATCTTCAGAAAGATTGCTAATTCCCCCCCCCCTATTTTATACAACCACTTAATGATTGACTACAGCCATTCACTGGAATGGTATAATTTATGTCATGTTTGTTTGTTATGTCATTTTTGTTTCACTATTATTTTGCATATAGAGTCACACAATTGGGGCCATTAACAAATGCTGTAAATATAAACAAAAAATAAATATGTGCTCCTGTTCCGGTCTTCAGCAGAGCAGCTGGAGAATTCAAAATGTTGGATACTCTGGCTGAAATTTCTTATTGTTGGGGACCCTAAGGGGCCAGAATCCACCCTAAAGGGGTGGACTGAAGGAAGGAAATCCCAGGGACTTAGGAGAGACGGCGGTCTCTCCAAACAGTCCAGGACAAGCCTCCCAGAAACCAACGGAAGAAAAGGCTGACGAACGTCATGTTCAGTCATAGCTGAAGCTGAAGCAAATGGAAGTCACAAGCGATTAAACTAAGTGAATAGCAAAACAGCATGCTTGAATCTGGGTAAGAGTACTGATTTTCTCTATCCTACCTACTTTCCTGAAGAAGAAAATCCCCAAAATAAGAGATCTCCGAAGAAGGAAAGGGGGAGAGGAACGGTTGTTCCTTCTCTCTCGCTTGGGTGGCGAACTTTTTTTTTTTGGAGAAGGAAAATACCAGAAAGACAATAAAATGAGCAAATGCTGACCCCTGCTGGTGGAGGAGAATATCTTTTTTCTCTTTTCTTTTTTCCCCCTTTGAACTCTTAAGCTTTGAATGCACCTGCTTAAACAATTTTTTTTAAAAATTCCATTTATATCCCGCCCTTTGCCCCAAAACTAGGGTTTATTTTTGAGGTAGGGCTTATATTAGGCCCACCCCCCAAAATCAAGCTAGGGCTTATTTTCAGGGTAGGTCTTACTTTCAAGAAAACACAGTAATTTCAAATGGTCACTAAACAAATGGTGGTAAGTTGAGGAATATTTGCATATCATCTAGCATACAACAGTTTTGTATAGTGCATCTAGTATCCAGTCTACAGTGTTGCCAGAAAACAGAAAAATTTGAGCTGTTTTTAAACATTCCTGGTCTGAAGGAAGAGTTGATAATTCTAAGGAAAAGAATGTTTATTATATTCACCTTTCCATATTTGTGTCCATACATCATTCTGTAGACGATGTCCAACATTTGTTTCTTCATTAACAGCCACAAAGAAGTTATTTGTGTGTTGTCTAGTTTCAGAATTATTTTTTAAGAAATTGACTGGCAATACTTTGCTATTTTGTTCGTAATGCCCTCACATCACCAAGATTATCTTTGGTATGTTAATTATCTTAAAACAATGGCTCTAATTGCTACCAAGATGGCTGATAGATGATAATTGCAGTCTGAAAATAAAATGTTATTCTACCATATTGTCCTGTTTAGTTTTCCTAAAAACATTTTCCCCTCACTTCAGAGTTCTTCAGTTGTTAATCTAAAATAAGCCAGTTGTCACTTCTAGCCTTATGGGCCTATTGCCTCAAAAACCAGGTCCAAAATTTCAAAGCAGTACGTCTGATCAGAAGAAGGATGGTGAGAAGGTGGGAGTAAAATTCTTCCAGGACTTTGAAATCTTGTTTCCTGCTGTTGTAGTAGAGACTTGCAGCTAATAGCATCACGACACAAAAGGAAAGGCCCAGGAACAAAGGCAAGATCCTGACCGTCCGCTTGTGAGCTGGGATGTTGTAAAAGAAACAGAGAAATGGATTAGCTTTCTCCTTTATATACTGAAATCCCTATCACATTAGAATCTGCAACAGTGGCGAATATCTGTAGCTCGGGTATAGGAGGAGGGTGAAGGTTTCTTCTCTGAGCTTGTGGGTTGGTTTCCGAATGTTTCATTACCAGGTTAAGTAACAGTGGAGTTTAGGGGATGTCAGTGACAGTGCTCTTCTGTTTATAAGGACTTCGGGTGTGGGTGTGTCAAAATCATCGGCCACGCAACCACCCGCCATGCTCGTGAGTTCATCGAAGCCTGGCACTCCACAAACAATTCCATTAACAGACACATTGACCTACAACCAGCCTACGAACCCTCAGAATTCAAATCAACCACACAGCCAACCAGAGACAGCACGACCTTCAACCAACCCACGCAAACCCCCTCTCCCCCAGCAGTTCACTTTCCAATAGCCCTGACCTGATGTGTTCCTTATCTTTTGATTTAGTCTAATTTGAAGTGAAGTGGGAGCAAAGAAATATTATATAATCTGAAAAGGTGGCATCAAACTCCTTCTGATTTTTGTGTCCTCTATGAGAACAAATGTTGATGGTGGGGAGCCTTATACTTAATCACTTGAAACCTGAATTACCACAATGGGGAGAACCATCCCATCTACCTCAGTGATAACAGTGATTAATGCTAGGAGTTGAAGTTAATTACGGGAGAAAAGCTGAATCAGCTCATGCTTTGCATGAAAATTATGCAATCCTATGTGCTTCAGGATAAAAGATGGAAAAACATCCTTTCCAACAGATATCCATAGATTTTTTTTAAGTGAAACACCTTAAAAATTGACTTTCACAGCACCAATGGGTATGCCACTCCCAGAAACATGCAAATGTCTGTCTCAAATACTACACACACACACACACACACACACAAACACAAACACTTCTGAGATGCATCAAGGTAATTGTCCATAAACATATTGATATTAAAGATGGACGTTTACAATTAGCATTTTACGAACAGTAATTTCTGAGAATAGTGGTAATTTGTGCTTGAATTTTTTAAAAAAAGTCAATCTACCCAAATTGTAATGGGGCAGAATAACAGTTGAATGGATATCATCCTGTCAGTGACTAGATTTAGATTATCTGCATAAATCATGTTAATAATCAGCTGGAAGAACCTATGAACAATTTGTATATAAGACAGCTTCCCCTCTATCCTGCTCTGTTTTGGAACTAACGTGTGTGTCAGGCCATGACATGCTGATGGGTTGCAGAGCCAGATAAAACATCTGTTTCACCCAACATGGCAATTTTTATTTAAGGTGCTTTGCTATTATTTTGTAATAATGGTATTCTTTTATAAAGCTATTTGTGCAAAGGGAAATCTGCGCCTCAGATAATGATTTTTAAAAATTGAATAGACTACAGCCATTTGTCTGTTATATGCATATAGCTAGTAAGTGGATTTAAAAAAAACCAAAACCCTGCCATTTCCTTATCATTATGGGTAAAGGTCCACCATTCACTCTGGCCTATTTAAATTACGTGCTATTACTCGCTCCAGAATTCATGGTAAACACACTTAAGCTGTCAGGCCAAGGCACACGACGAAAGCAGAAGTCATAAAGTCAGGCAACCCAGCCCATAATAATGTATCAAAATGTGTGAGGAGGAAGCACAATGCTAAGAGCAAATCATTTTAAAACACCCAAGAAACTGAATCAATGTTCTCTAATAGAGTTGGGGGAACTACTTGCAGCAAATCATTTATTCATCTTTCATGAAGCCGTTCTTTCCGTTTGCAAATTATCTCTGAAAGCCTTCCATTTTCTTTGTTAAATCGATTGCTATTTAAAATTACTCTCTTTTGTGCCTTCTGTGAATAGTTGCCAGTAGCTTGTTTGCTTATTTCTCCATGCATATGCTGATTCAAAAGTTATTCTGCTTCAATCTCATTTATCATTATGGTTGGTCGCATAGTCAGCCAGATGTTTAGACTGGATTTGGCATTTTTATGCCACCCATCAAGTCCTTTCCAAAGACAGGGGAAAGACAGATGTTGTTTCATGGTGTCAAAGGTATTGTCACAGAAAGTCAGCTGTCCCAAATAGAGCTGTCTTTTGCAATTGACTGATGGCGATTTTGTCAGTGTTGATGATGTTCATGTGATGTTCCAGATATTTTGAGATTGTACCCAAGACCTTTCACTACATCATTCTACTTCTAATTGCTGGTCTTTGTATCTTGTGATTTTTCTCCAATTCTGTCGCTTCTATTTTGCTCTCTCCAAGTACTGCCAGGCCCATTATACAGATTTTTTAATCTGTACAGTCTTTCTGGTAAACATCTGTTAAATCTGGGGTGTTATGTGGCAGGTGATTGTCTGTTTGAATTCTAAAATCCTAGAGCACTTTGGTATCTTCATTTTCTATTACTTTGTCTTGCAGGCAAATGGTATTCCATTTGATATTCCAATGCACCATTGTTGCCACTTTGTCAGGTCATTGTTTGTAGTCTGTTTCTGCAATCTTCTTGCAGCAGCTAACTAGGTGGTCCACTGTTTCTTCAGCTTCTTTGCAGAAGTGGCATTAACTGTTGCTGTCTTCTCAATTCCAGATTTTATGCATCTATCTATCTATCTATCTATCTATCTATCTATCTATCTATCTATCTATCTATCTATCTATCTATCAAATTTATTGGCAGGCCATCTTATCACAGGGTGCCCTGGGTGGCTTACAATGTTAAAAATAAAACTATATAAATCAAATGTTGCAAAAGTATAAAAATACAAAATATGATAGCTAAAAGATGGAGAGAGAAGGAGTAATATGGGCAGGGAGGGAGATGGGATCTGATATTAATTTGTAAGCCACCTACAACATGAAGCCCCTCCTTTGCACCTCCAAGCCAACTGGTAGAGCCAGGTCTTTAGGCTCTTCTGAAAGGTCAGAAGAGTTCGAGTGGACCACTCTCCAGTGAGGCAGGGAGGAAGATGTGTTCCAGAGGGCAGGCATAGCAGCTGAGAAGGCCTATGTCTTGGACCGTATGAGCCAGAATTCCCTAACCAATGGGAGCAGCATACCATCTCTGCTGGCACGGGTGGGGGAGCAATTCCAGGGGGATGAAACAGTCCCACAGGTAACTAGGACCCATGCTGTGAAGGGCTTTAAACACCTTGAATTGCACCCAGAAGCAAACCAGCATTTGGTGGAGTGTATTGTGTACTCAGAAATGTAGTACTTTAATTTATATTAGCTTCTTGCCCCAGAGACATTGTAGCTACAATTCCCAGAATTCCTGGCTATTGAACATGGGGTCAGAATATGTACGTTGCTATAGTCTCTATCTAGAAAGCAACTCTTTAAAGAAGGCCATTTTAGCTTTTGGGAATTTATCCTTTTAGACCAGGCTTTTAGCTGCCATGTGCCAGCTGAAAACAGAGGGCATGCCTGCAAACCTTACCTCCATAGTCTCCAGAAAACCCAAGTCTCAAAGCTCTGCAGAGTCCCCATATTAAGTATTAAGGACATTTTTAGTATATCTTTACACATGCTTGCAAACAACCTGATTTAGTGCATGAAGGCACTCTAAAAGTTCTGATTCAAAACCAGAAGGAGAAATGGTTAAGAATATATTTCAATCTTACACAACTTTCACAACTTTTAAATGAGTAGATCACAGCTTTGAGAATGTTCAAACGGAATTCTTAGCAACTCCATATTGCTGAAGGTCCACTTAGACTGGGAAGGATGATTTATGACTGTCCTTTCTCTCCTCTTCTTTGCTTGTATCACTAGTACTGTGTTTGTCACCCCCAAAAGTAAGCCCCAGCTGATTTTCAGGGGGTGGGCCTAATATAAGCCCTTCCCTGAAAGTAAGGCCTACTTAAGGGCTTGCACAGCCTGCCTGCCTATAACAAGGTGAAGCTGGTGGGGGAGGGGGATCTGACCCACAGTACTGGTATATGGGTTCCTTACTACTGCCTGGCTTGTTCCATGGCTTCATAGCAATGGCATTGGGCAGGAGGTAGCAAATGGCTGGTTTTGGCACGACTCGGACATTTGGCACCTCATGTGTCACACCCAATGCTGCTACCATAAGGCCTGGCAGATCCTTCCCCCTTCTGACCTATGTGCCTGCAGGGTTTCGGTGTCTGGCAGGCGGAGGATAGCAACTGGTCCACCATCATGCTCTCGCTGCTGCATTGCTTCTTCAGCCCTTGCACAGGCCCCACCCCATCCCTGAGCTCTCGCGGCCTACTGGTACCGGTACCGGCAAAAAGTAAGCCATCCCTGAAAGTAAAACATTGTGCTTACTTCAGAGCACAAAAGGAAGTAAGACAGGGTCTTACTTTCAGGAAAACATGCTAGTTATATTTCTCTTTATTGGTAGTTACAATTTTCTTTTAATCCATAAAATTGCTTGCTCTCACTCTGAAGATTTGGTGAGAAGTTCTCTCTGTGTGTGTTTGTGTGGTGGAATAAAAGTAAAATGAAGTCTGCCATTGGTAATTTTATCTTGCACTCCAGTCTGCGAGGGGCCTAGTACAGTTAGTTCATCATTACTACATACTATCTACATTTCTTTGATCGATGCGTCTCTCCATCAGGTTAGGTGGTATGTACATAACTAATATATACAATAGCTCTATAAGACAGGCCATTTTATCACATAACATCTTGTTTCAAAAGCAAAGGGGGGTTATTGCTAATATGGAAAGCCTGGCCCAAGACTACCTAATGAATTCCTGGCAGAGTAATATTTAAGCCATGGAAGAATTATAATACTTTGGGTCCATTCCAACTGATTTGTATTTTATAGCAGGTGTGCATTAGGCATTATTAATAATAATTGCAGCAAATAATATATGTCTTACAGTCAGTGTATCAAAGGTTACAGCTATACAACTATTTAGTCACTGTAGGAAATGTCTAGAAAATAGCATGCAAACTTGTAGTATATTGCAAAGAAAACCTTTGGGGAATGATACAAACAGGCAAATTAGATAAGGTTGAAAATTGCCCAGTTAAGAAGTAAATGCTGATTTACTTAGTTGCAAACACAATGAATAGCTTTATAAATCTACAAAGAAAGTGAGCAAGATTTGTATTTCAAAAGTCATTCAAGTTAATTTAGCTGATTCTAGTTTCTTTCTATAAAGAAACATGCCTACTCAGATTTCCTTTCAAGAAGTGCTAGGATTTTTGGCTGGTTGATGTTGTAATACAAGTTCAATGAACAGAGAAGGCAGCAAATATAAGATAAGGTTTTGTATAGCCACATATCAGCGTCCCAAGCTAAACATTAATTAATTAAATGTATATGCCACCCATCTCACTATTAGAGCAACTCTGGTAATATGATGGTGCCTAAGACAAAACTCAGATGTTGTTTTTTCTACTATATAATGATTATGTTCCTAGGTGGAAAGACAAATCGACAATCGGGTATCTTCAGGGAGTGTCAAAAAAAATCAAGGTGATAGGCACAATCATGCAGTTGAAGGACTGTATTGCTCGAGGCACATAAAAACAGGTGGGGCTTCAAGTACATGGCTATGACAGCCTTCTTCAATTTTTGACCCCTCTATCTTACTCTGTGCAGTAATTTTCTTTGTTGGCTTTACTTTTTTCAGTCTTCCTTTGATGCTGGTTTTGTCACTAATCCATTATTTGCTATTTCATTTCCTTTTAATGTTCATTGTTCCCTTTTCTTTATTTATATTGTAAGTACAGATGGTAATAGAAAATCTCACCTCTGCAGATGTGTTTTCATTTCTTCAAATTGTGTCAGATATTGCACCCCTGGGGCCATCTGAAGAACAATGTTAGCACTAGATACATGACTCTACACAGTGCTGATGAATTCCCCTTGAGAAGCATGATTATTTTTCACAGGATGCCCCAGGGAGAGGAAATATTTGCATATTCTGAAATATTTTCAGTAAATTAAAATGGTGGCTATCAGGAGTATCTACCACAAAAATTAGCTCCACTATTCTCATCTATTGAAGCAAAAATAAGAGTTAAACAATTGTGGAATAATGAAAACAAATGAAAAATGATAAACTAATTATTTGCCTTTTTCCCTAAAAGACAATTATTAAATACATGAATTTTTAACAAACTTCCATGCAAGATGTTGCTGTATGACTTCATTTTGAAATAAATTAAAATGGACTGCACTTGATTAATATGTTTCCCCTATATGCAGCTTTAAATGACAGAGGGCGTCACACAAAAAGTTCAACTTTGAACTGGTTTGTTACCTATTCAGGTGTCTTAAATCTGCCAGTTGAAAAAAATATGTTACTCTACAAAAAACCTCATTTGTAATCATGCTACTCCTTTTGAAAGAAGTTCCAAAAATAACCATGGATCTCTCTCTGGATATTCCGGAAAATGACATTCTATTAATCTTTAAGGGAAGTATTATCAGGCAGCTAGGTCTGTCCTCCAAGATAAATATCTATAGTAGATGCCTTCTCCTTTCAATAGAACAATTGCCACATCACTTAGGATCCTAATTTATCAGGATCTTATATTAAGATGGGAGTCTCCACTTTAGACATAGGGTTGGGTGTTTTCAGTGGTGGGATTCAGCCAGTTTGCACCAGTTTGGCAGAACCTGTAGCTAATTTTTTGTTGTCCAGGCCCAGAATGGACTTCTAGAAGTGGCATCCACACAGAGAACCAGTTGTTCACATATTTGAATCCCACCACTGGGTGGTTTGTTTTTTTGCTTTCTATACATGGGTGGTGACATGAAAGATGGGGATAGCATCCTAATAGGATGCCACTATTTTCCATTACTCAGACCACACACACAGATACAGACACACACACATGAACCCAAGTGCACCACACTTAGAATACATGCCAGGATATTCACATGAATATTATCTTCCCAATGCAATTGTTGGCTGTGTGGCTTAGCTACGTTATTTGGAACACTGAAAAGCCTTTGGAGAGGGATTTTTTATGGGTGGGAGTCAGTGGGTTAGGAATCCTTAATCCATGATGGCTGAGAATTCTGGGAATTATAGACTAACCCACATCACGGATATCAAATTAGACAAATCTATGCTATAGAATGTTTTGAGTAAAATACATTTTATAAATCTATTTCAGTTATAAGAAGAATGATGATATAAGGAACAGTTGCTGGAATTTGGTATGTCTAGTTTAATGAAGAGAAGGACGAGGGGGGACATGATGGCAGTGTTCCAATCTCTCATGGGTTGCCACAAAGAAGAGCGAGTCAAGCTATTCTCCAAAGCACCTGAAGGCAGGACAAGAAGCAACGGATGGAAACTAGTCAAGGAGAGAAGCAACCTAGAACTAAGGAGAAATTTCCTGACAGTTAGAACAATTAACTAGTGGAACAACCTGCCTCCAGAAGCGGTGAATGCCCCAACAGTGGAAGTTTTTAAGAAGAGACTGGACAGCCATTTGTCTGAAATGGTATAGGGTTTCCTGCCTGAGCAGGGGGTTGGACTAGATGACCTCCAAGGTCCCTTCCAACTTTCTTCTTCTTCTTCTTCTTCTTCTTCTTCTTCTTCTTCTTCTTCTTCTTCTTCTTCTTCTTCTTCTTCTTCTTCTTCTTCTTCTTCTTCTCCTTCTCCTCCTCCTCCTCCTCCTCCTCCTCCTCCTCCTCCTCCTCCTCCTTCTTCTTCTTCTTCTTCTTCTTCTTCTTCTTCTTCTTCTTCTTCTTCTTCTTCTTCTTCTTCTTCTTCTTCTTCTTCTTCTCATCATCATTATCATTATCATTATCATTATTCTTGTTGCAGAATTATAGTATGTTGTGCAAAAACAATGATTTTGTAATCATGCTTTCTATTTTATTTCCCCCCCAAAATATGACAGAGTAAAAAAAAACAATCTGCTGTTTTTTAGAGTCACCCTTGGTACACAAGGATACATCATCTACTTGTATTTGAGAATGATATTTGTTGATAAAAGCCATCCAAATCTTGATTTAGGGAGAAATCTACTGCAAATGGAAAAATGTCTGTTCTGCCAAAATGCTTTCATTTTTCAGTCTATATAGCTGAGCCACATTGATGGTTTGTGTTGTCATTTGGCAACATAAAATTTATCAGAGACCATTTGCACTAAAGGATATAAATGGATGAGTTGGCAGTAGAAAATGAGGATTTCTTACCACTATTCCAAACATGATTTTTCATTGTGAGCTTTGTCATCATGGCAACTTTATAATAGCTCATGTAACTTTGTAGTAACTGTTTAAATAGAAGTAGGGACAAACAATTCATATATTTTGTTTTCATTCAATTTTTCATGTTTATAGCTTAGAATTTGGTTTGATGTGCTTTCACTTTTTTGTAGTATTTTTCTTTTTAAAAATCTCTGCTTCCATCCTGTGACGATATCTGTAATACCATCAAACATCCACATCTGCCTATCCCAGGTCCTTGGTAAGGACTAGATAGGTAGACAAAAATGCCAAATCCAGTCTGAACATCTGGCTGACTGTGCGATGATCATCAATAACAACAACAACAACAACAACAATAAATTGGAAGGGACCTTGGAGGTCACCTAGTCCAACCCCCTGCTCAGGCAGGAAACCCTTCACCATAATGAAAGATAAGTTCTAGATAGAAGTCACTGAATAACTGTAACCTGACTTTGCTTAGAATATCTTGCTTAAAAGAACTCTAATCCTGAGCTTGCTTAGAAGTTGACTTAATAGGTGACAGCAACAATTTATAGGGGAATTTCCAAAGCATTTTATTACATATTATTGCACTATTGCAGCTTGAAAAGCAGTTTTTGAAATCAGAGTAAAGGAACATCCCAGTACCCCTTATACACTTATGAAACTTCTCTGTGCCCCACTAGCACTATTATTAGTGCATGAGAAAGTTATAAAAAAGGTAAAGGTAAAGGTTCCCCCGCACATGCGTGCTAGTCGTTTCCAACTCTAGGGGCCGGTGCTCATCTCCGTTTCAAAGCCGAAGAGCCAGCGCTTGTCCGAGGACGTCTCCATGGTCATGTGGCCGGCATGACTAGACGCCAAAGGCACACGGAACGCTGTTACTTTCCCACCATAGTGGTCCCTATTTTTCTACTTGCATTTTTACGTGCTTTCGAACTGCTTGGTTGGCAGAAGCTGGGACGAGTAACAGGAGCTCACTCTGTTATGCAGCACTCAGGATTCGACCCTCCAAACTGCAGACCTTTAGATCGACAAGCTCAGCGTCCCAACCCACTGAGCCACCGCGTCCCTGAGAAAGTTATACTTGCAGGATAAAACCAGTGTTGGGACTGAAACATAGCCTTTGTACATTTGGTTTTAGCTTCCATCCTCAATTTTTATCCTGAAATTCTTTCTCAATTCTTTCTAGTCACTTTTTGGGGAGTAAATGAATGAATGAATGAATGAATGATTGAATGAATAAATGAATGAATGAACCTTTATTGTCAAAGTACAACCATGTATACATTGAGATTGGCTGAGCCTCCCTTCGTGCCCCCACCCCCAACTCACAGTGACACAAACCCTCCATCTTATTACACCATGTGAGCTAATTGCACAACAAACTGGCCTTGCAAGTCAATCATGCATAAAGTTTATAAAATTATATCCTGTTCAAAAGCCTAACAGCCCATGGATAAAAACTGTTCTTCAGCCTGTTGGTACGGCTGGCTATACTCCTATATCTCCTACCCAATGGTAGGAGAGTAAAGAGATACCGTCCAGGGTGTGAGTTATCCCTGAGAATTTTCCTCATTCTTCCAAGACAGTGAGCCCTGGCAATGTCATCTAGTGGTGTCAGGGGACAGCCCACAATGTCTTGTGCTGTGTTCACCACCCTCTGTAATGCTTTCCTATCCGCGGCTGTCAGACCTGCATGTAGTTATGAAATAAAAACACAAATTCAACATAATCTGAGGGTTTTTTTTAATGTTCTTGTGATGATGGATAGGTTTGTAAAAACCTGGTTAAATATTGAGATAATGACAGAGGAGTTTCTGGAAATTCATTTATTTCTAATTTTAGTGTGTTATGGAAGATTGACCTGCTCCTACTTGTTTTTCTTAGCAAAGTGGCATAATGTTTAATGTGTAGAGCTATGCCCAGTGAAACCCAGCTTAAATTCCAGTCTCAGTCGTAACTTACTGAATGACTTTCTTTCAACCCAATCCATACCACAGCATTTTGTTGTGAGAAAAATTGGGGGATAGATGGTGTATACTGTAGAGCTCACAGAGAAAATTCTAACATCAATCAATCTTCATGTGAAGCTGTATTGCAAACTTTCTGATACCCGCTCAAACCACTTACTCTTATAAATCTCAGTTATCCCTTTTAAATGATGGCAAATCTTCAGGTTCTCAAGTGCCCCTTTGGAGCCCTCTCATATTTGGAATCTGATCCCTCAAACATTTCTTTGTCTGACCTGGGTCTTTCTGCATGCAAACAGATTCTTGGATTTGACCTGGATCCTTCTGTATGCAAACAATGTACTCAGCCACTAGGCCCTTTCCTTTTTGATTATTTATGATGAAATAATTGGGGTCATTTGCATGTAGGAAAGTGCTAGGCACATATTTGAACAAAACAACTCCCATGCAATATGTGTAAATGAGATCTCTGGTTATTCACTGACTCTGCTTGCAATTTAAGTCTAAAACATGCATCTTGTATGCCAAAAAGCATCCTCAGCTCTTTTCTTGATCTTAGAAAAGTGGGTCTCATATTCCCCTTTAGGGGTTATTTCAGGGGTTGCATAGGGATACAGCCACAATTCAACAAAGGTATCACAAAAATAACTCAAAGCTACTTAAGAACCCTTCAAAAAGAGTATGACAGATCATAAGTAAGAAAGCCTGAAACATACCATTTGTAATAATTTCTCCTGGTTCCCGAAATCGAACTCTTCTCTCTACTTTTTGCTTTTCTCTCAATGCTTGTTTCATGGAAGATCTTTTCCTTAGTATAGATGGAGGGCATTGGGTAAAACGTGGCTAAAGAAAAAAGAAAATTGTTGAGCATAAAATAAATGTCCAGTTAGTTTATGTGATGGTGTGAGAATTGGTTATATGTAGTTTGGTTATAAAATTCTTTGAATCTCTTTGTACTTCTATAAGCAAGAAAGGGTTGATTGCCAAACTGCTGAAGATTCAAGTCAATTGGTAGCGACTATGAATAGATAAAGAAAAAAAAGGGGAGATAAATTGAGAAATGGCTTGCTTAGTATCAAAAGGAAAGCAAAAGAAGGAAACCTGGGATAAGATTTAGGAGATGATTTAACAATTCTGTTTTTATAAAAAAACAAGTTAGGAGGAAGTAACAATATGAAGTACTTAAGAACTTGACATAATGAGACATCTACAGTAATTATATGTGCAAGTACATCATTTTGAGTAGGATAAATTACTATCATTCCAGTTAATTATTACCTCTGGAATCCTCCATGTAGGCTTTAGTTGACGAAAATAACATACTAGAAAACTGGGTAACAACTCCATGTCTCAGTATCCCACACTGAAGGAAATAAATCCTATTATATAGGAAAGCAATATTCAAAGAAGCTTAGTGGATAATAACGATAATAAAGATGTGTTTAATGCAGGCCATAAGCGGAAATCAGCTTTGAGTAGAAGTCAAGTTTCAGAAAAAGTGGAGGAGGGAAATTTGATCCATGAAACACTAAAAGTGATTAGTACAATTAGGGTTGTGTTGCATTTTTCACCTTAAATAATGTCCAACAATTAAAATGCAGTGTTATCTCAATTGGGATTAGGCAATGGATGTTGGTTAATATGAAGCCTATAGCAGAGAATAGCATCAAGGTGACCTTGGCTGTTTTTCAAACAGCTAAGTAGGATTAGAACCCACTACTGTTTAGATGCCAAACTACCAGAAACCCTATGTCTGCAGGCTAGATGGGGAAGTTAAAAAAGAAGCATCTTGGAAGAAAACAATGGCAAACCACTTTGACATTACTTCCCTCAGTTGAACATCCATGGAAACAAAGAAGCCCACAGATCTTTCCTTGAGATCCACAAGTCCCCTCTTCACTAATGATTTAAAGGTCTTTAAGAATCATCCAATCATTATTGTGGCAAAATAACATTAATGCAGATAAGCTTTATATTTACTTAACAGTGAGCTGCTGATACAGAAATGATGTTAGTTATCTGGACCCAAGTACATCTGCTTTATTGCATATGTATTTAATATTAATATGGGCTTTACAGAGATCTGTATTCAAAGGGCAAAATGTGGATCTCCATACAGGTAAGTATGGGTAACATCTTATATCAAGTACATTTTTCTTTGGGATTGTTCAGCAACCAAGCCACACAAGTCATCTGTTTTAATATTCTCACATGTGCTCTGAATTACAGTATGTTCTTTCAATTTGGACCAAACACCAATGTTCTCAATAGCATGATGTTTCTTTTACCTTATTTTTGTACATAGATTAATGTCCTCAGAAATCAGCTCATTTATCTTTCTCATGGTAAGGTAATATGGTTATATTATACATATATGATACAAATTAGATCAATTATAGTAATGAAGTGGAATTGCTTACCAAACATTCATTCAGCAACCATTCAAAGATATAATGGCCCTGAAAAAGGACATTATGACTCGTCCTCAAAGTTGAGGCAGTAGCCGTGTCTCCAGGGTCAGGTGATCTTGATTTGGGTGCTTGGCAACAGCACCTTTTCAACCACATTTCTGGCCTTCACAGTTGGCTTTCAACACACAAAGCCAAGGGGGAAGCTGACGCCAGAAGTTGCCGTCATGTGACTCCGTGCTTCACAATCTGTGATGATTCACTTAACAACCACAATCAGAACTGATGTCATTATCAGGCTCAATCACATGTTGTTTCACTTTATGACCATGCTGCTTAGTAGCCCCAATTGTGCTTGGTAAGTGAAGGCTACCTGAATTGCTATATGAGAAGGGGAAAATTGTTAAATGTAGAACTGCATTTAGCAAAGAAATAAAAATATTTGCTTAACTTTCAAATGAAGTATTGCAAAGTCCAACAGAAGAAAACTTAATTCTCTAAACCAGCTGATCTTGTGAAATTGAGCAGGTTTGGAACTGTTTCTGAATTGCTGCAGAACCCTTTGCCTGAGGGGTCTTTTTAAAAAAGATTCCTGGTTGTATGTATGGTATTACAGTGTGCTGTGATTCATTCCCAGTTCTACATTCCTAATGATAATATTGCATTTGTATGGTGCAAGAAAGATCTTGTCCCTCAAGGAAAATACTGCAAACAAATTATTACATTGGGCTGATAACACTGCTAATTCAGTGTCTGTGCCTGTGTGAGGGAGTTGGAAGGAGAAATCCATGTATGAAGATGTTTGTTCCATTTTCTGAATCTAATTTACAATGGCTCCATTTTGTGGTTGCAGATTGTGTCCATTAGTTTTATGTACAGACCTGATCACATCTAAACATCCAAGCCTTCTTTTGTTATAAGAAGTCCTGGATGTTGCCATATTTAGTTGTGCATCAAGAAATAAAATCTCGAAGCGTATACGTTGTACCCATGCGACCTCTGACCCGGCACAGATCCCGTTGGGCCCCATGGTTCTCTGTGGAGCTCCGGGAGATGAAGCGTCGGAGACGAGGTCTAGAGAGCGGTTGGAGATCCAGCCGATCCGAATCCGACCGATTGCAGTTAAGAACCTTTATAAGGTCTTATCTTGCGGCGATAAGGACGGCGAAGTCTAATTACTTTGCCGCCCTTGTCGCGTCCGCAGATAATCGCCCGGCCGCCCTGTTTAGGGTGACTCGCTCCCTCCTTAACCAGGAGGTGAGAGAGGATCCCTTACAGGGACGAGCCGAGGAGTTTAGTCATCATCTGGCAGACAAAATCGCTCGGATCCGGACCTGCCTGGACTCTGACTGGGCAGAGTCTGATGTGGAGGAATCAGGCGGTCTTGAGCACGTTATCTGGACTGAGTTCGACCCTGTTTCCCCTGATGATGTGGACAGGATCATGGGGAGACTGAGCACCACCACCTGTTTGTTGGATCCGTGCCCCTCCTGGCTAGCTTATGCGGCTCGGGAGGGAACACGAGGCTGGTTCCATGCAGTAATAACTGCTTCTCTGAAGGAGGGTGTCTTCCCTGCCGCCTTGAAGGAGGCGGTGGTGAGACCCCTTCTCAAGAAGCCTGCTTTGGACCCGGCTGCTTTAGACAACTACCGTCCAGTCTCCAACCTTCGCTTTCTGGCGAAGGTTGTTGAGAGTGTGGTGGCGCATCAGCTCCCTCTGTTCCTGGAGGAAACTGATTGTCTGGACCCGTACCAATCGGGTTTCAGGCCCGGACACAGCACGGAGACGGCATTGGTCGCGCTGGTGAATGATCTCTGGAGGGCAAGGGACAGGGGTTGCTCCTCTGTCCTAGTCCTATTAGATCTCTCAGCGGCTTTCGATACCATCGACCATGGTATCCTGCTGCGGCGTCTCAGGGGGTTGGGAGTGGGAGGCACTGTTCTACGGTGGTTCTCCTCCTACCTCCAGGGCCGCTCGCAGTCGGTGTTGACAGGAGGGCAGAGATCCGCCCCGAGGTCTCTCATTTGTGGAGTTCCTCAGGGGTCGGTCCTCTCGCCTCTCCTGTTCAACATCTATATGAAGCCGCTGGGTGAGATCATTCATGGTTTTGGGGTGGGGTATCACCAGTACGCTGATGATACCCAACTCTTTCTTTCCACCCCAAACCAACCCAGTGATGCCCTCTCCGTGATGTCCCGGTGCCTGGAGGCGGTTCAGGTCTGGATGGGGAGAAACAGGCTTCGTCTCAATCCCGCCAAGACTGAGTGGCTGTGCATATCGGCATCTCGGGTTAACCAAGTTATTCCACCTCTAACGATGGGGGGTGAGGTGTTACCCCCCGTTGATAGGGCTCGCAACCTGGGTGTCCTCCTGGACTCACGGCTCAGTTTTGAAGACCACATAGGAGCCGTGACCAGGGGGGCTTTTGCACAGGTTCGCCTGGTGCGCCAGTTGCATCCCTATCTGGACCGAGACGCCCTACGCACAGTTACTCATGCGCTTGTGACCTCCCGTTTGGACTACTGTAACACTCTCTACATGGGGCTGCCCTTGAAGACCACTCGGAGGCTTCAACTGGTGCAGAATGCGGCCGCGCGAGTTGTAATGGGGGTCTCCCAATACTCCCATGTAACACCTCTACTCCGTGAGCTGCATTGGCTTCCGGTTGCCCTCCGGGTGAAATTCAAGGTGCTGGTTATTACCTATAAAGCCCTACATGGCCTGGGTCCGGGCTATTTGAGGGAACACCTGCTGCCGGCATCAAACGCCCTTTGCCCAGTGCGCTCCCACAGGGAGGGTCTGCTCAGGGTTCCGCCGGTAAGAGATTGCCGGCGGGTGACACCCAGGGATAGGGCCTTCTCAGTGGGAGCGCCTGTCCTCTGGAACCAGCTGCCGGTGGAGCTGAGAACTGCCCCCAACCTCCGATCATTCCGCCGGGGCCTGAAGACCTGGCTCTTTGAGCTCACGGGCCCAGGCTGAGGAGAAATTTTTAATTGGGGTTTTAAGTGTACAGGGTCAATTTAATATTTTTTAATTTGGTTTTTTAACTTTTGTATGGTGGATTTTTTAATTCCCTGTAAACCGCCCTGAGTCCTCAGGGAAAGGGCGGTATATAAATGTAACTAAATAAATAAATAAATAAAATCTGAAAGTGTGCAGCTTGTCTTAAATGTAAACATTTTAGTAAAACTAGACAAATTTATGGATCTTGAGAATGGAAATTACACATTCCTCTGGTCCCTAACCTTTTCAGCCCAGCTGGCTTTCCATTTCATAGCCAGTACCTAGTCAGGATCATTGTGGCATCATTATAGACTCTGTAGGTTTTTTTAGTTACCATCTATTAACATCTGCTACAAGCATTCCAGAATTCTTACCTTTTCTTTCTTGTGCATTGGGGAAACTGAAGGCATACATTCATGCTGCAAAAAAGTGATATTTGCAGAACTTCTGAAAGCCTTGGAAAAAAAAGCTCCTTCAGTACTTCTGTGAAGAATGACAGAGAGAAATAAAATTCAGAAATGCAAACTGATCAACACTACTCTCATGATCAACATCACCCTCATTTAGTACAGACACTTTTACCTCTTCTTGAGAAAAAAAAGGTGAAGAAGAGTTAGTGCTTTTGCTGCTACTAACCTTTTATTTTATATCAGCTCTAAAATTTATTCAGGCAGTCAGTAGAAAAAACCTTTAAGTGTTTGAGTGAATAAAAGGCTGGATACATTTTCCTCTATCATTGCTCCTTCTTGTAGATCAGGTCATCCTGTTGCAATCCCACTTTATTTGGATTGAACAGAAAGAAATGAGAAGGAATTCCACTAGTGTTCATATGGACTTGTATAAAAAGCTCTGTGTCATTAGGCCCTTGGTAATGCAAAATCCTTGCTGGAGCAGATTTGAATTACCTTCAAGCAAAACATGAAATTTCTATGGAGACCTCACTGGTCAACATAGTAAGGGATCTAAAGAAGCAAGTCTGGTGTACACAGAGACAGCAGCATCCTCTTCCCTGACATGTTTAGTGCCCTAACCCATTACTGCAACACATGAATAAGACTTAGCTATAAACCTAAGAGAAGGAAAGCCAACACAGTGTTAGGCTGCATTAACAGAGGGATAGAATCAAGATCATGTGAAGTATTAATACCACTTTACAATGCCTTGGTAAGGCCACACTTAGAATACTGCATCCAATTTTGGTCACCACGATGTAAAAAAGATGTTGAGACTCTAGAAAGAGTGCAGAGAAGAGCAACTAAGATGATTAGAAGTCTGGAGGCTAAAACATATGAGGAACGTAGTTTTGCAGGACTTTTACCTGAAGCAGTGCAGGGCATAGAATTCTGGCAGAGTAAAAAATCTGCCAATCTGTGATGCCAGTCACCTGTGACAATGCGCTTGAGTGCTTCCTTCGTTGTCCTCACCATGCGTTCAACTTGACCATTAGTAGATGGATGAAAAAGCGCATACGTTGCATGTCTGATGAGATTAGCTCTAAGGAAGGCCTGAAATTCAGCAGCAATGAATTGGGCCCCATTGTCTAAAACTAAGACATCTGGCAACCCATGTGTTGCAAAGAGTTTTCTCAGCATCTGGATGGTTCTAGCAGTAGTCATGTTAGGAACTGGAATTACTTCCAGCCATTTCAAGTGTCTCTCCACTACTATAAGGAAGAGCTGTCCCTGAAAGGGCTCAGCGTAGTCTATGTGAACCCTAGACCAGGGAGTGTGTGTTTGGCATGAAAATGGTTGCCGCCGCACCCCTTACATCTTGGTAAGAGAACTGCTTTGTAATTGTCCTGTTGCTGCTGGCTATTTCGGTGTTGCACGTTGGGCTGCTTTTGGAGTTGGTTGATTTCAGGTTCTTCCTCCTTGGAGAATTCTTTGGTGCATTTGGCATCCTCATGGTGGACCATTTCTTCAAACTTTGTCAATTTGGCGGGCTGCACTGTTTGAACGGCACCCCAGCAGCTTCGTCAGCCATCACCTTGTCTTGTAGATCATATAGGAGCTGTGACTAGGGGGGCCTTTGCCCAGGTTCACCTGGTGTGCCAGTTGCGGCCCTATCTAGACTGGGATGCCTTGCGCACAGTCACTCATGCGCTCGTGACCTCTCGTTTGGACTACTGCAATGCTCTCTACATGGGGCTGCCCTTGAGGACTACTCGGAGGCTTCAGCTGGTGCAGAATGCAGCCGCACGAGTGGTGGTGGGGGTTTCCCGATACTCCCATGTAACACCTCTACTCCGCGAGCTGCATTGGCTTCTGGTTGCCCTCCAGGTAAGATTCAAGGTGCTGGTAATGACCTATAAAGCCCTAAATGGCATGGGTCCAGATTACTTATGGGAGCACCTGCTGCCGGCATTGACTTCCCTTCGTCCAGTGCGCTCCCACAGAGAGGGCCTCCTTAGGGTGTCGTCGGTCAAAGAGTGTCGACTGGCGGCCCTCAGGGGGAGGGCATTCTCTGTGGGTGCACCAGACCTTTGGAACCGTTTACCGGTGGAGCTCCGGACGGCTCCCGACCTTCGCTCCTTCCGACGTGACCTAAAAACATACTTATTTGAACAAGCCGGCCTGGTCTGAAGGGTTGGGGTATTTTAATATTAACTGTATTAATTTTATTGGAATTGGGCTGTATTATTTAATTCTTTTTTAACTTTTGTACATTGTATTTTTACTGTATTTGCCCTGTACACCACCCTGAGTCCTTTGGGAGAAGGGCGGTATAGAAATTAAATTATTATTATTATTGTTATTATTATTATTGTGCTTCAGAAAACGTTAAATTTGGCCTAGCAAAGAGTCTCTGCTGAAGCGTTCTGTCCCGTAGGCCACAGATGAGCCGGTCTCATAGTCGCTCTTCTAAATTTGAAAATTTGCAAAGGTGTGCAGCCTACCTCAGGCCTGCTATGAACTCGGAAGCTGATTCACCCGGTTGCTGCACTCTTTGGTCGAACTTGAACTGCCAAGCCATTTCAGACATCTTGGGCTGGAAGTGCCAGGTTAGCTTCTTTTTGAGGTCTGCGTAGGAGACTGCTTCGATTGGTGTTGGTGCAAAAAGGTTCTCGGCCAAATCAAAGGTTGCTGGGCCACACACGCAGAGTAGCGTTGCGGCCTTCAGTCCTTCTTCCATGATCTGATTGGCCGTGAGATAGTTTTCTACTTGTGATAGATATGATGGCCATTCCTCCAGGTGTTTCACATTGAATTCTCTCAGTTTCCCGACCTTCGGCATTCTTTTGCTGGTTCCTGCATTCTTCCGGATCCTGCTTCCAGGCTCAGGGAATGAGTCCACTGGGCACGAGGTCGCTAGCATAGCTTGCTAGCCGACCTTGAGAGAGGGGGGGGAATGCCTTTTCCCTCCGGAGTGCACTGCCTTTCCCTCGTAGACTTCAACTCTTAATCAGTGAAGCAGGATCCCACCTTCATCGCCACTGTTAAACAATGGGTTCTTTGGTGCAGGAATGAAGACACGAAGCTGAGTACAAGGTAACTCACAGTTTATTTTGTGCAGAAACTGTACTGGGGAAAAGGCTGCAACTAGCCGCAATATATAGTCTAGCCCCTAGGTGGCAGCCAATAGGTTTAAATCAACCATTGCCACCTGGAGATAGCCAATTGCAGCACAGGAGACTTGTAGTCTGGGTTGCTGGAGAGCCGTTAGCTGCTCCAGCAACCCATGTGGTATACTTTAAGAGCCCAGTACATAACAATATCCACATCCCTGGGCTCCACAGTAATCAACGGAGTGACATATTGCCAGTCCTACTTGAGGTAACATATAGCCACATGACTAGCAGCCAACAGTAGCTTTATCCTCTTTTAATTGGCCTCATCTCCTTTCCAAGTCATCAGAGTTGAGGGCCATCACCTCATTCTATATGGAATTGCACAGTTAATAATGTCTGGTGTGAAAAAAAAAAAGAAAATCCATTGCCTGAGGCAGCCAATTCCCTTCCTCTTACTGTATAACAGAAAGATTTTTCTGTTGGAACTGCTGTTAAAATATAATAACACAGACGCTTGGCATTCACAAAAAAAATCTGCCACCATTCACAGTGTAAGAATGGAGTGGGAATATTATAGCATACCACCAAGAACTATAACTCTGCAAAAAGGCAAAGGAGTGTACCATTCCCTGTTTATACTTCCCAGTGGTAAAAAGTCTAAACAATAAACCTTTTGTGATACTCCCCCAAATCATTTTTATGCACATGGGAGAGCAGCAGAAATAATATGCAGGAATAAATACTTGAGACAAACAAAGTATTTTGTAAATGATGTCTTTGTATGGGATTATACAGTATGGTTCAATTAGTCCAAAAACTAGCATTTTTTATATCATTGAATCTGGTTTTATTACAAATAAGGTCACAGAAATAATTGTTCCCAGAAATAATGGACTTAGTTTACCTTCCAGGGGCTATGTGTGCCTGCCCCGATACAATATTTATATATGTGTAAGTGCAAGCACAGACATGAATGCACACATACATATGTATATTTTGGGCAGTTATGCATATATTAATAATGAAGTAACCTTATCTTGTACAATCTGAAAACAAAACCATGTAAGAACTGCAGCAAAGTATGCCGATGTAACTGGAAGCTTGCATATCAAGGCTCACAGAAGAAACAAATAATGAATAAATAAGGAAGGATCCTTCCAGAGTTCTTTTGGCTTCCTAGGTGCTAACTGATCCCCTGTTCAACACTCCTACTACAATATTCCATTAAGTAAAAAATAAGATGCTGTCTCTGATCCATCTCCAATAGCTTAAGGATGGATTGGAGCCCCTTCTGCCAAGTGCAAATTTGACAATCACTATGTATCATAGCAATACACTTTGTAGGATATGCACAAGGTTTGGCTAGGAAGAAATAGCTGCATACTGATAGATTCACAATTAGGAGAACATCTATAGATATTGTATGGACATTTCCCCCATCTGCCAGCTTATCATAAAACATATCCTATTATTAAGGAAATGTGGTAAGGGTCAATATACATAGTGTTGTCTTATATTAAATTATATTTATCTATCACAGAGATGCCCAATCTAAGTGTCCAAGGACCAGAGTTATCTGCAACCAAAAACAATGTCTAAGTATTATTAGCAAATGGTAATTTTTCACATTTCTGAAGGAGAAAGATATTAAATATATGGTAATATATTCATATTCTTGGTATCACTTAATTATAAATGCAAACTAACTTAGTCTTTGTTCTATTCTATCCCATTGCTTTTTGAAATGCAACTCCTGGCATATCACTCAAACCCACCACAAAGGACTCCCAACCTCCGCAGCCAGTGAAGACCCTGAAAAATTGTGACATTATGTAGGAAACACCCCCATGGTCTACAGCTGAAATACGAAATGGCTCATTATGAGAATTTTGATTCAATGCCACTCTTGTATTAATCATAATTGATGCTCTGCTTTGGATGCACCAGAAAAGCAACCAAAATATTCTTAGAAGAAGAGCACTGAAGGGTCTCTGTAGGTCTTGTACTCTAATCCCACACTCGCTAGGAACATTGTCAAAATATGGTTGTGATCTCCAACATGAGGAAGGTCAGGAGATTTTTAACCTATTACTTGGACCGTGATTTCTAAAATGTTCAAAAAAACCTTCTTGCCTTCATCATATCCTTTAGATGAATTTCAGTATTAGAAAATATTTAATTTCTTCCCAGCTGGTATCATGAGCCTTTAAAGTTTACTGAAAAGTCTCCTTAGGGTTCTCTGTATGTTCATTAATCTTAACTGCTGCTTCCGTCCCAATACAATTTTTAATATTTCTGTTCTCTGAAATATTAGAGTATCCATTGAATATGCATGCATTGATAAGCACTGGCTTTGACCTATGCTGCTAAGGACCTATGAAGTTTTAAATAATTGTAAATACACAACTCTTTATTGAAAGAAGATTCATTTGCTGTTGATCCCTCTTTTCACTCCCCTCATCCATATCTGCATCTCTTCCCACTCTTAAAACTTTTAAGTATGACAATATGTACTTTATTAGGTCAGAAAGAGACATTTCCAATGAAAAACATTGTTTCAGATCAGGACTCAACCTTGGCTCAGTCACATACCTGCTCCATGATGTGATAAAAAACATACTCTGAAGTCTCAAGCCTGTGCTAAGTTGGGAGGCATGCTTAGCAAATCCTTCAAAAAAGTAGCAGCTGTTCTCCTTCTCTGTCTGCAAATTCCTTTAAAGCTGTCAAAGATATTGTAATCAGATGAGGTTATCAAACCCAATCCTCCTGAGACCTGGAAATAAGATCCAGAGATGAGCAATTCATCTGCAGTAGGACTAAGGCTGGAACACTAACGTTTCTATTGAAATTAAATGAAGAGACTTGAATTGCTTCAAGAGTGAAAAGCAAAGCTTCAACAAGGCTAAGTAGGACTGATGTTTTGGGCTCCTTCTTTAACTGATGTGAGATAAAGTTCTATGTGGCCCATAATTGAATCTGAAAGCAGTTAAAACATTTATTGATGGGAGCAAGTTCTGCAAAGGATTGAATGTTTAGCTGTGCGTTTTTCCCAGCAAATCCCACCCCCTCTTACAGCTGAGTAGTTTTATTACTGGAGAATCAGCAGAAGCCAGAAAGAAAAAATGCATATCCCAAAGCTTTTATTTGATCAAGTCTGTAAAAGTAAAAGCCCCAAAAATAGATTTGGAAAATAAAACAAAACAAAAAACATTGCAGTGTGTTTGATGCCTGCAAAGAAAGTAACAGAAGAGGAGGATTTAAGATAACTAAAGAACCTACAAATTTGTAGGTTGTAATTCTCCTACCAACAAATTGATCTTCTGCTTTGCAGCTTGCCACTAACAATATCCATTGGTTAGTGTATAATGAGAGGCAGAGGCAGAAATGCCAGATGTTGAGACTCTAGAAAGAATACATAGAAGAGCAACAAAGATGATTAAGGGACTGAAGACTAAAACACATAAGGAACAGTTGCTGGAATTGGGTGTGTCTAGTTTAATGAAGAGAAGAATGAGGGGGGGACATGATAGCAGTATTCCAATATCTCAGGGGCTGCCACAAAGAAGAGGGAGTCAAGCTATTCTCCAAAGCGTCTGAAGGACAAGAAGCAACGGATGGAAACTAATCAAGGAGAGAAGCAACCTAGAACTAAGGAGAAATTTCCTGACAGTTAGAACAATTAACTAGTGGAACAACCTGCCTCCAGAAGCAGTGGATGCTCCAACACTGGAAGTTTTTAAGAAGAGACTGGACAGCCATTTGTCTGAAATGGTATAGGGTTTCCTGCCTGAGCAGGGGGTTGGACTAGATGACCTCCAAGGTCCCTTCCAACTTTCTTCTTCTTCTTCTTCTTCTTCTTCTTCTTCTTCTTCTTCTTCTTCTTCTTCTTCTTCTTCTTCTTCTTCTTCTTCTTCTTCTTCTTCTTGTTATTGTTATTATTGTTATTATTGTTATTATTGTTATTATTGTTATTATTGTTATTATTGTTATTATTGTTATTATTGTTATTATTGTTATTATTGTTATTATTGTTATTATTGTTATTATTATTATTATTACCTGGCAGGAAAGTCAAGACTGAAATCTTTGCATTACTTAAGTTTGTTAAGAAAGATAGAGAACATTTGTATTTAGGCAGAAGAAAAGGTGTTGATGTGGAGGATTGTCACTGTTTTAGAACTGGCTCACTGCTGCATGCATGTTGCCTGTACTTTTCAGTCTGTGAAAGAAGGCATTAAAAATGAAATAAAAAGGAAAAGGACAGCAACTCTGAGCACATGTCTTTTTCTAACTGTTGGGAATGACAAGAAACCACTATGTATTCAGAAAGTTAATCTGTGGGCTATAGATACACCAAAAATCAATGGAGAAGACTTAAAGGAGAGCGAAATTCTGGCTTAGTGGAGTAGAGAGGAAAAAATCCAAAGGATTGTAATAGGGTTGAAATGAAAGTAAAAAGCAAAAGAAAGTGGAAAGTGTTTGGAGCACTGATAAACTGAGAGCCTTTGAGGCAGGCAGAAATAAGAAAAGAAAGAACCAGAAACCAGGTTGAAAGGCAGAGATCCGGGAAACGCCTCTGAACCTAGAACTATACACAGTCAGAGCAGTTCAATTCAGAGGAACCCATTAGTTGTCTTTGTGTCTGGAAGGTAGGGGGAAAAACGATGGGAAAACAATATTGCCATCTTCAGAATGGGACCTACGTGACCTATTTGATGTCTTCTGGTGGATCTTTGGAGTTTTGTAGCTCAGATATAGAAGTCCTGTTCACTTGCTTATTATATCAGACAAGTTTAAATCCCTATCTGAAATTTGGAAGTTGCACTTGAAACCAATCCTTAAGATAACTTCTACCCTGAAAAGAAAGAGAACTGCTATGCACTTTTTATTTTAGGAACTAGAACATTAGCTTTCAATGGAGAATTCCAGACATCACCTTGAAAGGAGTTTCCTACTTCTAATATAGATACAGTATATCTATAAAAATGCATAGCAAAGCGTATCATAACAATGCACAGCCAGTTAAAAGTCTATGGAACTGTCTATGGAACTGTCTATGGAACTGTCAAGTCATTTACTTGCCTGAACCTCCACGCATGATACAGCTTGCCAAAGACCCCATCTGGATATGAGCTAAATACAGAGTGTTCCCATGTGTTTATACTGGGGAAGGATGTTTAATGCTCCTGTCATTTATCTGAGGATCAAATGAAAAAAACACCAGTGCCAAGAAAAATTTAAAAAAGCACTATAGCTTGTGTAATAAATGCTGGCTTCTTTTCACCTACAAAAGTTTTCATTTATATACAAAATGGCTGAGCAAAATCTCTCTGATTACTTGTCTCCTTTCTTTTGCTATTCTTGAAATAGAGCCAACAAAGCAGCAACTGTTTCTTCTTGCTTTCCAAATTTTTAGACACAGAAGTACCAGCTAAGCATGTATTCGCTTACAAATACTTTCACAAATAGTCACTATTTTCTTATAAATCTCTAATGGTGTTTATTGTTATATAATACTTGAGCTCTTGAAGGATCACAAACCTCATGCACTATGAGAAGAGTCAAGTCAAGACTGAAATGACCCAGTTGTGTTATTATTCAAAAAAAGTAAGTGGGGAGGGGAAATAATAAGGACTCAGAATGGTAGGGAATTTCCAAGGTGATTAAGATAGGAGGTGCCTTTAAGAGACTCCCACACTCAGTGGCGTAGCGTGGGGGGTGCAGGGGGGGCCGGCCGCACCAGGTGCAACATCTGGGGGGGCGCGCTCGCACTCACAGCTCTCTGCCCCTGCCTGGCTCCTGCGAATCCGATCCGAGCTGCCGGGTCGCTGCCCACTGTGGGGGGGGGTGCTAGGTGTGCGGTGCGGTGCGGTGCGGAGAGAGAGAGAGCTAAAATCCATGGGTTAGGGGGCGCAAATTACTTGCCTTGCCCCGGGTGCTGACAACCCATGCTACGCCACTGCCCACACTCCCTGCTGTCACTTTATTTCTTCTTCCTCATTATTACAACTGCTTCTTTTGGGATGCCCAAAATGTGCTTTATGTTAGAATAGGATAGGAAGTTGATCCTTCTTACACTGCCTTGCAAACCATCAGCAAGAGCAAGCTGGAGAAGCAGCAATGCAGTATTGTGCCCTGGAACTTTTCCAGAGCTTCCCCTCAAATTAGGCAGCATGGCAGGGTGGCCAAAACCATCTGAATCTGCCATTAAGCACAGCAAGTGGTGACTTTTCAATACACTTTTATTTTTATTCTTAGAAAGAACAATGTTGTTGTTTTTTTTAAAAAACTGAGTAAAATAACCATTTTTGGATATTGTACACCTTGATTTGGAATAAGAGGCACCATTATAAAAGGTCATGAGGAAGTCCAAAATATGAGCTTCAGTAGGTATCTGATAAAATATTCTATTTACTGAAATGAACTTACTCTGCCTTTTGAAAATTTCTGTAATAGATGATTTAAAGCAGGACCACTATTGGATAATTGGGCTTCAACACAAAATGCATCAGTTTTTCTCATTTCTCTTTCTTTTCATGACTGATAAGCAAGTGATGACAATTAAAACAAGTTAATTAGGAATCCCTGCATCTATTTTAAATTGCCTAGCAAAAATTTGGACATTATGACTTGTAACTAAAAGCGCATTCTTTAAATAAATAATTCGATTAAAACTGTCAGCCTTTGGTAGTCTAAACTAATGTTGGCAGGTAATTGGTGCAACCCAGCTTCTTTTCCTTGTTCCTGGGAGAGTTGCACCTACTGAGTTAATCGGAAACCTTGTGGCCATTTGCCCATGTATTTTGCAAAAAACAAACAGGACATGGCAGGCAGTCTGTGAGCTGTGAGTAGACTTAGTTCATTGTAATGTGGGGACACATGACACTTTTCTTAGGTAGGCTTGATGTTCAGAACATCAAACTGTAAACATCCCAAGCAGAAACCACTAAGTAATATGCATTTCAGAAATTTGAGGAGTCTTGCTAAAGAGTCCTACTTCACAGTTTCTGATATGGAGCCTGTAATGAACAATTCGGAATTTGTTTGGGTAAGCGTTATTAATAGAGAGAGCCAGACTTTCAGAGCCAGTGACAACAGAAAAAAAATGTCATGGGAACTGTCAGAACACAGATGTCACAGGGACGGGAAACTCATGTACAGAATAGCTGCTTAAGTGGGTAAAGTCCCTTATAGAAGGGCCAGTCCACAAATAAGTAAATCAGTAAGCTAAAGGACAAATAATTTGGACCAGAATACAAAGCAATAATGGGTTCTAAGTCACAAATTATTTCCTTTGAATTTATATTTTCTTTTCTTTTAGGAACAGACCATATTTCTTTCTACCTACCTCCAAACATGTTTTCTCTACCCAAATCATAGCATATTCCCACTGATATTCCTAATCTCTTCAATTGCCTTCTATCCCAGCCCTAGACTCCCTATGCACTCAACTGTATGCCAATTTTCTTTCTTTCCCTATTCCAGCATAGATTTTTCTGAATTTATACTTTGATTCTACTGAATCATTCTCAGATCTTACCTATCCCAGATGGGTCTGAAACTTTACTGTTTCTCAGCTGGCAGTTCAATACCTACCTTGTCAATCAGGCACCACCAAAATATCTTCCCCTCTCTTTCTTTCTTCTGAAAATAAGATTCCAAAACCACTCTGAAAGAAATACGTAAATAAAAAAATCACTTTGGCTAGAAACCGTCCACTAATGTAATATTTAATCAGTTGAAATGCCTATGTAATTATTCCAGCAATCATTCGATTTCAACTTCATCTAGACTTCCCGCCATCCAGCTCTGTAAAAGTAACTCTTTATAACTTTCCCAACTAAAGTATATCAGATGTTAAACAAAGGGAAGCAAAGTTTTCCACAGCAGCAGACTGTAGGATCCTGGGGATTCAGATAAAAACTGGGATGCATCCAAAGGTCTTCAGAAAGGTCCTGACAGAGAAAATAATTCATGATGGAATGCAGAAAATAAAGTGCAAAAATAGAACTCAGTGCTGCTAAGCAACAAAATGCCTTAAAATAAAAATGAAGAGCGGAGAAAACTTAGGTAACCAGGAAAATAAGCATACTTGAATTTATTCCAGTCCCAAAGATCAAAAGACAAAAAGCCAATGTTATTCCAAAAATCAAAAGTGGATGTCAAAAATAAGCAAATCTTTCTAAAAAAAGACAATAAGTCACTTTCCAGAAAGCATGTCAAAATATAAATAACAGAGTTTGAAGGGATCTTGGAGGTCTTCTAGTCCAACCTCCCACCTAAACATAAGTTCCTATACCATTCCAGAAAAATGGCTGTCCACTCTCTTCTTAAAAACCTTCAATGTTGGAGCACCCACAACTTCTAAAGGCAACCCATTCCACTGGTTAATTGTTCTCACTGTCAGGAAATTTCTCCTTCTAGCTTGTATTTCTCTGTGATAGGTTTGCATCCATAACTTCTTGTTTTGCCCTCTGGTGCTTTGGAGAATAGGTTGCCCACCTCTTCTTTGTGACAACCTTTCAAATATTGGAAGCCTGCTATCATGTCACCCCTAGTCAGGCCTTTTTTTGTCATTGAACGCTCAGAACGGAGTTCCGGCACCTTTTTTGGATGGAACCTTATAGGGTAGGCAAGGTGGGTTGTATGACATGTGTGAGTTCTGGCACCTTTTTCTTTTACAAAAAAAGCACTGCCCCTAGTCCTTCTCTTCATTAGACCAGGCATACCTAGTTCCTGCAACTGTTCATCATATGTTGATGAGCAGTTTAGCCTCCAGTCCCCTAATAATTTTTGTTGCACTCTTTCTAGAGTCTAGAGTCCATCCCCCCAAAAGACAAAAGATAAATTAAATGACAAAAGAGCAAAAAAGAATCTCCTGTTGAGATTTCCAATTTCTTTTCTGTCTCCTAACTCTATTCTAATAAATTTTTCCATTTTGTTCTGCTGGGGCTAATTTAAATTTATTTTCTGGATTGGTGACTTTTGAGGAAGGGAGAATGGGGAAGTAGAAATTTTCAAAAATCATTTTCTGTTTGTAGGACTTGACATATATTCAAATGTATGGGCCCTTCACCTCTTGCTAAATCCTGGTGCAAACATGATCTGTCAACTGCCCTTCTCTCTATCATCTCATGTGTGACCATGACTAGGACAAGCTAAGTTGTACAATTAACTATAAATTAATCATTCCCCACTTTTTCTACCACTATTCAAGGAGAGACAACATTTACTTCTTCATTTATTTATTTGGCAATGCAAGGGTAGCATCCCCTTAACACAGGGTTAAAAACAGAAACAAAGCAAAAATAAAAAAAAAACAATAGAAGAACATATCTTCCGAGGTAGGTAAAATGAGGACCCAGATTGTTGGGGGCAATAAGCTGACTTTGTAATAATGCCGCTTGGGGTGTGTGTGAAAGCCCTAACAAGCAGGCATATACATAGAATGAAGGCTACTGCTAAGCTTATAAGCCGCCCTGAGACTTCGGAGAAGGGCAGGATATAAATGTAATAAAAATAAAATAAATAAATAAATATCTGAGGCAATCACAATTCTGTTTCAAAAAATTAAAGAACGGGCTCACATAAAATGCTGGGCAATTACCTGAAGAGAGAGCCAGGTTTTCAAGACTTTATAGAAAAAAAAAAGCACATCAAAATCTTGAGGAATTACCTCAAGACACGTGACTTTGAACAAGGTCTCCCAGTCCAGGATGGCAGCCTGAACTACCAAAAAGGGAAGGGGGCATGCCCTCACTAATTGTACCACTGGACCCTCAAAAGCAACTACTCATTGCTTTTAGTTTTTCAATCAGCTTTATGAGATCACATCATGGCTGTTCTTTCAAAATACAGTAAAACCGTTCAGGAATTAAGCACTGTTGGGTACACAAAGACATTTTCCCCACCCCATCAATCAAACAGAATCTCTCAGTCCAAGAGAGGAGGAGCTGAAGCGAGAAGAAATTTTTGCCTTGGTGATCATTAGGTCCAGCTTCTCTGTTTTGAAGAAGAGTAAATGAGGCATGTTTTGAAGTCAGGAGGTTCTTTGCCCTTTTTCCCCTGACTGACATATCCCAACAGGCAAGTTGATCTAATGGACAACTTAGCTTCTGTTCATAGTCACCAGCCTCTGCCCTCCCATTAGTATTGGATGACAGAAGCAGAAATTACCTAGATGTGGGAAATGATAAAAGGAGGAAGTAAAAGATGGACCCTTTTATTCCATCAGAGTAACCACTAGCAGGATGCAGTGATCTTAGGCTCAAAAATCTCAGCTAAGATGATTCTTAAACTCCCATTCCTTGACAGAAATCTGATGGCAAAATATTTAGAGAGTGGAGCTATAGCTCTTAAAGAAAATTAACCGTTTTCTTACAGTTTTTCTTTCCTCATAAATGTCACCAAATACGTTTCCTAACCTGATGTCTTCAAAACATGTGGACACATGTTAAAAGAGCCGATGGTTCCCTGATGAACTCATTTCCCTTTAAAACAGTTTAAATTTGAAAGTATCATATAGTGTCAGAGAGTTCTATAGACCAGGGACATTATGGCAATCATGTATTGTGTACTGAAATTTAATGGAGACTAAGAAAAGCATTGTTTATTATTTTATTTATTTATTTATTTGTTTGTTTGTTTTTATATACCGCCCTTCTCCCGAAGGACTCGGGGCGGTGTACAGAGCAAGGCAAGTATACAGTAAAACAATAGTAAAACAAATGAAACCCCAGAATCTATCAGGCCAGGCCGGCTTGCTGGAATAGGTAGGTTTTTAAGTCACGCCGGAAGGTGCGAAGGTCGGGGGCCATCCGGATTTTGGCAGGCAAGCAATTCCAAAGGGTTGGCGCACCCACCGAGAATGCTCTCCCCCTGGGGGCCACCAGCCAGCATTCTCTGACCGGTGGCACCCTGAGGAGGCCCTCTCTGTGGGAGCGCACAGGACGAAGGGGTGTTGAGGCTGGCAGTAGGTGCTCCCGTAGGTAATCCGGACCCATGCCATGTAGGGCTTTGTATGTCATCATTAGCACCTTGAATTTCACTTGGAAGGCAACTGGAAGCCAGTGCAGCTCATGGAGGAGAGGTGTAATATGGGAGTATCGGGAAGCCCCCAAAAGTGTTCGTGCAGCTGCACTCTGTACCAGTTGAAGCTTCCGAGTGGCTCTCAAGGGCAGCCCCATGTAAAGAGCGTTGCAGTAGTCAAGGCGAGAGGTCACAAGTGCATGGGTGACTGTACGCAAGGCATCCAGGTCCAGATAGGGTCGTAGCTGGCACACCAGGCGAACCCGAGTGAAGGCCCCCCTGGTCACAGCTCCTATGTGATCTTCTAGGGAGAGCTGTGAATCTAGGAGGACACCCAGGTTGCGGGCCCTATCAACGGGGGACAATAACTCACCCCCAATATTAAGGGATGGAATAGTCTGAGTATCCTGGCATGCCGGTATGTACAGCCGTTCAGTCTTGTCCAGGTTGAGTTGGAGCCTGTTCCTCCCCATCCATTCCCAGACCGCTTCCAGGCAACGGGACATCACGTTGAGGGCATCACTGATGTGGTTTGGAGTCGAGATGAAAAGCTGGGTGTCATCAGCATACTGATGGTATCCTACTCCAAAACCACGAATGATCTCACCCAGCAGTTTCATGTAGATGTTGAACAGGAGAGGCGAGAGGACTGACCCTTGAGGAACTCCACAAACGAGAGACCTCGGGGTCGACCTCTGTCCTCCTGCCAACACCGACTGCGAGCGTCCCAGGAGAAAGGAGGAGAACCACCGAAGAACCGTGCCTCCCACTTCCAGTCCCCTGAGGCGCCGCAGCAAGATACCATGGTCGATGGTATTGAAAGCCGCCGAGAGGTCTAATAAGACTAGGACAAAGGAATGTCCCCTGTCCCGGGCCCTCCAGAGATCATTCATCAGAGCGACCAATGCCATCTCCGTGCTGTAGCCCAGCCTGAAACCCGATTGGCACAGGTCTAGATAATCCGCTTCATCCAGGACTTGAGGAAGCTGATGCGCCACCACACTTTCAACAACCTTTGCAAGAAAGCGAAGGTTGGAGACCGGACGAAAGTTATTCAATGTAGCTGGGTCCAAGGTGGGCTTCTTGAGGAGAGGTCTCACCACCGCCTCCTTCAAGGAGGCGGGGAAGTGACCCTCACTCAGAGAAGCAGATATGACCGCCTGGAACCAGCCTCGTGTCCCCTCCCGAGCTGCATAAGCCAGCCAGGAAGGGCACGGGTCCAATAAGCATGTGGTGGAGCTCAACCTCCTCATAATCCTGTCCACTTCCTTTGGAGTCACAGGATCAAACTCCTCCCAGATGACGTCGACAAGACTGCCCGTGTCCTGTTCGTCAGACTCTGCCCAGTTGGAGTCCAGGCTGGTTCGAATCCGAGCGATTTTATCCAACAGATATTGACCAAATTCCTCAGCTCGACCCTGTAAGGGCTCCTCCCTCACCTCTTGATTCAGAAGGGAGCGGGTCACTCTAAACAGGGCAGCCGGGCGATTATCTGCAGACGCGATGAGGGAGGAGAAGTAATTGGCTCTCGCCGCCCTTATCGCTGCGAGATAAGACCTAGTGTGGGTTCTTAGTCGCAACCGGTCGGATTCGGATCGACTGGACCTCCAATGGCTCTCTAGGCCCCGTCTCCGACGCTTCATCTCCTGGAGCTCCGCGGTGAACCATGGAGCTCGCTGGGATCTGCACCGGGTCAAGGGCTGCAAGGGTACAACTCGGTCAAGTGCCTCCATGGCTGCCCTTTCCCAGGCTTCCACTAAGGCATCCGCCGAGTTGTGAGCAGGGAGTGCAGGTGGGTTCCCAAGTGCTGCCTGGAACCTGTCAGGGTCCATTAGGTGCCTGGGGCGGTACCATCTGGTTGGCTCCGCACACCCACGGTGGGGGGTGGCAAAGCGGAAGTCCAGCTGCAGGAGGTGATGATCGGTCCATGACAGGGGCATAACGGTTGGAGAGCCCCCACCAAGATCATCACACCACCGTCCAGATAAGAAAACCAAGTCAGGGGTGTGGCCTCCCTCATGAGTCGGTCCCGAAATTACTTGCATCAGGTCCATGGCCGTCATGGAAGCCATGAACTCCCGAGCTAGCTCAGACGATCCTCCTAGGGACGGTAGATTGAAGTCGCCCAAGACTATGAGTTTGGGGAATTCCACCACCAACCCCGAGAGGAGATTGAGTAGCTTAGGCAGGGCTGCCGCTGCACGATTAGGAGGAAGGTACGCCAGCAGCAGGCCCAACTGCGCCCCAGGACCATATCTTAAAAAGAGAGACTCACACCCGACTATCTGAGGAACGGTGGTCTCCCTCGGGCTTAGGGTCTCCCTGATAATTACTGCTACTCCTCCGCCCCTACCATGAAGCCAGGGCAAAGGTCAACCAGAGGAACACCGCCCTCTGGGCCCAGCCAAGTCTCCTTGATGCAAGCCAGGTCCGTGTGCTCACCCTCAACTAGATCTCGAACAAGGGGAGCCTTATTAGCAATGGACCTGGCATTCAGGTAGACCAGCCTGAGCTCAGGAGGCTGCACATCTTCGATTTGATCTCACTTTTTGCAGTGAAAGAGAATTTGATTCTTTCTGCTACCAGAAAAAACAAATTGTTATATAATAATTATTGGGCATGTGGCTAATCCAGAAAGCACTGTAGATCTGATGAATCATAATTTATCCTACACCTGGAATTTACACCAGTATTTAAATAATTTCCCACTATTTGAGAACCATCTTTTTCATACCATATACTTTTAAATGTGTATGTTTTAAATAATAATTAAAGGCATTTGTTTTAGTGTATGTCTTATATACCCAGGGGAATCTACAATGCTTTTTACCATAGAGCAATCTGGCAGCCTAAGATTGCTAGCTTGTTTGTTCATGCATGTATGCTATCTACGGTGTACCACTTTCTTTGCACCAGCTAGCTAGCAGCATTGGGGGATGTCATTTCTCCTGCTTCCACTCAGAACGCTGTTAGCTTTTTCCATTGGAGTGGTACCAATTTATCTGCTTGCATTTTTACATGCTTTTGAACTGCAAGGTGAGCAGGAGCTAATCCAACTGGGAGGTGACTAGTGCATGACTGATTACTGTATGAGTAGGGGCTCCTGATTCAGGAATAGGTACTACTGCCTCATAGTATAACTTTGTGCACAGGTCTTCCTGGTGTGGGAAGTCAGCCCTCCAGAGAAGGAAATATTAAAAGAGGCAGAAAAGCATGCCCAGTTTGTTCTTAATATCCCCAAGTCTCCCTCCCCCAAGCAGAAACTAGCTCTGTAGAAATGCATATGTAAGCCATTCAGGAAGGTTGAAGCTAGAGGATTAAGAAGACACAGACACCTAAAATCTACATATCCCACCAAAACTCTAAGACAGGACATAATAGGATTAACCCACAGATGTCACAGGACATAATAGGATTAACCCACAGATGCCAAAGGGGCACACTCAGACTCAGGTCAAAAGTACATGACACAAGAAATACAAAGCCTTAAACAGGAACAGGAAACAACCTCAAGAACCCCAGAGGCTATAAAAACCCACTCCCTACATGTGCTCTCTCTCTTTTCTTGCAGAGCCATCTTTCTGTCTGGCTCTCCTCTTCAGTAAAGTGCAACCTTCTTTCTAAAGCAGTTCCCATCATGTTTATTCCTGACTTGGACTGAACCACGATGAAGAATTTTCCTTCAACACTGGCCATGACTACTACTTGCTCTTTGGGATGCCTTCATTTTTTTTAAAAAAAAGATAAAGTAAACAGAATTACTGATATAATTATTACTTTTTTGGCCAATATTTTACTAGAGTCAAATTACTAGCTTAAAAACAATTAAACAAAGCTAATTGCTGTAACCTCTGATGTATCATATTTAAGATTATGGAGTCAAGAACACTGCCAGTACAAATGGGCATCATCCTTGTTAAAAATACCAAGTGAGAAGAAACACATTTACAACTCTGAGGAGTAGTCCATCAAATTTTATTTACTAGAGTTCTTCCTGACTTCATTTTTTTTCTCAGTAGTTGAGAGAGAATAATGGATACATGTAATCAATGCAATTTCTAGCTGCAAGGTCCATTGCAGTAAATGATAGTCAAATGCGTCTTTCTTTCTTTCTTTCTTTCTTTCTTTCTTTCTTTCTTTCTTTCTTTCTTTCTTTCTTTCTTTCTTTCTTTCTTTCTTTCTTTCTTTCTTTCTTTCTGGGTTGCACTACAAGTAAAAGATCATGGCATCCGGCCCTCTCAATTCCTGGCAAATAGATGGGGAAGAAATAGAGGGAGTGACAGATTTTATTTTCCTGGGCTCCAAGATCACTGTAGATGGGTACTGCAGCCAAAAAATTAAAAGATGCTTGCTCCTGGGGAGGAAATCTAGACAACATACTAAAAAGCAGAGACATCACCTTGCCAACAAAAGTGTGTATAGTCAAGGCCATAGTTTTCCCAGTTGTAATGTAAGGCTGTGAAAGCTGGACTATAAGAAAGGCTGAGTGCCAAAGAATTGAGGCCTTTGAACTATGGTGCTGGAGAAGACTCCTGCGAGTTCCTTGGACTGCAAGATGATCAAACTGGTCAGTCCTAGAGGAGATCAACCCTGACTACTCTTTAGAAGACCAGATCCTGAAGTTGAAACTCAAATACTTTGGCCACCTAATGAGAAGGAAGGACTCACTGGAGAAGAGCCTAATGCTGAGAAAGGTTGAGGGCAAGAGAAGAAGGGGACGACAGAGAATGAGGTGGCTGGATGGAGTCACTGAAACAGTAGCGTGAGGTTAAATGGACTCCAGAAGATGGTAGAGGACAGGAAGGCCTGGAGGAACGTTGTCCATGGGGTCGCGATGGGTCGGACATGACTTTGCAATTAACAACAACACAAATAAAAGAATTAGTGTTAGTTTTATGAAGTATATTATTCCTACTGTATTTTTCCATCTATAAGATGCACCCTTGTATAAGATGCTCTGGCATGCAAGTTTCTCCACGCCGAAGAGCTGAGCCAGCAAATCCGGAAGTTTGGCCAGCTGATGATCTTGCCCCCTCCCCCTTCCATTAGTGTCAAGCCCACAGGGGCTTGACACCTGCACCAGGTGGCATCGCAATCCACACAGGCATACCCTGGGCTGCAGAGGTTATCATTATTTTTCTGTGTAAAAGACGCTGCACTTGTATAACACGCACCTGATTTTTGAACAGGGTGTTTGCAGGAAAAAAATAGTGTCTTATATATGGAAAAAATACAGTATTACTCCATTTTCATTGTCTTTATTTCTGTCTAATTGGACAATAAACTATGAATTTAATCTATGAATTTTTCAAGTTGCTTTGAAAAGGAATGAAATAAATATGGCAATCAAGCAAATAAATAAAGACAGCATTATTTGGAAGAAAGATACCAGCATTTTTTAAACTAACAAATAACCATAGCATTATCAGAATCATCATATATGAAGTCTAAATGCCTCTCCAAAGCCTGAAGGTGTTTTGTTATGATTTTCAAGAAAGATGATTTAGAATTCATTTTAAAACTATCTCCACCAAATCTTTAGATCTACCTGTATTTGATTGATCCATACTGATCTGTTCTTTATTAAAGTCATATAGAATTTTAAATTAATCACAGAGTGCCATTGTACAACCTGTGCTTATGATAAGATAGTCATGCTATCAATATTAGTTTGATTGATATGAGAATATGGCAATATTGTAGCAATAAATACTGTATTTCTCAGGGTTTTTTCTTTGTTATGCTCAGCTTCGCTTTGTGGGGGAATATTTTACACTTTTCCCTTTTCTTAAAGAAAGCATTATCCAGTCTTGACATATTTTCACATTTCACACAAATGACCCTTTAGGATGTTACTTAGTGCAGCCAGAATTAAAATGACTCCTCTGCTTTATCTCCTGTCATTCCATGCCTGACTTAAGAATGACTTGCAAGTAAGTTCAGCCCATATTTGTCATAGCTAAGTGACTAAAATATAAACTGAATAAATTCTCTATTCTGAGAAAATGAACCACAATAGAATTATACATTGTAATATTGCTTTGGAAAGACTATTGTGTGCTTATATAGCTATAACAGCAAACAACAGTATCAAGAAATTGGAAACTATGAATAAAACTAGGTAGGTGAGCCAAGATGGAAAGAATTGAGATTTAGAGGATGCATGTAACAAAAAGCTTTATTTTGAATCTCTTGATTCCTGATTTACACAAGATGGCTGCTATTATTATTATTTATTATTATTATTATTATTATTATTATTATTATTATTATTATTATTATTATTATTATTATTATTGCTGTTGTTGTTACTGTTATTGTTATTATTTTGCAGCCAGGTCCTGCACTTGAAAAAATAGTCTTCAGAGGTATTGAAGGATATGTAGAATTGGTGGAAGGTTAGTGAGGAGCTAAGCAACATTGATGTGTTAGGCATACACATGACATAAAGCATCTATTTTAGAATTTATTTAATGTCAGGAAGAGAAGGAGGAAGAAGAGAAGGAGATGGATGTCCAACATTTTGGCTTGACCTCATTAAGTCAAGAGGGATTGTTTTGACCCACATATAAAACATATAAATATATATTTATAATACTATATAATGCAGTTAATGATATAATGCCCAGAGTTATCCTGAGGTAAGAAGGGCAGCCAATAAATTTTATAAATGAATGAATGAATGAATAAATAAATATCAAAGTTCCTTTAATAAAAAAAACTTCTATTGTGTCTTGTGGGGCCACATTACTAGCTGTCCAATTAGTGAGGGCTGCTTAAAGCTCATGATTGGTGGACCGCTTATCCCTATTTTGAATGCTGTTTTAGTCGGGATCACTTATAAACATATTAATGGCTACGTGCCAGGTTTTGGCATAGACCCCAGCGAGGTTCAAACTGAACACCAAATAAATAACTGTTACTTATATGTTTTAGCCTCCAGTCCCCTAATCATCTTTGTTGCTCTTCTCTGCACTTTTTCTAGAGTCTCAACATCTTTTTTATAGTGTGGAGACCGAAATTGGTTGCAGTTATCTAGGTGTGGTCTTACTAAGGCTTTATAGAGTGGTATTAATATCTCATGTGAGAATCCCTCTGTTAGTGCCACTTAGGATTGCATTGTTTTTTTTGCATGCCGCTGCATGTTGTTGGCTAATATTTAATTGATTGTTCACTAAGACTTCAAGATTCCTCTCACAGTTACTGCTATTAAGCCTGGTTTCACCCAATCTATATGTGTACTTTTGGTTTTATTTGCCTAAGTGTAAGACTTTAGTTTTCTCTACGTTGAATTTCATTTTGTTAGATAGGGCCTATCTAACAATAGGCCTACTGAGGCTATCATTCTAAGTCATTTATGAAGATGTTGAAGAATACTGGGCCTCGGACAGAAACTTGTGGTACCCTACTGCTTACTTCGCTCTATGTAGACATAGTACCATTAAGGACTACTCTTTGAGTGTGGGTTGTCGGCCAGTTAAAAATCCATCTGGTGGTGATGCTATCTATCCCATTTTTTTTAAATTTCCAAGAAGTAGGTTGTGGTCTACTTTGTTGAATGCCTTGTTGAAGTCTAAGTATACTTTGTCCACAGCATTCCACTTGTCTATTAATTTAGTTACTTGATCAAAATGGTTTGGCATAATCTATTTTTAACAAACCTGTGCTGGCTTCTAGTTATAACTTTGTTTTTAGATGTTAGCAGATCTGTTTTTTGATTATCTTTCCCAGTATCTTCTTAGGTATTGATGTTAGGCTGATAGGTCTGTAGTTTCCTGGATCTATTTTTTCCCCCTTTTTTGAAGATGGGAACCACTTCAGCTCTTTTCCAGTCCTCTGGTAGTTCCCCAGTGCTCCAGGATTTTTGAAAGATATGGTGCAATGGTTCGATGACATCTGCCAACTCCTTCAGGTCCCGGTGATTTATGTTCATCAAGATCAGATAGGTGTTCTTTTACCATTTTATTTATTTATTTTAATTTTTATTTCTAGTCTGGTTTTTTTCCCCAGTTATGTTTTTGGTGGGTGGGGCTATAATTTCTTTTTGCATGAAGACTGATACAAAGAATGAGTTATGTAGCTCTGCTTTCTCTCTATTGCCTGTTACGTCCTTGCCATCTTTTCTCCTTAGTGGACTTTTTTCCTTGATTTTTTCTTGTTATTTATATGTATATTGTTTCATAATTTTTACAGCCCTCTCTAAGTGGTTAATATAGTCAGCATATTGCTCCCAATAATCTGTCAGCTTTGAGTGGCGAGAATCAAACTGCTGGCAGTTGTTGGAATTAGCCTGCAATACTGCAGAAGAAAGAAAGAAAGAAAGAAAGAAAGAAAGAAAGAAAGAAAGAAAGAAAGAAAGAAAGAAAGAAAGAAAGAAAGAAAGAGTCAGAAATTGGTAGCAGTTCAGTTGAGGAAAGGCTATAACAATTCATAGGATTGTTTACATGAAGCTTAACTAACATGGCCAATGTTGATGATATCCAACAGCAGCTGGAAAAAATGACCAGTTTTTCATCCCTGCCACAAAGCCAGGTCTGTCTAATCTTTGACAGATATCAAAGTATTGGTATCACAAGAAGCCTTGGAACTGGCTACTGGAGATTCTGGTTTAAGATTATTCTAAGTACCTTATACTAAGGAAGTAAGCTGTTAGCAATGAAATTCTTTGTTCACAACTCATCCAGGGTCTGTCATCTGCGAGGTGGAAATAATAAAAGTGGTTTATCTTACAGGATTGTTAAAACGATGAAACACTTGAAGACATTAAAGTGGTATATAAAGGCATATTCAATGCTTCTATGAAAAAGAAAAGAATAATTAGTGTGGAAGCAGAAGTGCTCTTTTAGAACTGAATGGCTATTTTAGCCAACAAAAGTGTGTTCATTCTGTTTACAAATGTGGGAAATTCAAATTCAACCATCACTTAAACTGATGTGATTCCTATTATGCATCAGGGTTTATAGCCTTGCTGCTTCAAATTTAATATCCTTTCCCATTATGAGTTAATTGGTATTAAAATAGGATGACTGTTATAATAAGTCTAATATACTTGCATGAAATTCTTATGGAGGTTGCTATTTCACAGCAATGATGATTATGGAGAATGGCTGAAACAGCGCTTCTAGGCAACAAGTTTCAACCATAAGGCTACGAAGGCTGAAGATTGTAGAGTCTAAAATGACAGTTCCTTTTCTAATTAAAAGGAAGAAAAGATTTACAGCTTTGGGAAAACTTTCAGTCATTTGCTGAACACTTAGACTACAATTCAGCTGCAAACACCTCTAGCAACTAGGAATGAGCTTAATGTATCATAGACAGAATATTTGCTAAAGACTTACAGAATCTTCTAGAACCATTCAGTCATCTTGCTTATATAGCACTAATGCAGACAGACTTTGTGTAACCTCAGCGATGGTTGGGTGATTCTAAAATATGCTTTAAGTCACTAGAGGGGTAATGATCTCGTTAAACAATTGAGCTTACCCCCAATGAAACACAACCCAAAAAGAGGAAGTGGAAAAATTTTGTAAGCCGCCAAGAGTCACTGAAAGAGAGTGGGTGGCTATCTCCATTTCCTAAATAAATAAATAAATAAATAAATAAATAAATAAATAAATAAATAAATAAATAATAAAGTGAATAGAACTTCCTCTTCCTTTTTTTACAAGGAACATACAGTATGATTCCACAGAACATAAGAAGATACTTTATACTGTGGGGTCCTGAGCTACCTGAAAGCAATCCTGAGCTACAATTTTTCTCTTCTATCAGATGTTTTATACTGAATCGTGCCATTGTAAACATGATTTGTCAGCACCAATGCTTTATTGTCAGTTAGAGACAGGAAACATAGCAGACCAGCAGCAAGAATCCTTAACACACTTTACTGAGAATGATTTGTAAGAAAGGAAAAGTCCCATTCCCCTACCAAATCAGAGGAAAAATAGAAATTAGTAATACAGAAGTAAACCACACTGACTGAATGGGATTTAATCCCAGGATGTGTGATGCTGCTTTATAATGAGCAAAAGTGCTAATCTATCTAATCCAGTAAAGTCAATTCTGTCTAAGTGGGATCTCCTTAGCAAAGCCTGAGATCTCCTTAGCAAAGCAGTACATAATGTTAGTTATGGCCTTTATGTAGCCCTTATATTATGTAAGCTACATTTCATAATTAAATACCATTTACAAGTATTACATTTCTAAGCTGTACAATTATCAAGTGTACTTTTAATTATATTTAAATTGCACTAATGCCAATTTAATTGTTTCTTTCCATACCCACTTCTTTTTCTTGCTATTTATTGTATGCTCTTCTGTTCTTGGTGTCATTTCCTTCCTTCTTTCTAAATTAACCCAATAGTAATTCTAAAGGATCTATTGGTTTTATTGCTACCATCAAACCTTTTTGATTTGGAAATTGCTTTTCTTTTGGTTTTTCTCTCTTTTTATCTTAGGTATATGGGGTAATATGATTAACTGGAACATGGGGAAGATATCAAGTAGCACATTTAACATTTAAACGATGAACTGAGTTATGTTTTATTAAATAACATTAAATGGGTTATAAGGTAAAGGTAAAGGTTCCCCTGCACATGCGTGCTAGTCGTTTCCGACTCTAGGGGCCAGTGCTCATCTCCGTTTCAAAGCCGAAGAGCCAGCGCTTGTCCAAGGACGTCTCCATGGTCATGTGGCCAGCATGACTGGACGCCAAAGGTGCACAGAACGCTGTTACCTTCCCAACGTAGTGGTCCCTATTTTTCTACTTGCATTTTTTACGTGCTTTCGAACTGCTAGGTTGGCAGAAGCTGGGACGAGTAACAGGCGCTCATTCTGTTACGCGGCACTCGGGATTCGACCCGCTAAACTGCCGACCTTCTGATCTACAAGCTTAGCATCCTAACCCACTGAGTCACCGCGTCCCCATAAATGGGTTATAAATAACATTAAATGGGTTATAAATTACCTCCCCGTCCTTTCTTTTTTCTGGCCACAACTATATTTAGAGATAGTCCTCCAGCCGTAAACCTGGAACATGATTAACACTAGACATTTGTTTTTAAAAAATTATATAATACCATTCATATGTGTAGTGCTTTATGGGGTGCAACATCAGATGTTCTAAATATATAGCCTATAATTAGATATAGAGAAAACAATAGAAGGAAAAGAAATGGAGATGGAGAAAATACCTTATACATTCTTCCTGAGACACTGTTACTCAGGGTTAGGGGACGTGGCTCACATTCAAAACTTGCTATCCCATTTTGATGATCAAAGCATAATCAGATTACCCAGCTGGAATCTGAAGGCAAAATTGTAGTTTCTGACAGCACAACTTTTCCTCATTTTTGACCCCTTAGCATTTTTCTAGGAGTGCAAATTTCTAGGAATCCCTATTAGATCAGACTGATTTGTAAAGGGATCTCTTTTACCTCAAGAAAGATGAAGGCCAGTTGGCTGAATCCCTGAGCAAACACAGATTCCCTTTTGAGATTGAATAGTGAGGCAGGAATTTGATTTTGTTATTCAGAATTTTCACTAGAAAGGAGCAGTTGGCTGTGGGAAAGTTAAGCCCTTCTACCACATATTAAGCAGGGGGAAACTTTCCATAATTCAGGAAGGAAACCAATACAATGAAATTGCTAGATACAATGAGTAACCAGACAATGCATGATACACTTTGTGTGTGCTTCTGTCTTTACCTGATTTCTTTCAAAGTCTATTTTTCCCCCTAAGAATTAATCTTCATCTTACTCATTGTGGCTAGGTCCACTCTTGAAACATAGCTCTATTATTAGTTTTTCTGACCCTTGGTAATTCTAATCATCTATTTTGATATTTGATGCATTATGATCTGCACATCAACAGGGGTTTAAAAAAATTATTTTTATGGAGTTACTGTCTGGTTGTGCAAAATGTGCAATACTTGCATATGTTAAAATGAATGGCTGACACCCTTGTGGAATATGAGCCAGGAACCTGAGCAAGACAATAGCTTGGGACCCCATCTAGGAATTTAAAGAACTAAACATGCCATTGGTATTTATTACCACAGCACTGTAAATCAAAGAGCCCCGCATGTCAGCCGTCTTGTCTAAAATTATTGGTTCATTCATCTTAGCCTTATTAAGGCAGCCACATCTATCAAGGTCACATAAAAGGAAATACATATGGACATCAGTTGTACGGTGGTTAAATTCAAGTATAATGTTTCTGGCAAGCTTTCCATTCATATTAATAAAGCTTTAACTTATAATCATTACAAAACAGAGGATGGAGGAGCAATAGTAATTTCCGGAGGCAGAAGCTGTAGAAACAAAGAGATGAGAAAAGAAGATGAGAAAATACATTAGTATACTGGGCTGCATCTATCTATTAATTCAAGAAAAATCTTTAGACTTGCTGCTGCAGAAGACCAAAAGAGGGCCTACATTTGTGCTGCTGGCTTGAGGCATTTTTCTTTTTCTATGTGGCATGTGGTAATCAAGATGGGGATGAGGCCTTTGGAGAAGAGAGAACATTTTGTTAGGTCACATATTTTCTGGAGTTACCAGGGGGAATTAGTAATGTTCCATCTTCTAGAACAGGGAAAGGGTGAAAAGACAAGGAGAGCATCAGAGGATTCCAGAGTAACCTCTGAAATAATATAGAATAGAATAATAACTTTATTGTCACTTTGAATGTACAGTAATTGACATACATTAAAATGAAATGTCATTGCTTACAGCTCTCAAAGGATCACCCCCTCTGATATACACTACATAAACATGACAAAAATAAATAAATAAATACAGAATTATGCTTTTAGCCACATATATTATATGATACAGAGAAACAACAGTCTAGTATGGGTTATGTATACATGTGCATGGTGAGAAAAACGAATCTTGCAAATTTACCAGATGGATGGCATAGGGAACAAAGCATTACAGAATCAGGTAGTCCTGCTAGAAATACTTCGAAACTTCCTCCCAGAGGGGAGCAACAGAAACAGACCATAAAGTGGGTGTGTTGAGTCACTAACAATGCTTTGAGCCCTAAGCAGATAGCACTTATAAACAGCATCCTGAATACCAGGAAGTGAGCTTCCTATGATCTTATGGGCTGTATTTACCATTCTCTGTATGGACTTTCTATCTGAGGCACTGCTGCCACCAAACCAGACAGTGATGCAGTTCGTTATCCATGTTCTGATTGATGTTATAGCAGAGTGGAGAAAATAGGATGGGCATATTGTAAATGACCTCCTCTCAAGTCTTCACCAGAATTTCTGAGACCCTGAAAATGGATGAACAACAACTAACCCTATTCCCTATCCTCTCCATTTTTCACACTTTCAACCAAAGTGTGAAAAGACTTTGTACAAAGACAATCTGCATTTGTTTTTGTATGTGAACTTAGCTTACAGAGAACAAAAAGCAGAGGATCCTGACTTTTTAATTGGATTATATTACATTTATATATTTTATTATATTAAATTAATATGTAGAACTAATTAACAAAAAGCATAAATGCACACAAGAATATTAATGGAATAATATAGCTTCAAAATTAATAAGCCTTATAATAATAACAAGGGGAAAAAGGGCTGCCCAGAAAATTAATTTATAAATAGAATAATCCCAGAAATGTTGACCATATGAAAGTCTTTTACCTTGTCCCTTTCTCAAACAACTCCAACAAATAAATCCAAATGTTGACAACAAAACATATTAATAATCCATAGTTCAAAACTGGGTGTAGATTCTCTTTCTAGTGTTATATGATATTTCTTTTATAGTGCACAGTGCAATAATGCACTGTGTCAAAATATATGACAAAACTGCAAAATTGCCTGAGCAAGGAAATAGTTGGCTGGCAGGGATTTATTTTTTAAAAAACAGAAAAAGATTTAATAGCAGCTGATTTTTCTAAGATTTGCTTTAGAACAAAGACAGGTGCTTAAAAGCAGATATGCTTTTAAAACTTGTCCTTCTTGCTAAGAGTTTATTCTTTCCAAATGAATAAATTAGAATAGTAAAGGGGCTTGAGACTCATAACTAAACATAACTGGACCCAATTAGGTATGTAGGGAGAAACTGGCAAAGGATAGACTGAGTTTGAAAATAAACCACATGTGACCAGGGACTATGGAAAAAAATGAAAAAAAGTTTTCCCAATGCATCTTTCTGTTGGATTCTGAATATAGTCAACTTCTCCATTCTAAGCCCCTTTCAATCCCAGACATGCAATTCTCCATCAGTGGAAAGATATATAATTAGATAAAACACTTTATGTGGAAATGGGGCAAATAGATTTATGGGGAAACTCATGAAAAATGCTAAGGATGGCATTGAGCCTTATGTATATTCAGTAGACAAGGACTGTATAGGCTCTGCTTTTCTTATTGGCATCTATGGTGAATTTATAACTCAGGTTTTATGTAGTACAAAGGAATTATTCATAAGGAAAGTTACACTTCAAGGATGGATGACATCTTGCTTCAGGGGTCTCAGTGCATGATCTTTGGGATCTTTCTAGAGTTTGAAACATCTCAGAAAACAGTAAGTTGCTCAAGGCAGCATAACAATAAAAAGAAAATTGCTTTTGGCAGACATTACACACTGCTCCCCTGAGATTAGCAACACTATTTTCATGCTGAAATATTCTTTGTGAGAAAATAAAAAAGGGGAAAAATAAAAAAAATAGAATAATTTTGTTTACTGCACATTTGAAAGGAAACTCTTGGAGCTCATTGCTTTTTAATTGAATTTTTATGGAAGTTTAATAAAAAAAATCCACTGGAATTTACTATGATGGCTCTGCTATGTATATTTTTTATATTATTTCATCAGAGAGAAATAAGAAGGAGCTATTAGACCAAGACAGAACACAAGAGTTTAAAATAATTTTCTGTAAGTTTATAATTCTTAAGTATAATCAGAGGAAAAAAGAGGAAATTGTCTCTGTGTTAGGCTACTTTGGAGGGGTTAGAACAAAGATGCAACTAAGGACCAAGTAGGAATCTTCTTGGAGTAAGTGAGAGTAAAGGTAAAGGTAAAGGTTCCCCCGCACATGCGTGCTAGTCTTTTCCAACTCTAGGGGCCGGTGCTCATCTCCGTTTCAAAGCCAAAGAGCCAGCACTTGTCCGAGGACGTCTCTGTGGTCATGTAGCTGGCCAAAGGCGCACGGAACGCTGTTACCTTCCCACCGTAGTGGTCCCTATTTTTCTACTTGCATTTTTACGTGCTTTCGAACTGCTAGGTTGGCAGAAGCTGGGACGAGTAACAGGCACTCACTCTGTTATGCAGCACTCGGGATTCAACCCGCCAAACTGCCAACCTTCTGATCGACAAGCTCAGCGTCCTAACCCACTGAGCCACCGCGTCCCTTAAGTGAGAGTAGGGAGTGGCAAAAATGTGAAGATGACAGCCATGACTCTATGACTGAAGATAGTCCCTCTTTTAACATACAATGGGGAAAAAAGTTGTGGCTTCAATGGTGTGATCATAGCTGCCATCCTGACTTTTCTGAACTGTCAGGTGCCCCTCCGATGCCCTGGGGACTAAGGAACCTTCTTGTTGAGGACTATATTCCTTCAAGGTGATTCACCAGTGCCAACATGTCAGTAGTGGGCACAGCTAGTATTCTAAAATATGTACATTAGGACTGTGTAGATTACTTTCCTCAACCTCAGTGTGTTTAAGAGGTGTGGACTTCAACTCATGCTGACTGGGGAATTCTGGGAATTGAAGTCCACATCTCTTAAACATGCTGAAATTGAGAAATATTGGTACAGATTTTTGAGCAAGAGTTAAAGAAAACTCTTCCATGAAGCTGCTTTGTGGAATAACATGGATCCTAATACTGAAGGAAAATGCCTCTGTTTCTCTTCCTTGCCTGAACTATCTGCTTCATCTGCATTCACAGTTGTACAAAAGCATTGTCCAGCCACTGCAGCTGTCTTCCAAGACTATGCACTAATCAAAAGCATTCTTCAAATCTAAGTGGCCATGTGTAGGCTTAAAATGCATCAATCTAAATCTGAGCCAATATACCATACTTCTTATGATGGAATGTTTAACAAATGTTGGAAACACGGAGAAGGGAATAATTCTTAATTATATTAGGTATAAATTGATCTGGAGAACTGCTTTGGCAGGCTTTCAAGTTTTTGCTAAATTACCATATTAGTAATTAAACTCTTTCCCGAATCCAAGTGTTTTTTGTTTTGTCAGCCTTGAAGCACTTGATGGTTTTGAACCTTTAGTAAGTTTTGCCAATTTTCAGTGAATTATATTTTTAAAGTTGTAAGTAAATCTGCAATTGCAAATAACTTTCTCCAGCATCTAAGTTTGCTAATATACTTCTCTAATATATACATTATATAATATATCCAGTATTCCTTAATATCGATTTTTATCTGCAGACTTTGAGCCAGGAAGTTCTTTCAAGATCAATGCTAATAAAGTCAATAAATTAAGTGCTGTTCTTGCCACATCAGATTATATTTCAGCAGGTCACCCCTTATTGCCTGACAAAAAATCTGTATCAGATTTAGGGCTTTTCCATACTGCTGCTTCAGCAGCATGACACTCATGCATAATCTGGCTAGAAATGAAACTAGTTTGAAAAATTCCTTTCTGTATGTTAGCTTCTTCCTATGCTTTGATTAAAGTGATGGTCTGTCCACACCATGGTTAATGTGACTCAGATTGATGGATCGCCTTACTTCTTTTTCCTCCCACTCATGCAAACAAAGTAAAAAGCAACTGCTTTCCTACTGGTGGGCGTATATTTTCTGCATCCACTGTTGAAAGGAAAGAAAGAAAGAAAGAAAGAAAGAAAGAAAGAAAGAAAGAAAGAAAGAAAGAAAGAAAGAAAGAGGGAGGGAGGGAGGGAGGGAGGGAGGAAGAAAGGAAGGAAGGAAGGAAGGAAATAAGGAAGGAAGGAAGGAAGGAAGGAGGAAGGAAGGAAGGGAAGGAAGGGGCCAGCCTTTCAGGACAAGCACTGAAGACAGAAAGTGGTACTCAGTGGGTGGAGGTGTGCAAACATGTCAGAGTACATCAGTGGAATTCCAGCAAATTGGAATGAAGATGACTTATGATGGAAAGAAGCAGAGCAGAAAGACAGGACTACCCTGCCTGTATCACTGAGGGAAAAACTTTTGTGCAGAACAAGAAAACATGGCTCAAGCATAACAACATCATCCAACATGCCCTCCTGAAATAGTAGATGACCTGTCCTTGTGCCGAGGAAAGCAGGAAATGCAAATCAGCCTTCATTTTGGATATATTTCCACATATATTTCACAAGTGGCATCAAACCCAGTTTTCCTCAAGCATGTTTTTCCTATTCTATTGAAACTAGGATGTCTAGATCAGAAACTGCCTGACAAGCCAGCATACAGTGCTTAATTTCAATTTACAGATCTGAAATAGTTATTTATTCCACTTTCTCTTTCTTCTTCTTTCTCTCTGTTCTCCTGCTTTCTCAGAAGTTAAAATGAAAGGCCTGCTTATCCCTAGAAGAGGGATTATTTTTCAAACAAATGCTGCACTTTCCTTTTTTTGAATTAGGCACGTCTAGTTTAATGAAGAGAAGGATGAGGGGTGACATGATAGCAGTGTTCCAATATCTCAGGGGTTGCCACAAAGAAGAGGGAGTCAAGCTATTCTTCAAAGCACCTGAAGGCAGGACAAGAAGCAGTGGATGGAAACTAACCAAAGAGAGAAGCAACCTAAAACTAAGGAGAAATTTCCTGACAGATAGAAATGAAATGAACCTTTATTGTCAAAGTACAACCATGTATACATTGAGATTGACTGAGCCTCCCTCTGTGCCCCCCCCAACTCACAGTGACAACAAACCCTCCATCTTATTGCACCATGTGAGCTAATTGCACAACACACTGGCCTCGCAAGTCAATCATACATAAAGTTTATAAAATTATTTCACGTTCAAAAGCCTAACAGCCCATGGATAAAAGCTGTTCTTCAGCCTGTTGGTACAGCTGGCTATACTCCTATATCTCCTACCTGATGGTAGGAGAGTAAAGAGATACTGACCAGGGTGTGAGTCATCCCTGAGAATTTTCGTCACTCTTCCAAGGCAGCGAGCCCTGGTGATGTCATCCAGTGGTGTCAGGGAACAGCCCACAATGTCTTGTGCTCTGCTCACCACCCTCTGTAATACTTTCCTATCTGCGGCTGTCAGACCAGCATACCAAACCACAATACAGTACAAGAGGACGCTCTCTATAGTAGACCAGTGAAAGAGGATCATTAGCTGTTGTTCTACCCTGTTCTTCCACAAGACCCTGAGGAAGTGGAGTCTCTGTTTGTTAAATCGAAGAAGAAAGAGACGCGTGGGCGATGTCTGCAACAGAATCTTTATTGGATGGCAGGTTATAATAGCAAAAGATGGGGGAACTGGGGTTACCTGGGTCCTCTTATACCTGTCCAGGTGGGCACTGACCAATAGGTTCAAACCTTGGTTTCCTGCCTGGCGGTCAGCCAATAGGCTTCCATGGTTTTCCCGCCAGTTCTGCTCCTTACCGGCGCTGTCCAGCAACAGCGCCTGCTGTAGTTCTTGTATTGTAACTAGACCCATACATTACACCCCTTCCCCCATAAGAACAGACAATGCCAATCCACTTTAAACTTTACCCCCCCCAACATAACTATTTACACTTTGTAACTATTTACACTTGTTTGTTGACCCCCCCCCCTGCTTCCTTCATGTCCGCACATAGTCCGTGAGGTAGGCCGGGGTCCTATGCTCCCTGCCTGACCATCTTCGTGTCCCCCCCGAGTCCTGTGAGGTGTTATCCGCATTACTGGTTTGTCTTGGAGTGAGGGGAAACCCCGGAACAATGGTTGTTTCAGATGCCTGGTACCCCTGGCCCTGTTGTTGCCGTGTCTGTGTGGCTCTTATTGTCCAAAGGTCAGTGTCCCCACTGGTCTCTTCTGTGTCGGGTTGGTCAGGATGGCTGGAGTGTGTTGCTGGGCCCGCCCGATGTGTGCTTCCTGGTATGTTCTCAGGAGCTCTCCTCCTGACCTGGTCTATATGTCTTCTCCACTGACGGCCCCCCTCCACCCTTAAAATGAACGACAGTGGCCCCATCTTTTCAACCACCTCCCCCAGGACCCATGCATGCCCAGGGCCATAGTTCCTTGCCCAGACCAATTCTCTGATGTTGAGGTGTCTGGGGGGTTTGGGTTGGTCTGAGACAGCAGCCACTCTGTCAGGGTGGAGTCTGTCTAGCTTTGTTATGAGTCTTCTGTCCCAACGTAGTTCCGCTGGGCTCTTTCCTGTTGATGTGCAGGCTGTGGTGGGTTGATGAAGTAAGAATTGTGCTAACCTTTGCTTCCAGTCCCCTTGGATGATGCGTTTCAGAGTGTCTTTGGTTGTGCACACCATGCGCTCTGCCATTCCATTAGATGACGGGTGGAACAGGGCGGCCGTGACGTGTCTAATTCTGTTGGTCTTCGTAAACACCTGGAATTCCGTGGAAGTAAATTGTGGACCATTATCCAAGACTAACACATCAGGGAGGCCATGTGTGGCAAAGAGTTCCCTGAGCACTTGGATCTTCCTCCCCGTGGTCATGCTACTTACTGGTACCACCTCTAACCACTTCGAGTGGCTGTCTACTACCACTAAGAATGTTTGTTGCTGAAATGGTCCCACATAGTCTATATGGACTCGGGACCAGGGAGTGTGTGTGGCCTCCCACTTGTGTACTGGTGCATGGGGCTGTTCCAGCTGGGACCTCTGACAGGTGTAACAGCCAGCTACCTGTTCCTCTATAGCCTTGTCTAACCCTGGCTACCACAGGTAGCTTCTGGCTAAGGCCTTCATTCTCACAACCCCGGGGTGCCCTTCATGGAGAGATTGTATGACTCTGTCCCTCAACTTCTCCAGGATGATTACACGGCACCCCCATAACAAACAACCCTTGTGTGTAGACAATTCATGTTGCCTGATGAAGTATGCCTGAAACTCTGTGCCCGGGGACTTGTCCTGCCACCCTGTGCTCACCCACATCTGTACCCTACTCAGTATTTTGTTGGCAGGCGTTGCTGCTGCAATGTCGTTTGCACTGAGAGGACACTCAGGAAGATCCTGCAATGCTAATATTTGAGATACGGGAGCTGGATCGGGTTCAGTGCTGGCTAAGGGCAACCTGCTTAACCCGTCAGCATGGCCCATTTCCTTTCCTGGTTTATGAACCAGCTTGCAAGATTATGCAGACAGGAAAATGGACCACCTGAGCATTCTGGGTGACAAAATCTGGGGGGGTCTGCTTATCTGTGGTGAAAAGACCTAGTAGAGGCTTATGGTCAGTGAATACAGTGAATTCTCTGCCATACAAATAATCATGGAACTTCTTCACTCCAGCAACTATCGCCAGGGCTTCTTTGTCTATCTGGGCATAATTCCGCTCTGCCACTGACAATGTTCTGGAGTAGTAGGCAATGGGAACTTGTTTCCCATTGTCTTCTAAATGGCTTAGGACAGCGCCCACTCCGTAAGGGGATGCATCGCACGTGATGCAGATAGGCTTAGATTCTATGAAATGAGTGATTGTGGCATCACTCGCTAAGAGGTCCTTTAAAGCCTGAAAACTTTGGGCATGAGTGCTTGTTCTTATCCAGGAGTCTGTGTAGGGGTTCTGCTATGGATGTCTTATGGGGTAAGAATGCGTGGTAGAAATTGAGTAGACCTAAGAAAGCTTGAAGTTCTGCCTTGTTTTTCGGGGTGGGGGCTCTTTTAATTGCCTCCCTCTTAATTTTGATGGGCGTTTGCTGAAAATCTGTTAGGGTGAAACTAGATGGCCTCAAGGTGGCCCTCTGCTTGCTCCAGCTGCATATCTGGTTAAAAGTCTTGTGTGAGATCACTGAAACTGCCGAGCCGGAGTCAAGTTCCATGTTGCAGGGGATGCCCTGGAGCCGCACGTCCAGCCTGATTTTTGGAGTTAATGGCTGGCGGATCCCCATGTTACAGATGGCCCGCTGGCCCTAGTAACAGTTAACTGATGTGATTTGTTGTGGAACCACAGTACCTGTCATTTGCTGGTCTCCCATGTCCATGTCGTACAGGCTGGTGCGGTTACGGTTGCAGCAGACAGCTGTGATGTTGTCGGTCTTACTGCACGCCCTGCACTTGGCCGTCCGGAACTCACAGGTTGACCTGGGGTGGTTGCCTCTGCACCCTGCGCATTTCAGCTTGGTGTTGCAGCAGGTGCATCCGGAACACTTCTTCTCTGGGTTGATCGCTGTCATTCGTTGTCCCCTCTGGTTGTCATGTCGCGATGGTGGCTGGCCCGGTTTCATCTGAATTGCGTCCACTCCGGTCTGGTCGTTGGTGTCACTGCTTCCCCCGAAAGCGTTCGCCTGGTGTATGACTCCCCCTGAATTGCTGGGTTGGGGTTCTGCCTGTTCTAGTCGTTCGGCCATGTCGCGGGCCAGGACCTCATCCTGGACCTCCTGCAGCATCAGCTTGGGTCGCGTGAACAGTTTCTGCCTCAGCTTTCAGTCCCGGAGACCGAAGATAATTCTGTCCCTTAACCGCTCTTCCAGGTTGTCGAACTGGCATAGCTGGGTTGCTTGCCAGACCCCAGCGATGAAGTTAGCGGCTGACTCGCCGGGCCACTGATCTCGCTTCTTGAACTGGTATCTCCAGGCCAGCGCCAATATGCGTGGGTTAAAATGCTGATCCAACTTGGCCCGGAGATTGCTGTATTCGACTTCGTCTGGGGCCGTTGGGGCGCACAACCCTACCGCTATGTCGTAAATGTCCATGCCGCTCGTGCAGAGTAGGGCTGCCACCTTTAACTCATCGTCCTTGATACAGTTAATTTTCATGAACAGTTCCACCTGCTCCACGTGCGACTCCATTGTTCAGGATGCATGATATCGAACACAGGTATTTGCCATCACATCCGATCCATCCGTTTTTCTGCTCCTTGGTTCCGATCCTGATTTGAGCATTCACTGGGTTGACCGATTGAGTGCGGGTGCCTCTGCGGTGGTTGCTGGGTAGACCGGTTGCGCCCGGCTGCTTCAGAGCATCCGTTGGGTTGACCGGTAGAGTGCGGGTGCCTTGGCGGCAGTTGCTGGGTGGACCGGTTGCACCTGGCTGCTTCAGAGCATCTGCTGGGTTGACCGGTAGTGTGCGGTTGGCTCGGCAGCGGTCGCTGGGTTGACCGGTTGCACCCGGCTGCTTCTGCGGTTGTCTAGCAGCTGCCGAAACAGGATCCCACCATCGTCGCCACTGTTAAATCACAGAACAAAGAGACACGTGGGCGATGTCTGCAACAGAATCTTTATTGGATGGCAGGTTGTAGTAGCAAAAGATGGGGGAACTGGGGTTACCTGGGTCCTCTTATACCTGTCCAGGTGGGCACTAACCAATAGGTTCAAACCTTGGTTTCCTGCCTGGTGGTCAGCCAATAGGCTTCCGTGGTTTTCCTGCCAGTGCTGCTCCTTACTGTCACTGTCCAGCAACAGCGTCTCCTGTAGTTCTTGTATTGTAACTAGACCCATACATTACACCTTTGGGCCTTTCTGGCCACCTGGGTTGAATTATCTTTACAGGTAAGATCTTCACAAAGGTAGATTCCCAGAAATTTAAAGGAGTAAATGATGTAAAGTGGGGCAGGTTCCTCTTTTATCCTCCGGACGTCTAGCACCATCTCTTTTGTCTTGCTGATGTTCAGGTGCAAGTTGTTGTTGAAACACCGTATGGATAGTTTTTGTGCCTCCCCCCTGTATGCTGTCTCATGTCCACTTGTAATAAGACCCACTACGGCGGTATCATCTGTGAACTTAATTATTGCAGTAGATGGGTCGGATGATACACAATCATATGTGTACAATGAGTACAGGTAGGGGCTAAGCATGCAGCCCTGTGGTGAGCTGGTGCAAAGCTTCAGGGGGGTAGATAAAACAGACCCAACCCTCACTGTTTGGAACCGGTGCCTAAGAAAGTCTTGAATCCAATCGTAGATGGAGGGGGAAAATTTCAAGTTAGTCAGCTTTTCCATGAGAGTGCTCGGCAAAATGGTGTTGAAAGAACAATTAATCAGTGGAACAACCTATGAATGCTCCAACACTGGAAGTTTTTAAGAAGAGACTGGACAGCCATTTGTCTGATATGGTATAGGGCAGTGGTGGGATTCAAGCAGTTCACACCACTTCACAGAACTGGTAGCTAATTTTTTGTTGCTCAGGTCCAGAATGGACTTCCGGAAGTGGCATCCACACAGAGAACCATTTGTTCACATATTTGAATCCCACCACTGGTATAGGGTTTCCTGTCTGAGCAGGAGGTTGGTCCCTTCCAACCTCCTCCTCCTTCTCCTTCTCCTCCTCCACCTCATTGTTGTTGTTGTTGTTGTTCTTCTTCTTCTTATTATTATTATTATTAAGCATCTGCAGGCCCAGTGGATGTAACAGAGTTCCAGTGATATCTCTGGAGGAGATGGGGCTGGAATTATGCTTTTCTTTTTTGCAAATTTGTTTTTTGTTTGGGCAGGAAAGGAAAAGAATATATGAATTTGGTATATTATCTCTAACAGAGGCTAAAGGCATATATTTTACTAATTTGGGTTTAAAATAAAGTGAAAAATAAGGTATAAACTGGGGAGCAGAAGAGCCCTAATGCCAGAGGTTGCCAATTACTGATCTAACCTCACATGATGTAGTTTGATAGACAGCAGACCTTTACTTAATACCTCCTGTACAGGGAAACGGCCTTCATTCAGAAGAGGTTAATAGCCTTCGGCATGTATTTGCTTTCATACAAGAAGCTTCCTTTCATGCTCTTGAGGGGGATTCCCTGGTATTTCCTTCCTAGACCCCATGTCCACAAGAGACAACTAGATCAAGTCCAACAGCTGAAGTCTTAGATTTATAAATGCCCACAGATGAATCTTGTCAGTTTGGGAGTACCATTTGTCTAAGCACCACAAGTAGAATAATTGTTTCATATCGCATAGAACAAGGCAGTAAATCATTTGACAAGAAGTTGGATTTTAAAAATAAATATGTTTGACCCATTGGGCCTGATCCATCCATTCTGCTTATGCTAAATAGTGCGTTTTCTTTCATAACAGTCCCTCCACCCCTCATTTTATAGTAGTTTAGGATGGAATCTCTGCTGATGGAAGAATAAATTAGGAAAGCCTTCTGATCTGTTATTTTTCTTTCTTTTTATGGATTTATATTTTAAATCTTTAAAAACCAGATTCATTCATTTGTTTGCACCTTTCTGTAAAATAAAAATGTTTAGTTTGTCGTTATATCCCTCCCTCCTTGCACTTTGGTGGGAAATTGATTTATTCTTTATTGCATTTATAGCACTAATATGTTACAGTAACAATGCACAGACCTAAGCAAATGTGCCAGCACAGCTTCTGGAAGTATAAGCATTCTACTCTTTCAGGCAGAGATGGGTGTGGGAACTTCTCACTGCCTGCCACATCATTACTGTGGCTTTAAATTGAAAGCAATGGAGGAAATGACAAAAGAAGTGAAGGATCTCCAAGCAAATAACAGGGCCCTCACAATGATCAGGTGATGTGTGATTTGTGGATGTAATGACCTGTGGAAATTATTAAGTTCCCTTGGGGAGGCATGGGGCTGGTCAGGATCCTGCTAATTTTTAGGAATTTGATTTTACTGAATTGCCATGGACATGGGGTTTTTGTGGATGCTTTCTCTGGTGGGAATTAGGCCTTTCCCTGCCATTATCCAGCAAGAAATTCAGGCCCTGGGTATTGTTTGGTGGTTTCATCTATCCTATAGGCTCTGGTCTTCAGTACACATGGGGAGGCCTGTTTCCCTTTGTGATGGTGTATGGTCAGCCCTTTCTTTCTAGTTTGCCTTATCCACTTCCCTCCCTGTTGTTGGAGACCAGGTCCTCAGATGATGTATACACTCTCTTGTTAATGATGTTTCTCCATTTCTCAAGCTGTTTGAGCTCTCCATCGTCCAGGGGTGGATCATCCTGGATGATCCTTTCCTTCCTGGTGTTTGGGTGCTTGTCACATCCTGAACTGCTCCTGGCCTTTAGCTGACTGCTGGACAGGACCCTTTGTTGTTCTTCTCGCTACCCACATGGTGGTCAAGGTTGCTGGACTTCGTGCTTGGATTTGTCACACTCGTCTTCACTCTTCTTCACCACCTTCTGGCACTGAGGATTGAGTTGCTTGGACTGTGGCCCCTGGTGCTAAGGCAGACCTTGGGCTGAAGCTTCTGTTTGAGGGCCAATACTGATCTGTATGCCGGGACGTTTTGATCATTGTGCTACCTGTGCCTGTCAGGCTTCTACACGGACAATTTCTTCTCACCGGCTTCCTGCTTGCTTACATCATGGGCATCACTTCTCTTTCTTGGCTGACATCTGGTTTTTTTGTTTGGGTTGTTCATTTCTTTTTTAGTACTCTGTCTTGTTTTTCTTTCCCTACTCCATGCTCTCTTTTGCGGGGGGATTATGGATGGTGGTCAGGTTCAATTATGGGAGATGGTCCCCACTTTCCCAGTCCCTCTTTGGGGACTTGGGGCTCCAACACCCATATACTGGATATGCAAGCATGGATTCAACTTTTGAACATAACAGATTACTGAATCTGTGCACTTATATCCTCCACTGGTATACATGGATTGGCCAAGGAAACTACACCCTTGGAAGCCTTCATGATGGCCAATGGGTTTGGGGCAGGAAAGTTCTTCTTCCAGAGATAGGTTAGGGATCTATACACCTTGCATAGTCACATGGAAGGTCAGTACTGGCATGTGGGATGGTTGGCATAGATGTCATCAGACCTTTGGCCTTGACTACAAGAAGGTCCCCTCTGCTCTTTGTAGTTCGTTTGCAGCAATGGGACTCATGACTTATGTTAAATCAAGTGCGGCCGCGTGGATACAATAATCAGTCAGCATCGTATGTGATGTTGTTTATTGATTACATGATGGAAAAGTGAAGCCCAACCCCTGGTTCCCCCATTTATGCTACTGAAGCCCCTGAGAATCAGCCAACCCGGTTGCTCTATTTTCCCACCGGCCAGGTAACACCCAACCCAGCATTGTACCTTTCCTGCTGGACAGGTTGTCCAATAAGGCCAGCTGACCGATGCCACCTGGTGTCTGGTGTCAGCTCCAGCCTGGCATCTCTCATACATAACACCCCTTCCCCCCCAACGAGAACGACTACTATTTTGAATTCCTATATCTACCTACCACCCATACCCCTTTAAGCCCTCACAAAATCCTTGAGGTATGCCGGGCTCTTGTGAGTCCTGGCCGGGTACCTTCCTGGCTGTTTTCCGGCTGCTGACTCACTTCCAGGAGTTACTCCCCCTACCAATGGCTGATCTGTTGAAATTTCCTGCAGTGGCCTTTCCACTGGAACTATTTTACTGTCTGTTTCAGTTGACATTGCTGGCCTTGATTGAGATAGAGTTGGGTTTGCTACTTGTTGAACTGCTGGAGGTATTGATGGTTGTACTCCATCCAATAGACCCTCTTGTGGTTCTGTAGATGGCCCATTTGGCTGCTGAGTGTAGCCCTCTTGTTGTTGTTGTTGCTGGTTCTCCGGAGCCCTCTTCCTGAGTTGGTCAATATGCCTTCTGACCTGCTGGCCCCCTTCCCCCTCAACAACGTATGACAAGGGCCCAATTTTGTCAACCACCACTCCTTGCAACCACTTCTCTCCTACCCCATAGCTTCTGACCCACACTAAATCCCCCACAGACAAGTTTCTGACTGTGTTGGGTTGTTCCACCTCTGCGGCCACCCTATCTGGGTGCAGTCTGTCCAATCTGGTTAATAGTCTTTTACCCCAGCACAGCTTGGCTGGGCTCTTACCCATAGCTGTAAATGGTGTTGTGTGTTGAGCCAATAAGAATTGAGCCAGTCTCTGATGCCAATCACCATCAATAAATCTTCACAGTGTGTCTTTTGTTGATCTTACCATTCTTTCTGCCAAGCCATTACTGGATGGGTGGAAGGGTGCAGCCCTTGTGTGTCTAATCCTGGAATTCAGTAGATGTGAATTGAGGCCCATTATCAGATACAATCACATCAGGTAACCTATGTGTGGCAAAGAGCCCCCTCAGCACCTGTATGGTCTTTGCAGACTTCATACTTTTCACAGGCACCACCTCTAACCATCTAGAATAGCTAACCACAACCACTAAGAAAAGTTGCCCTTGGAAAGGTCCAATGTAATCTATATGTTCCCTAGACCATGGGTTGTGCGTGGTTTCCAACCTGTGCACAGGAGCATGTGATTGCTCAGGTCTGGATCTCTGACATTGGTATCATCCCGCTACTTGTTCCTCAATGGCTTTGTCCAGGCCCGGCCACCACAAGTAGCTCCTTGCCAGGGCTTTCATGGGCACACTTCCGGGGTGATCCTCATGCAGGTCTTTTAAGACTCTGCTTCTGAGCCTGTCTGGCACTATCACTCTGTTGCCCCATAACAGACAACCTTTGTGGGAGGACATTTCGTTCCTCCTCACAAAATAAGCCTGAAACTGGGCCCCAGGGTTTTTCTCTTGCCAGCCAGATTGAACCCACAATGCCACTCTACTGAGCACTGCATCTTTTGCTGTGCTGGCTGCAATGTCTCTCGCCATGAGAGGGCATTCAGGGAGTTCTTGTATGGCTAAGACTTGACCTGCTGGCGCAGGATCAGGGTCAGTTTCTGGTAAGGGCAATCTGCTTAAAGCGTCTGCATGCCCCATCTCCTTTCCAGGTCTGTAAACTAATTTGTACGCATATTCAGAGAGGAATATTGACCATCTTAGCATCCTTGGGGAGATGATTTGAGGTGTTTGTTTGTCTGGTGTAAATAGTCCCAGCAAAGGTTTGTGGTCTGTGAAAATAGTAAACTCCCTTCCAAACAAATAATCATGGAATTTTTTAACACCTGCAACTATTGCCAATGCTTCTTTATCAATTTGGGCATAATTCCTCTCTGCCCTGGACAAGGTTCTGGAGTAGTATGCGATGGGTTTCTGTTGCCCATTTGCCTCCAGATGGCTTATTACAGCACCCACCCCATATGGTGATGCATCACAAGCTATGCAAATGGGCTTGTTTTCAATGAAATGCGTTACTGTGGAGCTACTTGACAGTAACTGTTTGAGGTTCTCAAAAGTATTATTCCAAACCCAAGGTGTTTTTTTGTCTAGTAACCTGTGCAAAGGTTCAGCTATAGCAGCCTTATGTGGCAGGAATGTGTGATAAAAATTAACTCCAAAAAAGCCTGTAACTCTGCCTTATTTTTTGGAGCTGGAGCCAATTTAATTGCTTTAATTTTGAATTCAGTAGGATGAATGACCTGAGCATCAATCCTATAGCCCAAGACCTCCATGGATGTCACTCCTATGGAGCATTTCTCCCTCTTTAGCTTGAGGCCAGCTGTTCTAAATCTGTCTAGTACAGCTTCTAGCCTGTTAGCCAATATTCCCTCATCCTCTCCAGCAATTAGCACATCATCAAAATAAGGACAAACCCCAGGAATACCTTTTAAAGTTCTCTCCATCACTTCTTGGAAGATCCCAGGTGCTGCAGAGATGCCAAACTGCAATCTGTTCACCCTGAATGCCCCCTTGTGGGTTACAATGGTTTGTGCATCTGCAGTTTCCTTGCTTACAGTTAACTCCTGATACGCCTGCGCTAAATCTAATTTAGCAAAGATGGCGCCCAACTGGATAGCTGAGAGGACATGCTTCACCGTCGGAACCGGGTAAGCATGCGGATTTAAAGCCCTATTTAGGGTGGCTTTATAATCTGCGCAAATTCTAATTTCCCCATTGGGTTTGAGGGGGGTGATGATGGGGGTTTCCCAGGGCCCTCCTTCCTCCAGTTCTAACACTCCCTGGCCTACTAACTTTTCCAGTTCACTCTCAATCTTGTGTTTGAGAGTGAAAGGAACTCTCCTGGCCTTAATTCTTATAGGGAGAACCCCGGGGTTTAAATTAAATTTAATGGGGGGGCCCTTGTATTTGCCCAATGTCCCATCGAACACATCTGCAATTTTTTTGCAGACGGATTCAAGACACCTGGGTTGGATTGAGTTGATTCCCCCTAACCAGATCCCTAACGCCCCAAACCAGTTAAGGCCTACCAAAATAGCTCTCCTGCCCTCAGTTACCAGTAGTTCCAACGGACCCTTAAACCCCTTAAAACATACCTCTATAGTCGCCTTGCCTTTCAATTTAATTGGGGCCTGTTGGAAATCTGTTAACTGGATGGGGGTGGGGGTGAGGTGAATCCGGTGGCCGCTCTTTTCTGAAATTGAGGACAATGTCTCCCATGAAATTATTGAGACAGAAGCCCCCGAATCGATCTCCATCTTGCAGGGAATTCCCTGCAAGAGGACTTCGATTCTAATTTTTGGGCCTAGCATTTGATTGATTGTAGAGCAGAGAGATCTGACAAAACGTGATCCACTGGAGAAGGAAATGGCAACCCACTCCAGTATCTTTGCCATGAAAACCCTATGGACAGTACCAAAAGGCAAAACGATATGACGCTGGAAGATGAGCCCCTCAGGTCGGAAGGCGTCCAATATGCTACTGGGGAAGAGCAGAGGGCTAGTACTAGTAGCGCCAGAAAGAATGAAGCGACTGGGCCAAAGCCGAAAGGACGCTCAGCTGTGGATGTGTCTGGTGGTGAAAGGAAAGTCCGATGCTGTAAAGATTTTTTCTCCATAGGAACCTGGAATGTAAGATCCATGAATCAAGGAAAGCTGGACGTGGTCAAACAAGAGATGACAAGACTAAACATAGACATCTTAGGTATCAGCGAACTAAAATGGACAGGAATGGGTGAATTTAATTCAGATGACCATCAGGTATACTACTGTGGGCAAGAATCCTTCAGAAGAAATGGAGTAGCCTTCATAGTCAATAAAAGAGTAGGAAAAGCAATACTGGGATACAATCCTCAAAATGACAGAATGATCTCAGTTCGAATCCAAGGCAAACCATTCAATATCACAGTAGTCCAAGTCTATGCCCCAACCACCGGTGCTGAAGAGGGTGAAATTGACCAATTCTATGAAGCCCTACAGCACCTTATAGAACTAACACCAAAAATGATGTTCTTATCATCATGGGGGATTGGAATGCTAAAGTAGGAAGCCAAAAGATAACTGGAATAACAGGCAAGTTTGGCCTTGGAGTGCAAAATGAAGCAGGGCACAGGCTGATAGAATTCTGTCAAGAGAATACGATGGTCATAGCAAACACTCTTTTCCAACAACCCAAGAGACGGCTCTACACATGGACATCACCAGACGGTCAACACAGAAATCAGATTGACTATATGCTCTGCAGTCAAAGATGGAGAAGCTCTATACAGTCAGTAAAAACAAGACCAGCAGCTGACTGTGGCTCAGACCATGAGCTTCTCCTTGCAAAGTTTAGGCTTAAACTGAAGAAAGTAGGGAAAAGCACTGGGCCACTCAGGTATGAATTAAATCATATCCCTGTTGAATATACAGTAGAGGTGACAAATAGATTTAAGGAATTAGAACTGATAGACAGAGTGCCTGAAGAACTATGGACAGAGGTTCGCGACATTGTACAACAGGTAGCAACCAAAACCATCCCAAAGAAAAAGAAATGCAAGAAAGCAAAATGGCTGTCTGAGGAAGCTTTGCAAATAGCTGAGGAAAGGAGGGAAGCGAAAGGCAAGGGAGAAAAAGAAAGATACGCCCAATTGAATGCAGAATTCCAGAGAATAGCTAGAAGAGTTAAGAATGCCTTCTTAAATGAACAGTGCAAAGAAATAGAAGAAAACAATAGAATAGGGAGGACCAGAGATCTTTTCAAGAAAATTGGAGAAATGAAGGGAACGTTTAATGCAAAAATGGGCATGATAAAGGACCAAAATGGCAGGGACCTAACAGAGGCAGAAGAGATTAAGAAGAGGTGGCAAAATTACACAGAAGAACTATACAAGAATGAGCTTAACGTCCCTGATAATCACAATGAGGTGGTCACTGACCTCGAGCCAGACATCCTAGAATGTGAAGTGAAGTGGGCCTTAGAAAAGTTGAGCAACAACAAAGCTAGTGGAAGTGACAGTATTCCAGCTGAGCTATTCAAAATCTTAAAAGACGATGCAGTAAAAGTGCTACACTCAATTTGCCAGCAAATTTGGAAAACTCAACAGTGGCCACAGGATTGGAAAAGATCAGTTTACATTCCAATTCCAAAGAAAGGCAGTGCCAAAGAATGTTCAAACTATCGCACCATTGCACTCATTTCTCATGCTAGTAAAGTCATGCTTAAAATCCTACAAGCTAGACTTCAGCAGTATGTGGATCGAGAACTACCAGAAGTACAGCCAGGATTTCGAAGAGGCAGAGGAACTAGAGATCAAATTGCGAACATACGCTGGATCATGGAGAAAGCTAGGGAGTTCCAGAAAAACATCTACTTCTGCTTCATTGACTATGCTAAAGCCTTTGATTGTGTGGATCATAACAAACTGTGGCAAGTTCTTAAAGAGATGGGAGTACCAGACCATCTTATTTGTCTCTTGAGAAACCTATATGCGGGTCAAGAAGCAACAGTGAGAACTGGACACAGAACCACTGATTGGTTCAAAATTGGGAAAGGAGTCCGGCAAGGCTGTATACTGTCGCCCTGCCTATTTAACTTATATGCAGAGCACAACATGAGAAAGGCAGGGCTAGATGAATCAAAAGTTGGAATTAAGATTGCCGGAAGAAATATCAACAACCTAAGATACGCAGATGATACCACTCTAATGGCAGAAAGTGAAGAAGAACTAAAGAGCCTCTTGTTGCAGGTGAAGAAGGAGAGTGCAAAAGTTGGGTTGAAACTTAACAGTAAGAAAACCAAGATCATGGCATCTGGCCCTCTCAATTCCTGGCAAATAGATGGGGAAGAAATGGAGGTAGTGACAGATTTTATTTTCCTGGGCTCCAAGATCACTGCAGATGGGGACTGTAGCCAAGAAATTAAAAGACGCTTGCTCCTGGGGAGGAAAGCCATGGCAAATCTAGACAGCACACTAAAAAGCAGAGACATCACCCTGTCAACAAAAGTGCGTATAGTCAAGGCTATGGTCTTCCCAGTTGCAATGTATGGCAGTGAAAGTTGGACCATAAGAAAGGCTGAGCGCCAAAGAATTGAGGCCTTTGAACTGTGGTGCTGGAGAAGACTCCTGCGAGTCCCTTGGACTGCAAGGCGATCAAACCGGGCAGTCATAGAGGAGATCAATCCTGACTGCTCTTTAGAAGGCCAGATCCTGAAGCTAAAACTCAAGTACTTTGGCCACCTAATGAGAAGGAAGGACTCACTGGAGAAGAGCCTAATGCTGGGAAAGATCGAGGGCAATAGAAGAAGGGGACGACAGAATGAAGTGGCTGGATGGAGTCACTGAAGCAGTAGGCGTGAGCTTAAATGGACTCCAGAAGATGGTAGAGGACAGGAAGGCCTGGAGGAATGTTGTCCATAGGGTCGCGATGGGTCGGACACGACTTCGCAGCTAACAACAACAACAAGAGCAGCCCACGGCTACCACCCCATTTCCCCGGTTAGTGCTTAGTGCCTGGGGCTGAAGGGACTCGGTGCCACAACGTGGAAAAACTTTGGTACCTGGTGCCCATGCTTCTAAGTCGTGGAGGCTGTCCCAGACCCGGCTTCTGCAGATGGTCTGAATGTGGCCCATCTTGCCGCAGGTGCAACACTTTGAATTTCGGAATCTGCACGATGCTCTCGAATGGTTTCCCCCACAACTGCCACATTTTTGCTCGGCATCTCGGCGACTGTTGTTAGTGTCCTTCGGTGCTCTGGTTATTGTTGGTTTCCTTTGCCTTCCTCCAGTGTCACGACGGTCATTTTGGATCGGAGTCCTCTTGAATCTTTGGGTTATTTCATCTATCTCTGTTTCAAACTCGAGGTCTCCCACTCTGCCATCCACAAGGCTTTCTTGGTGAATGGAACTGCTCGCGCCATTACTATGATAGGGGGAGTCGCGTAGATTGGTGGTCTCATGGGTCATTAAATGGTCCAGGACTTCTTGAAGGTTCCCTGTGGGCTTCACGATCACTTTATTTTGTAACCGTTCGTCCCTTAACCCTAAGACCACTCTGTCCCGGATCCTCTCATTTAGGTCCACAAACTTGCATCGGCATGCAGCTTCTCATACTGCAGCTACAAAGTCTGTCAGGGACTCGCCCAGTAACTGGTTCTGAAGCTTGAATTTTCTTCTCCAGTAGAGCTCAGATCGTCTAGGCATAAAATGTTGTCTCAGTCTTTTATTTAGTTTGGCGTAAGAAACTGAGGCAACTGCTGCCGGGTGGCACAGTCCCACAGCTATCTTATAAACCGCCAGTCCGCTGAGGGCTAATAATGCTGCTGCTTTCTTGCGGTCCTCATTTATGCTATTTACTAACAAATAGCCCTCAACTTGGCCCACGTGGTCTTCCCATTCCTCCGGGTGCCAGACATTGAACTCCCTCACGATGATGAGGTTCGACATTCTTCCACCTTAGTTGATGGCTTTTTGAATTTCCCGCACTGCGCAGCTGTCTCTCGGCTTCTTTGCAGCAACGCTAGCTGGCTTTTTCCGAGTCCTGTCTTAATGCGCTTCACGGAATCCCACCTTCATCGCCACTATTAAATCGAGTGCGGCCGCGTGGACACAATAACGAGTCTGCATCGTATGTGATGTTGTTTATTGATTACATGATGGTAAAGTGAAGCCCAACCCCTGGTTCTCCCATTAATGCTACTGAAGCCCCTGAGAATCAGCCAACCTGGTTGCTCTATTTTCCCACCGGCCAGGTAACACCCAACCCGGTGTTGTACCTTTCCCGCCGGACAGGTTGACCAATCAGGCCAGCTGACCAATGCCACCTGGTGTCTGATGTCAAATCCAGCCTGGCATCTCTCATACATAACTTATATGTCTGGTGTTAAGAGCTTATATGCCTAAGCAGTTGGAAGGCAAACAAGGCATTTATCTTGCTAATCACACTTTCTAATCACTGGTGGTTCCTTTGTGATCAGTTTGCCTGTAAGTCTTTGCCAGCTTACTGATCTGGTACATGTACTATAGGGATTATCTTTCCCTCTGTTTATATTATCCAACACAAGGATACCATTCATCTCATGGAGGAAGGAATTAGGAATTACCCTAAAAATCTGAAGATTTCTACTGATACTGTATGGGGATGGTTTAGGGAATTATTCTTGGTACTCTCTTTGTAGTATTCCTTGTTCTTGTATTCTGTTGTGTCATTCACTGCTTGCCCCTATTCATCTCTGCCTGTCCTCAACAATGTGGCCCGGATACTACAGAAGCCTATCCCATGTTCATACTTTTATGCACTGCTCTAAGTATGAAAAGGGGGGATTATGTTGACCCGGAATTAGGGGACAGTATAGGAAATATCAATTGCGAATGTGCAGATGGCCCTACTGTCTTTGGGCTCTTGCAAAGTCCTGGTTGCAGGGTTGTGAAAGGCCAGCAAGGAAAATACTCAATGTCTTAACCCACCCAAGAACATACGATATCTTTAGGGAAACACCCAAAAGGGAACATGTTTGTTACTTCTGCTCTCTTATCTACAGTATGCCAGACTTACTGGGTGAAATCTTTATCGTATGTGTGTCAGCTTTGCTGAATGGCCTGCTTATGTAACCAGAAAGAATAAATACAAGGATCTCTTATCTTTTGGGGCTGCTCTCATTTAGAGGAGCCCGTCTTTTTGTTCAGCTGAATAAAAAACGTAAAGCTTGAAGGCAACTTCTGGTTTCCTGTATTTTTTTACCAGCAAAACCTCAGAACCTGCATATCAGTGGGAGCTGGAGACAAAATTATGAAATAGTCATCTCAGGTGAAGACTCGTATATTCAGTAGACTGTTGCTGTAAGGAGAATGCCATGAGGCTTCCTGTTGAAGATTTTGCTATTACCCTGGTCCACTAGATATACAGAATTCCTCTGATCTGTTAAGCTAGTAACCTTGGCAAAGAAAAAGATGAGTTTAGTGTAGTATGATTTGTTTGAAACCAATCTATGCTGGATCCTGTTTTCCCCTCATATGCATATCCAAGCATTTACAAATACTACCAACCTGCTATCTAACAATCTGCTTGAGGACCTTGTCCTTCAGAGACCTCAAGCTGACATTTCAGTTCAATGAACTCACTCCTGGAAACTGGAGTTTATTACATGCCACCTTGAGCTGCTCCATCTAGGTCAGCAAAACCACAGATCCAATCAAAGACTCAGGAAACTAGTGGCAGTGAACCACTTGCACTTAAGAAATTATCAGCAGCAGTTAAGAGTCAGTCTGCAGTAGTATGAAGAGCAAAGTCAGCAGTCTCTCTTCCTCAGCAATTCCTGTCTTCTTTTCACCCTCTTCCATCTCTCTTGACAAATACTGTTTGCTTACTCTTGCCATTCAATTATCCTGTATATCCTTCAGCACTTGAATGCTTGTACTTGAACATTTAAAGTTTTACATTCTCTCTTTTCTTTCTCTGAAATCAATATGGATTTTGTTTATATCCTATGAGATTGGTTTATTTTTAAGGGGGAGATGTACAGTAGGAATGAATCTTCTAGAGCAGACATGTCAAACACAAGGCCCGGGGGCTGGATCCGGCCCGCGAAGTGGTTTCATGTGGCCTGCAAAGCCATCCTGGAAACAGTGAGGGAACGGCCCCCACTGCCTTGGCCCTGGCCCAGAGACCCTCCTTCTGCCAGAGACCCTCAGATCTGTCCCACTCCTGCCCAGGCCCCCATAGGCACCCTTGATGCGAACGATGTAGAGCTGGCCACACCCACCCAGTAGGCCATACACACTCTAGCCATGCCCACCCAGTAGGCCACGCCCACCCAGGCCATACCCACCCGGCCCCTTGAGGGCAACTGCAATGCTGATGCGGCCCTCAATGAAATTGAGTTTGACACCCCTGTTCTAGAGAGCACATCTCTATGCTAATGATGGCATTATTGACATTATTTTGCATTTTGCTTTCATACCTTTTAATCATCAGAAAAACAGTGCCTCTCTCTCACACCCATTGGAGTTAGTGGAAGGATTCTGGTGAGATACTCCTAGATTGATAGGAGATGGCAGAAATTACCAAGCCACTATCCTAAAGCAGGAAGTGAGGTTTTCCAAGTTCTGAGGTGTTTTCAGACTCTGTCCTTGTATCCAGGATAGAATAACAGGTGAACGTCCGAACAGGAAAAAGCCTTTCTGAAATCTTTAAAAGAACTCTGTTTATATGGACAAAAGTGGTTTAATTCTTAACTGCCTTGCAGGAGAGAGGCTTCTGTTTGAAGGGGAGGAAGACTAACTGCTATCCTTGGTGAATCCCATTGAAGAAATCATACCGTGTTTGGACCTGGAGGGTCCTGATGGCTGTTTTAAAGCCTAAGTGCAGTGCTGGGTGCAGGAATGAAATTTATGGATGGGCTATGAATGTGCATGTCTGAATGATGTAATGCATTGTACAGTCAGCTACTGTCTAGATTTCAGATAGTAATTTTTCTTGCTCTATCTTGTAGAGGTTCCACAATATGTCTTCTTTGGAGCACCACAGCTGCTTTCCCCACTTATGGAAGAGACTACTCAGTGCATCTGGCATGTTGAGTCCTAATCCTGTTGAGGTTTGACCAGGTTTTACGAGGTAGATTGAATCCTTTTTGTTCAACTGCAAAGCAGGGAATATTGTGAACTCAGGAGGAGCAGTAGAAGATCATTCTGCTTCAGCCCTGCATGCAAGATTGGTCCTCTATTGCTTCTCCAGATTGTCACAGTATTATTCCCTGCTTTGCAGCTGAACAAAAAGGCTTCAACCTGGTCAATCCTCAATAGAGTTAGGACTCAACATGCCAGATGCCCTTGTCTCTTCCATAAATGGGGAAACTCTTTTCTTCAGATTGCAGCTGTGGTGCTCCAAATTTGTGTGACATACTGTGGAACAGTGCCCTTTGAGCGCATATCAGGAAACCCCAGAGGCTTTCTGTATGCAACTCCATCATGTATTGACGATATAAATAGTCTATATTTATTTATTTATTTATTTATTTATTTATTTATTTATTTATTTATTTATTTATTTATTATTTTATTAGACTTATATACCGCCCTTCTCCCATAGGACTCAGGGCGGTTCACAAGGTTTTTTAAAAACAATGCAACAAATTACAAAAATTAAAAACAATTAAAATGATTACACTAACCTTGAAATAAAAACCCAATTACAATTAAAAATACAATTAAAACCCCAGTTAATACTCTCAGTCCAGGCCAGAAAGCTCGAAGAGCCAGGTCTTCAGGTCCCGGCTGAATGAGCGAAGGTCAGGAGCAGTCCTAAGCTCTACAGGTAGCTGGCTGCAAAGGGCCGGCGCACCCACAGAGAAGTCTACCTTTGAATCTGTAAATAGAATAGTTTTATATTTGCTTATTGAGAATGTAACGGTGATGTGCTTTTTAACATTTTTCCATGTGCTAAATAAATAAACACATTTTCTTTCCCATGGTCACACTGGGTGCAAATGCTCTGAATTGTTACTCAACAACATCTAGATATTTTAAAAAAAAAAATCTTTCCCAACCCAGGAAGACTGAACCACTGAGACTGCTTCCTGTATTCTCACTTTGCCCTCCATTTGACTCCTAGATTTTCTTCCACTTTAGCTCTAATCATCATTATGTTAGAGGTTGTATATTAAAGGGATACTTTAATAAAAAGGAAGCTTTTTATTATTATTAAAGCAATCTAAAATGTATTAAATGTAATAGAAGTTGTTGTATATTCTGCTTTGTGCATTAGGAATATTTCACTTTCTGAATGCAGGACTTGGGAATAAAATACATGCTATATTTATGGAGAGAAAATAAATTTATTTTGCTATTGTTTTTTATTTCTTCAGGTAATAGTGGTCATCACAGAGGTCCTGTAAGATGGGACTATCAGGTTATTAATATCTGATTACTTAATGCAGAAGTTTTCCTCCTCTGACTTCCAGAGTGGAAATTATATTGTTTCAATGGCTAATATAGTGAGTTTAATAGCAGCTGTAACCCAGTATGTTAATTGCAAAAAGCTTTTTGTGCTGTTTTAAAATGGTGAAAAATTCTTCTGGATAATTGGCAATCTGAACAGTAAGCATTGTGCTAATTTCCCAGAGACCCAGAAAATGAAGCTAACTAGAAATGAGTGTGAAATTGACAAGCCATTTGCTCCTGTGTGGACAGGATAATGTAGAACAGCAAGGAACACTGATGTTTAATAATCTAAAATGTTGTTTGTAATAATGAACAGCAACTAGGGACTATTAATCATTGCATAATTAAACCGATTGGTTCTTGGTGTTCCCTCTTCTTGGTTACTGCCTTCTTCTGCCACAGGGAGCACGTCTGTTCTCACAATGATGTATTGCACTAATATATCTTCAGTTGGAGCTTCCTTCCTAGTGATCTATTAGTGAAATGCATCATGTGAGTGAGGAAGATGATGATGATATACTACTGCATGGATAGTGCCATTAACAGTGAAGAAAAGGTCAGACAAATTATGGGTAACCCATCATCCCTAAAAGAATTTTCTTGATGTTGTAAATGTCCTGCTAAAACAAAACACAGCTCACCTGTATCAATTGCAATCAGTTAATCCCTGGAGTAACTGAGAAAAGCAAATGTTACTGAAGGAAAACACTATAGCTCATGGACAGAACATATGCTTTGCGTCAGGTTTTGTCCCTGGTTTTCCTAGGCAGGGCTGGGTAAGCAGTCTCTGAAGAACTGCTTACAACCAGTGCAGATTACAGGTGGAAAATGTTTGGCCCATATTCTGCTTGCGCATCCTTCAAGATATTGAGCATATTCTAACTTCTGCTTATGATAAAAGTAATGATAAAGGTTTCCCCTGTCCAGTCATGTCCAGCTATAGAGAGTTGTACTCAAGTCCATTTCTTAGCTGAGGAGTCAGTGTTGTCTGAAGGTACTTCCTTGGCCACCAAAGTGCATGGAATGCTGTTACTTCCCACCAAAGTTGTCCCTATTTATCTACTTGCATTTGCATGTTTTTGAACTGCTAGGTTGGCAGGAGCTGGGGCGAGTAATGGGAACTCACCCTGTCACATGGTGCTTGGGTCTCGAACCCTGGCTGTTAGCTTTCCATCTGACAAGCTCAGCATCTTTAACCACTGGGCCATTGTGCCTCACACCTGCATATGATTACTGTACCTGATGGTTAAGAACCTATTTCTCTAAGGCCAGAGCCACCCTTTCTGCACTTGTAAGCCAATCTTCCTTTTCCGTTGACGTTTACTACCAATGCACTCATGACTTGTAGACTTCATTCAGATACCAACCTGATTTTTGTTGAGTCTCAAGACAGGCTTAAATTTGCAGTGTGAAAAATTGGTGGCAAACTGACGAGTGGATGGATGATGAGTAGATGGATGGTGTGATTTTTTTCCCTTTCTTTGCTTTGAAAATAAGTATTTAAATGATTCTAATGAGTTACTTGAAAATGAAAACAAGACCTAAGTTTTCAGATCCATCACTTCTGCTGCCATCAGTTCTCAACATTGTACTTCCTATGTTCCTTTAATTAAAGCTTAAATAGTTTGGTTCCTAGACACAAAATGTTGCCTGTTTCATCTTGTACCTTTCTTTCTCTATGGATTCTTCTAAATTGCTCTTTCCTTTCCTTGCTGGGTTTTTTTCTCTCCTTGCCAATGGTACTATAGTTTCTGCTGCCTGGGATTAATGCTGCTATCCCAGTACCATAAAAAATGTTTTTTTTTCCTCAGTTGTAACTGAGAAGGAGGTGGAGAAAGTGAGAACAGCTAAGCCTTACTTCTGCACTCTGAAAAAAGAAGGAAGAACTCCCAACAGCTGGACTTTGACTTCTATACTTACCCAGAACAATAGATGCTATCTCAGGAGGACTGCTGCAAAGTAGAATCAAAGACTTCAAAGAAAAAAAGAATATTATGCTTTGTTTATTAGTAGAGGATAGGGTTGAAGACCAAAACTAAGGGATGGGAAGCAGTGCAAAATGGCTCTTTTGTTGGAGATGACATAAGCAGGGAGGAAACCAACTTGAAGAAAAAACATGTTAAATGATTCCATTACTGAAGGAAATTGAGAAGGTAGTTAATTGGAGAAAAGTGAAGACAATGTGAAAGGTATATTTTTTGTTAGATGTGTTAGCACAGACATGTCAAACACAAGGCCTGGGGGCCAGATCCGGCCCGCAAAGTGGTTTCATGTGGCCCGCGAAGCCATCCTGGAAACAGTGAGGGAATGGCCCCCACTGCCTTGGCCCTGGCCCAGAGGCCCTCCTTCTGCCAGAGACCCTCAGATCTGTCCCACTCCTGCCCAGGCCCCCATAGGCACTCTTCATACGAACATTGTAGAGCTGGCCACGCCCACCCAGTAGGCCATACGCACTCTAGCCACGCCCACCCAGTAGGCCATACGCACTCTAGCCATGCCCACCCAGTAGTCCATGCCCACCCTGGCCATACCCACCCGGCCCCTTGAGGGCAACCGCAATGCTGATGCAGCCCTCAATGAAATTGAGTTTGACACCCCTGTGTTAGCAGAAAGTAGATGGGGTGAGGAAATAAAAAAGAGAAGTGGCTTATTGAGAGGAGAAATTAGAAAGTATGTCCAATGCATCTCTTGGAGAAGATGAGAGAATTTGAACAAAGAAAGAAATGGATAAATGCAGGATAAGGTTTAATTGCTATTGTTTATGAGTTCCAAAGAGGCTTTGATCCTGTTCATTGTTTGCACTCACTACAACTACTTCATTTTTTGGCACTATTTAGTATTTTGTTCTCATTGTTGAATCAGTGACTAAGATTGCTGGCAGAAATTCCCCCCATCCTGCTTTTCCAGTGAAGTATGGTCTATTTTCAGGACCCAGTTTTCCAGACTCATTTCATTTTCAGCAAGAGGCAGGAATCAAGCCCACAGGTGGCACAGGCCATATTACAAAACAACATCTCTACTTCATTTACAAGATATTTCTTTAACTTTACAGGACATTTCCTCAAGCCCCACAATAGATTCTTCTCACAAAAAGTCAAAATTATGTTAATTATGAATGAATAACTGTCTGTCAGCCCTTCAAGGTAGGCCCAATCAGGAATTGGATAGTACAAGAATTGTTGGAACCTTATTGTGGTTGGGCATATTAACAGAATCTTGAAAGTCTGCCCAAGTTTTCTTCTTTCTTATATTAATCTGAATCTAGGCATGTTATGTTTAACTCTCTTTCTTACACTTATTTTTCAAGGCTGACATTTCATTTACCATCTCTTTTATATATTCATGGCTTTTGCATTTGTTCATTATCTCTGCTTTCCTCTGCAGTGATTTCATCAGCAAGGTGTTGTGCTAACAGGTCACTGTGACCAGACAGCAAATCTTTCTTCTCATTGGTCCCCACCTTAAATAAAACATAAAAGCACAGAAGTGCAAATGTTTTGCCACTCTTATTGCCTTGGTGTAAGCTCAGAAACTCATATCTGTACTCAAGTAAGATACATTTTTGTCTTCCTCAACTAGCAGTCCAACTGCCTTTTCTGCCACTTTATTTCCTGGAAATCCTCAGTAAATCAAGGAATTCCCTGGGATTGGCCAACAGTGAAAAGTTGTTTGGGAGGAAGAGGTCACATTGAGGGCTTTCATTGTCTCCCTTTTCCAAGGAGCAAAGTGATGTGCAATAGGGCTGCCTGCCAGATGGCACATTTTTGGAATCCATTTGGATCCATTTAGCAGGCTATATCAGTAGGGCCAATCATCTTGCAGACATCCCAGGAATGTTACCCTGTGATCCCTGGAAAGGTGATCCAGATCACATACCATCCACTCCAAGGCTACAGCTAGGTCTAATGCACGTCTGCTATGTAAATTACTTGGGATAAGCCCATGAAGCCCTGAGCTTTTTAGCAACCTGCTGTCAGGATACGATCATTAAAGTCTCTCAGCACCACAAGTCAACTCCATTACCAGCATGGTGAAGGATCCAGAAGCTCAAGGATTTAATTAGGAAGCCAAAAAGACAGTATATAAACAGGACTCTCAAATTGTCCCTATTGTTTAGCAGGCTACATGCAAGGTTTCTTTTAAGACTATTGCTACTTCATTCCATCTCTGAAGTCTGAGCTGCTAAAGAACTCCAAACCCTCAACTTACAGCCACAATTGAGCTCAAAATTTATGTTGCTAAGATATTTGTAAAGTGAGTTTTGCTCCATTTTACAACCTTTCTTGCCACAGTTGTTAAGTGAATCACTGCAGTTGATAAGTTAGTAACATGATTGTTAAGTGAACCTGGCTTCTCCATTGATTTTGCTTCTCAGAAGGTCACAGAAGATGATCACATGACTTTGGGACATAGCAACAGTCATAACTATGAACCAGTTGCAAAGCCTCTGACCGTAGCATGGTGATGCTACAAAGGTCATAAGTGTGAAAAATGGTCATAAGTCACTTTTTTCAGTTCTGTTGTAACTTTGAATGGTCACTGTTGTACGTTGAGGACTACCTGCATACTTCCCTTGCCCAACAAGGTTTTGCTAAGGAATTATAGGTCTGTTTGCTCATCAACAATTAAATCTTGGATGAAAGTGGTCTTGTTACACCTGGAATTTACCATCAGTAGCCACTACCTGGACTCAGGAGTTGGTCAAAAACTCATCTTTGGGGGGGGGGGGGCTAACTTAGCTTTTCTTCTTCAAACAATATTTAATCATGTAATGAACTCCTGATATTTTTCCTTTCTTTTGAAGTTTTGACAAAATATAATTCTGATGGTTTCAACTTTCCAGATGGATGTTTCAGAGGTGGTTATTTTATTTTTAGCTATTTTGATTAGTCTAAGGTATGTTTTTCTATAAAAACAAAAATATTTTCTATAAATGTATATATTAGTTTTCAGGAGGTATTATCTTTCAGTGATCCCTTTGAATGGAAAAGATATGTGAAATCATATCAAGGAGCAGATGGACTTTCTAGAGATGCCTATGATTGATAAAAAGTATCTTATTTCAGCATCTACAGACAGTCCAGGATTCATTTCTTTGTTGGAAGGCAATTCACAGCACACAGTATATGAATTATCTCACTGGAGATTTACTGAACCTAAAGGAGTCGGATATTTTTTAAAAGCAAAGAAAACCCAGCATGTTTTCAGCATCTCAGCTGGCATTAAATAATCCCTCTGAATGGCATTCCAAGGCATTTAAGATGCCTTTTGGATTTTCCTCATCTCTTTTCTTTTTCCTTTCTTCAATTCCACATGCTTCCTTCAATTTTATTTCTTTTTTAAAAGAAGGTTATTGAAGAGTGTCAGAGCTTTGAAATTTGAAACTGTGGCTGAGTACTTAGTGAGATTCTTTGGTATTATTCCGTCTGCTCAGCAGTCAGGCTTGCACTGAATTACAGGACCTAACAGAGCAGAAAAGCACTCTCTGTCTTTTTTTCTGCAGCTCTGAAAAGAATGGAGAGGGTCCTTCCGTTCTTCTTTCTTTTATCCTTGCACAAATTTATGGTAATGGTGCATCAAATGCAGACTTGTAAAAAGCATCATTATGCGCAGCTTTGCTTTTATGAAATATTCTTTTGAGGCATCCATGTTAGATTCTTCTTGAAATAAGCTCAATTGGTTTTACATTGACTATGTCTTGAATTGAACATTTCAGGCTCCAGAAAACTGGAGAAACATTGTCAGCCTCTCTTTTGCCTCCCTCCCCACTATCTTGAAATAATTTCACTTCATTGTAGTAATAAAGAACAGAGATGCAAAACCTGAAGTCTTGATGGGTTTAGGTCCCTTATAAAGTTGCCAGCACTTTGCAGTTTTTAATAGCATAAGAGGGCCAATTATTAAATACACAGGGATTAATCATAATAGAGATGATTCCATACTGCCATCGTTTTTATTGAAAAAGCTATTTGAAAATGAGCCACATAATCTTCCCTTTCTTGCAATTCTGAGAACAAGAAGTTAACAATCACTGATCTATTCTGAGCTGTTGTAAGTTTAACAGTAATAAAAAAAACCTTGCTTCTATTCCCTGGATAAGAGAGAGAAGAAATTGCACACATCCATATTCTTTCTCCAAATTGTGCATGTTTGTCTGGTTGGGTACAAAATAATCAGCCTCTTTTTCCTGTTGAAACACCTGCTATAAATATTTAGATTCCCAGATTCCTTTTCTCAGATTTCTCCCCATCTGGGTGGAGTTGCCATTTATAAAATTAGTTGTCAACTGACTTATTACTATTACCTTTTCCATTCCTTTCCCAACTTCTCTATCATTTTTCACATTTACTAAACAACCATTCCCTACAGAGGCTTTTGCTGTCATCCTGGATTCATGAAAGAAAAGAGGCTATCAGGGATTTAGAAAGTTTTGCTTTATTTCTTGTGAAATAAATCAACACAGGATGGAAGCGAGTTGTTTATACTGGGACATTGAGCAGTTTAGCATGTTACAAAGAATTCAAAAGGCATATTCTAGAATTAATATACTTCTTACAAATCTGCATTGCCCAAGCCTCTGAGTCCTACTGTTCCACTGTGTGAAGTTGCCTAGATAGAAGGCAGATAGAAGGCTACCCATCCTTTGCTCAAGTTTTCTTCGATAAAAGAAAAATAGTTGGCTTCATTCTTTAAAAGTTCATATTGAGAATTCAATCTTAAATTTTAAGAGAATGTTGTTTCTTTGTAATTTTCATGCATGATCCAATAACAGACATTTTAACACTATCACAACGCTCTTCCCTTCATCTTCATCTTTCCTTTTCCAGACTTCCTTCCTTTCACATCCTTCACCATGATTATTATCCTCAGAATAAACTCCAGTTTGTAAAATTAAAATCTAGCACTGGATGCCAAAGACAACACAATAAAGGGCAGCATTGTCAACATCAAGTGTTCCTGTGGTGTGGTATTCTGTAATGCTTGATTTTGACTTAGAAATACAAAGACCCCAATCCATTGGGTCTCTGTTTTGATGACAGATGATTTTCTATCAAACATTACTTCTTAGTGTAATCAACCTGCCAGATTCTTGGGAGCATAAAATAGAGATAGAAAGCCTTAGCAAAACAAGGAGAGAAAGGGGCAGTGGGAGGCTTGTGCTGTAGTAGGTTTAGTGCAAATATACAGTATAGAGACAACACATATCGACTGCACCCAGCTTCCTGAAGCCCTTTTCTTCAATGTGCCCTATATTCTTGGACTTCTCTACTCCACTGAACTTTCCTCATCCTCTGTTACCATTGATCTCATTGAAGCTGAAGTCTAGAATGGGGAAAGTCCATTCAAATTTTCCCTTCCAAGGGATCTTAATGCTGCTGAGATTCTTTTGGGTGTGGAGATTAAAACCGTTTATCTTTTGCCAACACTGCTTGAAATGACTGTTTCCCCACTGCTTGAGCACTAGAGACAACTATCTTGGCTTCACTGAAACCACATAAAAGCAAATCTTTCTCCCTGATGAGGGAGCAGTTAAGACTACCAGAGATGAGAAGCTCAGACTTTAATTCCCCTTATCCAGCAGCGTTAATGAAACAGATGGCTATGGCTTCGACTTTTGGTGGTGATATCATTGGAGGGATACTTTGTATGAGTGCATTGTATTTAAAGGTTTGTGTGTGTGTGTGTGTGTGTGTGTGTGTGTGTGTGTGTGAGAGAGAGAGAGAGAGAGAGAGAGAGAGAGAGAGAGAGAGAGAGAGAGAGAGAGAGAGAGAGAGAGAGAGAGAGAGAGAAAACTTTAACCCATAAACTGCACCTCATGCTAAAAGGTTTGCTCACCTTTGTTATTTTTTGATGGCAGGATTTCTTAAGATAGTAATATTCTTGCTTTCTAATTCTAGTTCTGGTGTGTGCAAAACATTTACAAAAACTTTACATGATGACTTTTCATATGTACTCTGTCTTTTGTAGGGAGCATGGGGGCAGGAGAAGAACATATTGTGTCAATGTTAATGGCATTTTGGACCTGCCTTTCCTCAGTCTGTGATTTTCAGGTTAGGTAGGTGAGCTGGAAAAATAATGGTGAAGAGAGTCTTTGCTGTGTTAAGGTGGAAAGTGTCTTTTCACTTTATTTTGCAGTGTTGAAGATAGATTTCCATTACAGTCCTTGGGTTTTTGGAAGACCCAAAGCTTTTATGTATGTCTTTAAAGAACAACAATAAAAAACAAACAGTAAGTACTATCTAACATAGTACTGTTTACTGGAAATCCTCCTCTTTATGTTTTATTTTTGAATACAAAGCATTTGAAATTAAAACAAAAGGGCAGCCAATTAAACATTCAGTTACTCATAAACTTGTTTACCCTGAAACAATGAATCATGGAGGATGGAGGGTCTTAATGAAAACAAGGATTGAAAATCAAAGCTGATGAAGCCTTTTCCACTTCCTCTTTCAATTACCTATTAGGACTCTTTTGAGAAAGAGAATAATATGATTTAGTAGCTGTATTATAATTCTCCATTTATGGATGTGAGTTGGACAATACAGTAATAAAAAACTTTTTAAATTGGTGTTAAAAAAAGGCTTTAAGCTATAATTTTAGAAATTTTCATCTCTGTTTAAACCAGGAATTGGAGTAGGCAACATTCTACCCTCCAGATATAGTTTGAAACAAGCCTCCCACAATCTCTAGACATTGGTGCTTGGAGATTGATTTAATAGGAATTGTACTTCAAACTTCTGGAGGGAAGCAGTTTTTGGTTGCCTGGATTAGGTTATGGACTTGGGCTCAGAATAAAAATGTCACTCACCTTCCTCTGAGAATTTGCATTGAAGATTCTTTAAAAGGAAAAGAGGACTCTTGAAAAACCATTAAGCACCAGGGTATGACTTCTTTTTTTGTTCCTTTTAGTAAGAAAGTGGACATGAGAGCTGAAGAAATGATTGGTCTTTTATTGAACTTATGTCTCTCCAATGGTTTGTAAATTTCCTAGCTTCTCATAATAAAATTAAAACCTAGGGTAAATCCTCCTGAATGAATTCTTCTCATGGGCTTTTTTTTAAAAAAAGAGTGATTCCCCTGTCACTGCTAAAAGAGTATCCTGCCCTTGAGTAACTGATGGACAATTTATCCTTCCTCTAGAGATATTTAGAGAAATCAGATGGAAAATTTCAAAAGACCATGTCCTGGTACATCAATTGAAGAAAAACCTTTGGCTCCTGCAAGTATCTTCAAAGACCAGAGGAGAATTGGAAGTCAGGGATATCATGATCAATACCAGGATGGGAATAAAAGGGCCATCTAAACAATAAAGAAGAGATGGATTTAGGTTGGGGTCAGGAAAAATAGAAAGTTGCAATAGGAATCTATTAGTGCTGAAAACTGACAAGGGCTAAGGCGGAGTTGTTTCTGGACAAATTGCTGGAACTAAAAGGATTGAGAGAGATCTATTAGACTTGGGAAGAGGCATGATGAAAACTGTGGCCATGGTGATGAATTAATCTTCCTTAGGCCAGGCTGAAGCAGAGATATTTAACTCTCAAAGTTCTGCACAGATGCTAAGTTAATTCTGAGACACCTTACTGCAAGGGTAGCCAAATACAGAAGAGAACACATATTTTAAAATAAACATATTCCTTCTCCTCTATCATACTATGGCTCACAGTCCCCATTCCCACACTAGCATTTACTTATGAAACTATGATCAATCCATCAATCAATCCCTTAATGATAAACTAAATAGAAAACATTGTGTCTGCCATATTGACTTCTGAAACCATTTTGCCCAGATACATTAACCCAGACTGGCAGCAGTTCTCCAGAGTTTCAGGCAGAATTTTTCCTCTATGCAGTTGGTAGGGATTGTACTGTATGTGGGCCATTGAAAACACAGAGATTGTCCTTTTAAGCTACAAGTCTTCCCTAAGTCCCTCTCTTTTTTTTTTTTAATCTCTTAAGAATGGGATAAAAAAGAAGCAATCTGAATTCTGATAAAAATAAAGTTCAGCAAAGACCATATACTCCATACTACATATCTCAAAGATTTGAGACTCTTCTGGGTATGGCTTTTACTGTATTTTCCAGATGCCCATTGCTGAGAACTGTCCAGGTTAAGAAAATAAGTGGTAACATCTCTTCTATTAATGGAACAATTTTACTGAGGGTGGGGTGGGGTAAGGAAGCCTTATTGTTTTGATAAAGACTTTTTCAGGAATAAATTGTTTTTTGATTTATAATTGCCGCTGCATTCACAATGCCCATCATTGCATGTTGTGTAAGTTCAAGCACAGATGAATTGTAGTGGTATGCAATATGACTGTGCATTCACAGACAATTGTACTGCTTAGAATTCTTCAGAACCAGGAAATTTATAGCACTAATGCAAAAGAGTGTGATATTTGGAGATATCCTGAAGACCAATAAAATTTTGTTTGATATGAGGGTACCTAATAATTTCCCACTGTTACATTCTCTCAACTCCCTCTATAAGCAATCTGCTTCTTAGCTAGATCACTCATTTATTTTATTTGTCTTGATGCATCTCTGGAAGACTGTGTCTTTCTTCCTGGGCCACTATATCTACTAAATGGGTCTTACTTTGATGCTAAACAAAGGCATTGAATTGTTTTAAATAAGCTTGTTAGTTTATCTTATAAGCAGAATACAGCACCTCAAACAAATTTTAATCATGATCAAATTAAATATTCTGGTAAAGGCAATATTTCAGGATGAAAAAAGCCCAGAGCAGCAAAAGTAGTAGCAATGACTGAAACTAAATTAAAACTTGAGTTCAATCAAACTCTTTTCTTGTTTCTGTTAATACATCTTTCAAATGTGGGAAAAAGCATAAAAGATTACTAGTCCAGAAGAGAGAGAATAATTACTCAAGGATCTGATCCTCATGATTCAATAAGTTTGGAGGTTTTCATTAAAACTGGGGATGATTGAGGATTGCAATCTCTTTTTTATAATAGGTCCATATTTTTAAGGACAAATGACAAAAAACATGTCTTCATGTTGGGATAAAATACACTTTTTTGTGTGGAATTTAGGTATGGGTGAGATAACATTTTTGCAAGTTTTTTCTTACATGAGTCACAGTTATTAGGTTTTGCACTGTCTTGACCATGATTAACTCCAGTGCATTGAAGGCATCTTCAGTCCTGGACTGAACAAGACTGAACTCTTGGACAATATTTATATTAGTTTTTCTCTATACAACCTTACTAGAGTAACTACTTAGATGTGGTTGACACTGACAAAAATACATTGCAAAAAAGGAAAGCAGATTTATTTCTGAAATAAAATTGTTAGGTTTTAAAGAGATGCTAGGCACGTTTGTGCCAGTGTGTTAGTCTGTGTATGTTTGTGATATGCTTGGGATGGTGTGTGTGTGTGTGTGTGTGTGAAATATTTATTACAATAACAGTGAAAAGGTTTAGAAACTATTGACATGGTAAAACTGGATGACAGGTTTTAGTGACTGAAAGCAAAACACAAATGAGGAGACCATTTGGATCAAATGTACACTACCATAAATCTTGATCTTTCTTTAGGAGAGGACCGGCCTACTAAAACATATTGTTCAAGTTGAGCCTGACTCGTGCTAAGACTGATGGACACATTCATATAAATTCTTTGGCCGTATTCTTTGTAATAGTATGGTCTCCATTCAAGTCTAACATTGTTTAACTTCTTAGCCAAGATAAGATTGGCCACAAGCCAATACATTTAAAGAAATGAAGATTGGCTTCTTCAGGGTCTCATTTCAATTTTATAGTTTTAACACCTTATAAAATCATGATTTCACTTATCATTCCAACCTATGCACATATTTACATATTGGAGAAAAGCAAATTAAAGGAAAACCTCAATACCAGTCTTTGTATATCAGAATGACTTTTGTGCTGATGCTGGAGCAATTTTGTTGTATCTTGTTACACAGAAGATAGAACTGGAATCATCATTCCAGTTAATTATGGAAATAAGAAGTGAATACTGGTAAATCCACACAGTCTTCTTGCCATTGGTGAGGACACCCACTGTTTCCAGAAGATGTGTCAGTACGCCTCTGCTTCCAGAAGCCCTAGCTCCTCATTTCCTATCCTCATCAGTAATATGAGAATTTACAGTTCTCACATTAACTTTCTTTTCCAAAGTTTAGCTCTTCCATAGCACTTATTCAGCAGCTGCCCAGATCTGGACGATCAGCAGATGGCAGCCAAGATATGCAACATTCTAACTCTTTACCTAATGGCCAAAAGGTTTTAAACACATGATAATTGTATGTTAGGGAGGCAGCAATATTTAGAGGACCATAGTTTTCTGCTAGAAATAGACAAGAAACTTTGTCTATAAGCTAATTTTACTTTATTATAAGATTACATTAACTTCTCCCCTCCCCCATCCCCTTTACAGTCCAAGAAACTAGGGACAAACCTTCTTAGCCTCTTGCCCCACCAACATTCCTGCCATGGACTAAATTGCCTTATATGTGATCTCTGTTTCAGTGCATCTCTTTTTCCCTATCTCTCAAGGTCATTCCCACATACCATTACACAAGAGCAAAGCAGTCGTATAGGCAGTGTATATGGACAGGAATATGAATTTTCTGGTGCTGCAGGGTTTTCTGAATTATGGTTGTTACCATCTCTCGGTATGCTAGCTGAGATTCCTGGGTGATGAAGGACCACAGGTATTCCCTGCACAAAGGGCAATGCCACGTACAGGAAGTTGCATGAGATGACTCTCAAGGTCCCTTCCTTAAGTACCTTCTTATAAGAGGACGATGTGTGCAGGTGCTACATTTTGGGTGAGATCGCAACTAAGATCAAAGGAATTACAACTGAAAAATCTCCCTGCCCTTCTTGATTCTTTTTGCCCGCCATGATCTCTGGAGCTGGCAGTCTTAATTATTGTTCCTGGCAAGTCTCAGTATCCTTCAACTCCATGACTGTTTTCACAGCAGAACTTCTTTGCCCTTGTTGCTTTGGAATTGAGTTTTCAGACAACTGTAAATCTCTCTCTCTCTCTCTCTCTCTCTCTCTCTCTCTCTCTCTCTCTCTCACACACACACACACACACACACACACACACACACACACACACACACAAACAAAACACAAAACTCCCTTTCAAAGCACAGCTTCATTGACTTAGCATTCAGGACTGCAATGTGATTTGTTTAATGTATAGATCTGTCAGAACTGATAAATCTGTGCAACATTATGGATGGGGTTATTAGTTTTGATCAAGATTAGAGCTGAAACTTGAGGATGTGGCTGATGTTGATGTGTATGGGCTATCAGTTCACGTATTAGACTTTCTTTAAAACAAAGGAAGCTAATGTAATTCTGAGCATACTTATATTAAAATATTTAATAGCTCACTGATATTGATGGGAAAGCTATTCCTGCATTCCTTCGGTGGTACAAATGCAAGGCATTACATGGAAGGAAAAATGATAAAAAAAAAAACCCAAACACCTGCTACTCTAACTTCCACACAGAATTCTCTGTGCATAGCCACTTGATCACTCTGTCTAGAACTACAGAGAGTCCTCGACTTACAGCAGTTTGTTTAGCGACAGTTTAAAGTTACAACGGCACTGAAAAAAGTGACTTGTGACCGTTTTTCATACTTAGGACCATTGCAGCATCCCCATGGTCATGTGATCAAAATTCGGATGCTTGGCAACTGACTCATATTTTTGGCAATTGCAGTATGATCACTTTTTGCGACCTTCTGACAAGCAAAGTCAAGGGGGAAGCCAGATTGACTTGACAACCCTGTTACTAAATTAACAACTGAAGCAATTCACTTAACAAATGTGGCAAGAAAGGTTGTAAAACAGGGCAAAATTCACTTAACCGCAACAGAAACTTTGGGCTCAGTTGTGGCATTAAGTCGAGGACAACCTGTACATGTTTCTTTAGTGTATGATCATAAGACAGAACCAACATTTCATTGTTGGGTTTAATCAAGGAAGATATGTAATGAAACTGGATATTTTTATCTTCTGGGCTTAATGACCTTATAACCTTCAGCTCTCTTGTGTTTGGAGGAATGTTAGCCCTTTGTCTGGTAGAAAGTGATGCATTCATTTCAGGCAGCAGATTCTGGAAGAAGAGAAATTGGAAAATAGAACACTGGATGTCTCTGAAACTGCCCTGGCTGTCTTGACATCTTTATATGTAAGGAAAGATGGTGCTCCCATTACCAGTTTAAGATGCAGCTATATCTTAATCCAATTTGTACGAGGACCTGAGATTTCTTCTTTACCTCTGACTTCAAAATTATTTGGGCTGCTCCTAGTGTGGTAATATCTTCTCACACTACTGAATGGGGTCTGAGGCGTTGAATCCAATGTTCTGCACTGTGGGCATGACTGAGCTGGAGTTCTTTTTACAGCCTGTCGAGCAGGGATCTTCAAACTTGGCTGTTTTATGACTTGTGAACTTCAAATCCCAGAATTCCTCAGTCAGGTAGGCTGAGGAATTCTGGGAGTTGAAGTCCACGTCATAAAACGGCCAAGTTTGAAGACCCCTGCTGTAGAGACTCACAAACTGAAGTTCTGCCTAAAGGCAGTCTGAATCACCACATCCACCCAGCTGATTTTTATTCTTGCAAAAGAGACATGCTTTTTTTCCGTTTTGCTCATGATAGAGTAAAATGATCTTGCTTCCTCCTCACTCTACTCACCCAAGGGGGGAAAAACAGGAAAAAGGGGGAAACAAAGAAAGTTTCCTATCCATTTGGAAGAATCAGCTGTAGTTGTTATTTTCCTGTATTTTTTTTAGGACATCCTAAGTTTACTCCTGCTTTGTGATCTAAGGAGTCTTCTTCCTCTGGTAATTTCTTTAAAAGGATGTTTACTTTTAACATGATCACCTGATCATAATGTGATCTGTTGAGGCAAGGAAAGAGAAGAAAAAGAAGATGTAGCAAAATACACTGAGTATGGACAGTGGGGAACAGCTTTTCTAAATCTACAGAAAGAAGACAATTTAAAAAAAAATCTTATTCTCTTGGAGTGAGGTGGAGGCTTTTGTATCTCAAATAGGTTATTAAAGCCATCATTTCCCACACAGTGTTGCTCAGTCCCTTTTCCCTCTGCTGGAATTGGTTATGTCTAGTTTAATGAAGAGAAGGGTGAGGGGTGACATGATAGCAGTGTTCCAATATCTCAGGGGCTGCCACAAAGAAGAGGGAGTCAAGCTACTCTCCAAAGCACCTGAAGGCAGGACAAGAAGCAACGGATGGAAACTAATCAAGGAGAGAAGCAACCTAGAACTAAGGAGAAACTTCCTGACAGTTAGAACAATTAACCAGTGGAACAACCTGCCTCCAGAAGCTGTGAATGCTCCAACACTGGAAGTTTTTAAGAAGAGACTGGACAGCCATTTGTCTGAAATGATATAGGGTTACCTGCCTGAGCAGGGGTTAGACTAGATGAACTCCAAGGTCCCTTCCAACTTTACTATTATGATTTTGATTATGATTATAATACCACACACACACACAAAGTTACCAATCACTTACTGTTTCCTCCAAATGGATGGAAATAAAGAAATGCAAACAGTTCAGAACAACATCACTCCTGCCCAACTTTGTCCAATGAATTTTATTCCCACTTTTGGATCAGCAGCTACTATAGTTCAAAATGATGTTGGAGTCAAGCCAGAATAAGCCTGAACTGAATTTAAATGCTTTTAAATGCATTTAATAATATACAACAAATTCCTAATGTATATACATACAGTATATTCCTCATGCCAAAATTTGGTAGTGGAATAGCCCAGGCTACACAAGGTTGCCCACCCTTGCTTTTATTGCTTTAAATGAGTAGGTATCTTGGGTGTCATTATTAGTGTAATTACTTTCCTTGCCCCTGAAGTACCCTTGTGCATTACAGGATAGGAGGAAAGAATTTAAAAACCTCTTGATACCTCCTCACAACATTAATCCTCTTCTTCATCCTTGCCTTGCTGGAGGTGCCAGCCATGGAAAACCAAAGTCAGCTATTTTGCAAGTGTTCCTGTTGTTCAAAGCAGATCAACCAAATCCAGACAATCTAACTAACTCCATGAGCTAGGTATCAAAACTTTTGAAAGGATTGGTCTAATTGCTTCTAAAAAAATCCTTTAAGGGAGCCAACTATTTATCTGCCAGTTCATTTCATCTGCTTGCCACTTCCCAGGGGAACCTTCCAAAAAGGCTCAGAGTTTACCTTCTTCAGTACACTGGTATGCTTGGCATTGTGGTTAAGCCACCAAGCTAGTTCTACTCCTGCCTTAGTCACAAAACTTAGGTGACTTTAGGCCAGTGACACTCTTTCATCCCTGGGAAGGAGGCAACGGTAAAACCACTTCTAACCTTGTCAAGAAAACTGCAGAGACTTGTGCAGGTAGTTGCTAGGAGCCAATTCTGACTCAAACACACACACACACACACACACACAGAAACATGGCTGTTCCACCAATGTGATACATACAGTATATGTAGGTGAACAACATTTCTGCTTTCTGTTCTGTACCAGCCTGCTACCGGCCCTGCAGAAAAGGCAGGGACAACCCCTTTTACAAGAAGGCAAGAGGCTGGAACTAAGCCTACCAAATTTATGGATACAAAAGCAAACAAGACACGAACCATGAAACAGGAGCTATTCAAGCGGTTGCCTTCAGCAAACCAGCCCTCCCACGCATTCCCCTTTTATACAGTTCAGGGCGTGGCTTCTCTCTGCCTCCTTCCGAGGTGCCCCATTGCCTTCCTCTGTTTACTCCTGATTGACTGCCTCCTGCGTTGGGCGTCCTTGAACAGGGCCAGCTGTGGGTCATCTTCATCCACGCTGTCAGGCTCACACAGCTGGGTCTCCGTCATGACCAGGTGGGAGGGGCTTGGCTGAGGGCTCTCATCAGCAAGCTCTCCAACCCCCTCAGCAAGCTCTTCAACACCCCCCTCCTCCTCTGAGTTGTCCGACCCAACTGCCGAACCCACAGGCTGACCCTGAATCACAACACTTTCCTTCTGTTTCATTTACAAATAAATATTCATTAAAAAAGAAACTCAGCCCAGGTTATATCACAGAAAGACTTTTTTTAAAAAAATTCTCTGTCCCCAAGATCTCCAATGAATGAGTGTGTGTGTCCATGCACATTATGCAAAGAGGGAATAAGAAATTTAGAGCAAAATAAATTAAAAGGATAGATAAGAAAATGGAAGAAATTTAGCTTGGGAAAGAGAGATAGGCAGCATTAAAATAATAAATAAAATAAAATAAAATAAAATAAAATAATGAATGCTGCTATACCTCTCTATAACTTTCTATCCTGAAAACCATTCTTTCTTCCATCATATAAATATTCTGGTTCACACTGAGGAAGCTGAAGAACTGAAGAAGCTTCTTGGATGAGAAGAGAAATGACTTCAAGTAAAAACAAAGTCCAGTTGTCTTTAGAAAAAGCACCTTTGGGACAACCATGACCTGGATGACTGAGAATCTCCATAGACATCTGCTTCACACAGTGCTTTATGTTCTTTAAATTTCTCACCTCTTCTTTCTTAAAAATCCCATCCCAATTTTCTCAGTTTCCTTCTTTTAGACTGTTCACTATTTCTTCTTATGTATGTTTTGCAATTCAGTCCTCATTCATTCTTTCTGTATGACCAAACCACTCAATGTGCTATTTACTGTGCTCACAGTAAAAAATGACAATAAAGATGATCTTATCATGCCATTGATTCACTTTTGTTTTGAGTCCACATCTATTCATTCTTGATCCTATCTCTTGTTTTGTTTCATATGTTTCTTGTAGCCCATTCCCACCGTATTCAAACTATTTGAATATAGTTTACCTTTAAAGCCCCACATGGCTTAGGCCTGGGATACTTGCAGGACCATCTGCTGCCGGGAATGAATTCCCATCGCCCAGTATGCTCACACAGAGAAGGCCTCCTCAGGGTACCGTCGGCTAAACAATGTCGGCTGGTGACCCCCAGGGGGAGGGCCTTCTCTGTGGGAGCGCCAGCCCTGTGGAACCAGCTCCCCCCTGAGCTCCGGATGGCCCAAGATCTCCAGTCCTTTCGCCGCGGCCTCAAAACACTCCTTTTCCACCTGGCTGACCTGGACTGACAGGGATTTTAATTATGTTTACAATTTTAACTGTAATCTTTAATTTATTTCAATTTTTAATTTTAATTTACTGTACAGAGACCTTTAATTTTTATTGTTGTTAGCCGCCCTGAGTCCTTCGGGAGATAGGGCGGGATATAAGTCCCATTAATAAATAAATAAATAAATAAATAAATAAATAAATAAATAAATAAATACATAAATTTGTATATTCCTTCTGAGATATCTCATTTACAATTCCATATAACAAACTGGCCTGCCTTATATTCAACCATTTTTGCTTCTTTCAATAAACATTCATTCAATACATCATAATTATCCATTATTTTTACCAGTATCTTAATCATTTAAAATATCTTCATCCATTTCCATGTCTATAGTCTCCCAGTTTCTGGTACCTTAACTCAGTGGCCCCTAAACTTTTGGGCACCAGGGACCGATTCTGTGGAGAGAGGTTTTTCTGCGGACCGGAGGGGGCATTTCATGTGCTGTCTGCATCCCACGGATGGGGTTTCACTTGTTTGCACAGACTGGTTTTTGGCATGCCAAGGACTGGTGCTGGTCCCTCGACTGGGGGTTGGGGACACCTGCTCTAAGGAACTTGATTTAAAGTTATACCACTGAAAAGTAAAAAATATTTGGTGATTCTCAGTAATTTGTTAATATAACAATTTTGGAAAAAATGTTTTATTTGATTCAGTATAATTGATTAAAAGGTAGCTGATGACCCAACAAATTAATCTTTCTATTCCTTAGCACACAGCTCCCAACCTTTTCAGCTTGGTGGCCCGGAAGGAAAGGGAGGAGCAGGGAAATGTGCACATGTGTGGCCCTGCATACACATGCACAAACAGGTGTGCGCACAATGGAGTGCTAGTATGCATGCACATGTGCAAGAAGGCCATGCGTGCCCATGCAGCATGCTGGCACCTATGCACATGTGTAAAAGGGCATCTGGCACCCATGTGATGCTGGTGGTGTTGCTAGTGCACCTGTGCATGCACAAACAAGGGCGCTAGTGTGCATGTGGCAGTGCTACCACAAGTGGGGGGACTCACCAGTATTAGCATGGCCTGGTGGCCAACAAGCCATGGCCTGGTACCAGGCCACAGACTATGGGGAGGGACCCCTGCCTTAACCATTACACCACCTTGACTGAGTTTGAAAGTTGTTGTAACATATAGTTTGTAGGTATGATGCAACATGCAATCTATTAAACATTTGTTGCCAAACTCATTTGGTATCCTCACACAAAGCACTGTCTGCTTATAAGGATACACCTACAATTCCATTCCCGATCAGCACACATTTTATATAGATTTATTCATAAATACACTAAACAACCAAAGGGACATGGTATTTTTTTTATCTTAGTCCCTACTTCCTGCTCAGTATTGAACCATTTGCTAACCTTCCATTTATGCCTGCTTCCTTTGCCTCATATACTGCACCGATCTTACCACATTCAGCAATCACCTTCAGCTCCCTATTGGCAAAAGACTTTCCCTAATTCAGGTGTATTCATTTTATTGTGTTTACTCCAACTTACCAAATATGCAGTAAACCTTTGTTTCACATTCACACATTGTTTCTGAATTCTGAACTTCTGATAGCCTTTGTATTGTTCACCAATTCTCTCAATTTTTATCAAAAAATAAAAATAAATAAAAACATAAACTATGTTTTTAGAACGACAGTAATTCTGTGTTAAAATCTCTTACATTCTATAATATGCTACTGCTGCCACTCATTTGCCACCAAATATATTAAGAGGTAAGGAGGGGGAGATGGGATAGTATTTAGGATTTTTGAATTGATTAATTTTATGCCTCAAGTTGTTTTTAACTCCTAGCATAGATAGATTTTCTCAGGGCTTTTTTTCTCATAGAATGCTCAGAACGGAGTTCCGGCACCTTTTTTGGATGGAACCTTGTAGGGTAGGCAAGGCGGGTTATATGACATGTGTGAGTTCCGGCACCTTTTTCTTTTACAAAAAAAGCACTGGATTTTCTATGTGACAATTTGTCTCTAACCTAATCTTTCAGATCTTCCAACAATGCACTCATCACCGCTGTAACTGAATCCATCTACTTTGAAGTTGTCCTCTTCTTCTTCTTCTTCATTCATCCATTCCAAGCATTAGGACCTTCTCCAAAGAGCTAGGTTTTCACAAATTGTGCCTAAAGTAAGATAATTTGAGCCTGGATTTTTGTGCTTCAAGTGAGAACTCTGGGTTGATTTATTTGGTAATCCATTTGTTTTTCTTGGCAGTCCATAGTATTCTCAGGAGTCTTCTCCAATTAAAATGTATAGGGAAATGGGACTGTGTAAGGGATATTTGGAAATGGGGCCAGTTATGTAGTTTATTTTTTTAATTAAATATTGCAAATTGTCAAACTTCTGTTCTCTTATTAAAAAAGACATCATTTTATATACTTCATTGCTATCACAGCTGCCAGTAATTTTATGTCCCTTGTTCCATATTTTTCCATCCCTCCCTGGCTGCTTAGACTTTCCAGCTTGAAAAACCCTCACAAAGGAAGTTCCTTCCTAGTAATTGCTCAAGGAGATTAAACCTGGTGAGATGGACCACATACAAGTTTGATAAATAAATAATAAAATAAATAAATAAAAAATCATGCTCCACGTATGAGAAATTTACAGTATATCATTCTTTTTTTTTTTTTTTTTAAAAAAAAGAGATTTAAAAACAAAATTTTGCCCTTCAATAAAAATTAGAACTGGTGAAAGAAAGAAATACAGTCTTACACTCATAAGAATTAATGCAAAGATCTGTGAGACAAGAGTGAATGTATGTACATCAGCTTTACAAATGATAACAGCAACTCTAGGAAAAATCCTCAGTACTTTATAATGACAATAATGTATGTGCCAAATGAATTCTCTAATAAAACAGACATGGAAAATTACATTTAATAATGTTGGACAATATCTCACACTGCTAATGGTTTGTTAGAAATTAGTCCCCAATGTTTTAGGGACTGATGATACTTTTTGCCGTTTGTTCGGTCTCTGTTTATATATTTCATTTTTAACATGATTTTTTTATCCTTTTCCTCAGGTCATCAGTGATTCTTTCTTCCCACTGAGAGTTTATTTCAAAAGTCAGAATTTGCACATGGCAATTTAATCTTCAAGGAAAAAAGACTATGGTTTAATTTAAATATATTTTTATTTCCCATAAAATATAGGCTTTCCAAAACCATTACAACTGTGCATTTTTAAGAAGAGAGTGAATTTGGAAGTAGCTGGATAGCCTATTCCAAAAACAATGTTCATTGCCTCTTGGTATGCAAGCGAGATTTATTAGTGAGACTCTTATCTATGCATTTGGAATATACAATCGTTACAAGGTTTTCTGCCTGAGCAAGGGGTTGGACTAGGTCCCTTCCATCGTCATCATCATCATCATCATCATCATCATCATTATTATTATTGTTATTGTTATTATTATTATTATTATTATTATTATTATTATTATTATTATTATTATTATTATTATTATTATTATTATTATTATATAAACTGGAGTCTTCAGTCATCTTAGGAAGAATTTCTCCAGATGTTTCCAGTAAGTGAAGCTACAAAAGAAAAGACATGCTTATTTTGGGCCCTTTTTTAAGGACCCAAAGGCATTGACGTGAATAAATATGTTAAAGGTTGCAGCCTACTGGCTTCCTATTATTTTTCTGCAAGAATTGTTTTTATCTTTTGGGAATTTTTCATGTGTTAAAATGTAATCTTCCAAAATAATTAAACGAATTGCAGAAAAAGAATAGGAAGCCAGCATGCTACAACCTCTAACATATTTGCTCAAATAAGTTAAATTATATCTATGAAATCTCATGGGGAAAATGTATCTATGTAGTCACTATGAGTTGAACATGACAATAGTACATTATCTGTCAGTTATCAGCAGTCATTTCATTGATGGACACTTTATTTTTTGAATTTGCTTAGCAATTTTGATTGTTGGGTGCATAATAATGAATAATTCTAGATATTAGATTCAGGATTTCCTAATACCAGATATTCTGCACTCTGTACATATAAACTTTTCTATAGGATAGTTGACCATATTTGCTTTGGAAAGTGAGATGGGTGGAATATAAAACAAACAAACAAACAAACAAATAAACGAATAAATGAATCAATAATTCCCAGATAGACATGGATGGGAATTTAAATTATAAACATTTGCATGCTTCTTCATAAACAGTATAGAAAAAAAAATAAAATTTTAAAAATTTTAACAGCAATATTGACAGATTCCTCCACCCTAGTTATAGGACATTCCCTCAAACATACAGAAGCTCTGTGGTTGGGCTACATATAGGCCAGTCATTAGCATTTGGAAACTTAAGACTATTTGAAAAAAGCTCATTATCATTAGATAATGAGAATCTTTGCAGCCAGTGATGGGAAGCTTTTTTTTTTTGTCACTTTGCCCTTAAGAAATATTTTTGGGCAATCTAAGAAGCCTGCAATCATCTGCTGCTACTGCTATTTGATATTCCAACAGTCAGGAAAATTGTGGCCAATGGGCAGTGGTGGGATTCAGCTGGTTTGCACAACCAGTGGAGATCCAGCCGATCCGAATCCGACCGATTGCGACTAAGAATCCTCACCAGGTCTTATCTCGCTGCGATAAGGGTGGCAAAATCCAACTATTTTTCCACCCTCATCGCGTCCGCAGATAATCGCCCGGCTGCCTTGTTCAGGGTGACTCGCTCCCTATTAAACCAAGAGGTGAGGGAGGAACCCTTGCAGGGTCGAGCCGAGGAATTCGGTCAATATCTGCTGGATAAAATTGCTCGGATTCGAACTGGCCTGGACTCCAACTGGGCTGAGATGGAAGAACAAGACATGGACAGTCTTGTCGACGTCATCTGGGAAGAATTTGATCCTGTAACTCCTAAGGAAGTGGACAGGATTATGAGAAGGTTGAGCTCCTCCACATGCTTACTGGACCCGTGCCCTTCCTGGCTGGCCTATGCAGCTTGAGAGGGGACACGTGGCTGGTTCCTAGCGGTCATCTCTGCTTCTCTGAGTGAGGGTCACTTCCCCACTGCCTTGAAGGAGGCGGTGGTGAGACCTCTCCTCAAGAAGCCCACCTTGGACCCATCCTCTTTGAATAACTTTCGTCCAGTCTCCAATCTTCGCTTCCTCGCGAAGGTTGTTGAGAGCGTGGTGGCGCACCAACTTCCTCAGATCCTGGATGAAGCGGTTTATCTAGACCCGTACCAATCGGGTTTCAGGCCGGGCTACAGCACGGAGACGGCATTGGTCGCTCTGATGAATGATCTCTGGAGAGCCCGGGACAGGGGCCATTCCTCTGTCCTAGTCTTATTAGACCTCTCGGCGGCTTTCGATACCATCGACCATGGTATCTTGCTGCGACGCCTCAGGGGACTGGGAGTGGGAGGCACGGTTCTGCGTTGGTTCTCCTCCTTTCTCCAGGGTCGCTCGCAGTCGGTGCTGACAGGGGGACAGAGGTCGACCCCGAGGCCTCTCGCTTGCGGAGTCCCTCAGGGGTCAGTCCTCTCGCCTCTCCTGTTCAACATCTACATGAAACCGCTGGGTGAGATCATTCACAGTTTTGGAGTAGGGTACCATCAGTATGCTGATGACACCCAGCTTTTCATCTCAACTCCAAACAATATCAGTGATGCCCTAGACGTGATGTCCCGCTGCCTGAAAGCGGTCCGGGAATGGATGGGGAGGAACAGGCTTCAACTGAACCCGGACAAGACTGAATGGCTGTACGTTCCGGCAAACCAGGATATTCAGAATGTCCCATCGCTTAACATCGGGGACATGTTACTACCCCCTGTTGATAGGGCCCGCAACCTGGGTGTCCTCCTAGACTCGCAGCTCTCCCTAGAAGACCACATAGGAGCTGTGACCAAGGGGGCCTTCTCCCGGGTACGACTAGTTCGCCAACTACGGCCTTATCTGGACCTGGATTCCTTACGTACAGTCACCCATGCCCTTGTGACCTCTCGCCTAGACTATTGCAACGCTCTCTACATGGGGCTGCCCTTGAGATCCACTCGGAAGCTTCAGCTGGTGCAAAGTGCAGCGGAACGGACACTCTTGGGAGCCTCCCGATACTCCCATATCACACCTCTCCTCCGTGCGCTGCACTGGCTTCCGGTTGCCTTCCGTGTGAAGTTCAAGGTGCTAACAATGACATACAAAGCCCTACATGGCATGGGTCCGGACTACCTACAGGAGCACCTTCTGCCGATGTCAGCACCCCACCGTCCTGTGCGCTCCCACAGAGAGGGCCTCCTCAGGGTGCCACCGCTCAAGGAATGTCGGCTGGTGGCCCCCAGGGGGAGGGCATTCTCAGTGGGTGCGCCAGCCCTCTGGAACAGCTTACCAACCGAAATCCGGATGGCCCCCGACCTCCGTACCTTCCGACGCGACTTAAAAACTTTCCTGTTCCAGCAGTCCGGCCTGGCATGATAGCGTTAATTGGGGTCCCAGTTTGTTTTCAATATTGTTTTTATTACTTTTTATTGTTCATCTGTAGACCTTCCTTCCTCTGTACACCGCCCCGAGTCCCTCGGGAGAAGGGCGGTTTATAAAAACTAATAAATAAATAAATAAATAAATAAATAAATAAACTTCAGCAGTACCGGTAGCTAATTTTTTGTTGCCCAGGCCCAGAATGGAGTTCCGGAAGTGGCATCCACACAAAGAACTGGTTGTTCATATATTTGAATCCCACCACTGCCAATGGGTCTTGAGCTAGTTAGAGAAACAGTTGCACATTTTTTCCTAGTAGTTTTCATCCAGTCTCATGAAGTTGTTTGTATGATCTCTTCAGAAAGGAGAGAATTTTGGAGAAATGCTTGCAAGTGGAACATGGTTTTCCTGCTCTGTTCAAGATGCTCAGGCCATCTGCATAGTTGTGCCTTCTTTATGGTTCAGTTCTTTGTCTAGCAGATTGCAGCCTTTCTGTTGTGTCTTTTCAACCAGTCAAACAAATGATACTTGAGTCACGACTATGTTTTTCTGCTGCTTGCTTTTCTGAAACCTCCAGAAGAACAAATTTCAGATACTTTGCAAGAATCACAGCGTATACCAGGAAGCTAAAATAACCAAGTAACAATACAAAATCACACATACAACTAATAATAACCCAGTATACCACACCTGTCTTCTTGTGACTGAATTAAAAAAACAACTGAAAACTTTCTGAGGAACTTTCCCATTATATTTTTCAAGGTATTCTTTCAAAACATTAGTAGTTAAGGCTCCAGGCTACAACCAGGAGACTGTGACTTCTAGTACAGCCTTAGGCATGAAAGCCAGCTGGGTAACTTTGGACCAATCATTCTCTCTCAGCGTCAAGCTCTGAGACAAGCTTGTTTAATAATAATAATAATAATAATAATAATAATAATAATAATAATAATAATAATAATAATAATAATAATAATAATAATAAGAAGAAGAAGAAGAAGAAGAAGAAGAAGAAGAAGAAGAAGAAGAAGTTGGAAGGGACATTGGAGGTCATCTAGTCCAACCCCCTGCTAAGGCAGGAAACCCTATACCATTTCAGACAAATGGCTGTCCAGTCTCTTCTTAAAAACTTCCAGTGTTGGAGCATTCACCACTTCTGAGGCAGGTTGTTCCACTGATTAATTGTTCTAACTGTCAGGAAGTTTCTCCTTAGTTCTAGGTTGCTTCTCTCCTTGACTAGTTTCCATCCGTTGCTTCTTGTCCTGCTTTCAGGTGCTTTGGAGAATAGCTTGACTCCCTCTTCTTTGTGGCAGCCCCTAAGATATTGGAACACTGCTATCATGTCACCCCTCACCCTTCTCTTCATTAAACTACACATACCCAATTCCAGCAACCGTTCCCTATATGTTTTAGCCTCCAGTCCCCCAATCATCTTTGTTGCTCTTCTCTGTACTCTTTCTAGAGTCTCAACATCTTTTTTACATTGTGGTGACCAAAACTGGATGCAGTATTCCAGGTGTGGCCTTACCAAGGCATTGTAAAGTGGTATTGGGAGTGGGAGGCACGGTCTTACAGTGGTTCTCCTCCTATCTCCAGGGACGCTCGCAGTCGGTGTTGACAGGAGGGCAGAGGTCGACCGCGAGGTCTCTCGTTTGTGGAGTTCCTCAGGGGTCGGTCCTCTCGCCTCTCCTGTTCAACATCTACATGAAACCGCTGGGTGAGATCATTTGTGGCTTTGGAGTTGGGTATCTTCAGTATGCTGATGATACCCAGCTTTTCTTTTCGACCCCAAACCACCCCAGTGATGCCCTCACCGTGATGTCCCATTGCCTGGAGGCGGTTCGGGTCTGGATGGGGAGGAACAGACTTCAACTCAACCCCGACAAGACTGAGTGGCTTTGCATACCTTCATCCCGGGTTTATTCGGACATTCCACCTCTCACTATGGGGGGCAAATTATTGCCCCCCATAGATAGGGCTCGCAACTTGGGAGTCCTCCTAGATTCACGGCTCACCCTGGAAGACCACATAGGAGCTGCGACTAGGGGGGCTTTCACCCAGGTTCGCCTGGTGCGCCAGTTGCGGCCCTATCTAAGCCGGGATGATCTATGCACGGTCACTCACGCGCTCGTGACCTCTCGGCTAGACTACTGCAACGCTCTCTACATGGGGCTGCCCTTGAGGACCACCCAGAAGCTCCAACTGGCACAGAATGCAGCCACGAGAGTTGTGTTGGGAGTTTCCCGATACTCGCATGTCACACCTCTGCTCCGTGAGCTGCATTGGTTGCCAGTTGTCTTCCGGGTGAGATTCAAGGTACTAGTAATGGTGTTTAAAGCCCTACATGGCAGGGGTCCGGAGTACCTTAGGGAACACCTGCTGCCGGCGTCAACTTCCCTTCGCCCTGTGCGTTCTCACAGAGAGGGACTCCTCAGGGTGCCACCGGTCAGAGAATGTAGATTGGTGGCCCCCAGGGGGAGATCTTTCTCTGTGGGCGCCCCGGAGCTATGGAACCAGTTACCGGTTGAGCTCCGGACGGCGCCCGATCTTCGCTCCTTTCGCCACGATCTGAAAACATACCTGTTCGAACAAGCCGGCCTGGCCTGAGGGGGGATTGGTGGGATTTTTTATTATCTTTTTATTGGGTTTTTTATTAATGTACCAACTGTTTTTATGGGCATATATTTAATTACTTTTTAATTTTTGCAACTTTGTGTTTTATTCTTGCCCTGTACACCGCCCTGAGTCCTTCGGGAGAAGGGCGGTATAGAAATATTAATAAATTAAATTAAATTAAATTAAATTATTAGTACTTCATGTGATCTTGATTCTATCCCTCTGTTAATGCAGCCTAGCACTGTGTTGGCTTTTTTGGCAGCTGCAGCACGCTGCTGGCTCATATTTAAGTGATTGTCCACTAGGACTCCGAGATCCCTCTCAGTTAATTCCTGTCACCACATTTGGTTGATTCAAAAAATGCTAGGAAGAAAAAAAAAACCAAGGCTTGTAATCTAATGATTTGTGCACCAAGCAAGAGCAAGTTATTCTGAAACTGCTTTTGCGGACTTGAGGAATGAAAACTATTGTACTGTGTAAGTGATCTATGCCTTATGCAAGTTGTATACTGCTTTCCATTATTATAAATCTTGAATCAGTTTGTGAACAATAATTAAATGTAGAAATAAATTAAATTGGGTTTTAACAGCCTAAATACAACACATCCAACCCCTCTGAATCATTTTCATTGTCTATAGCAGTAAGGGACGTCTCTCAGGTTTCACACTGGGTAAATAAAAAAAATTGAGTTTGGCTTGATTATCTAATTGGCATCAGCGTAATTGCTTAGAATTAGTCTAACAAATGTATAAGCTAAATGTCCCATTCTGCAGTTTAGTGGCCACATTATGTAACTTCCCAACTGAGTTCGAAGGGCAGACTCACAGTGGTAATCTCACATTTAGTAGTCTAAATGTGAGATTACCACTGCATAAGCCACTGCAACTACCCTCTGCCTATCCAGAAAGGGGAGTAGTTAGCATACTAACTCAAACTCAAACTGGTAAAAAGCATGCAAACTTCAGTTAGGCCTTCAATGATAGTCATGATTTTTGGAAGACTCAAAAACTATGTGCCTATTTTTTCTTAGGAAGCATAACTATTGAGAGAGCAAATTCTCCAATTTTTGGGATCTAGTTGCACCTACTTTCAAGGTCTCCATTTTATCTGGATTCAATTTTAATATATTCATTTTTATCTACCTCATCACTGCATTCAGACAATGATTCAAAACCTTTACAATCTATTCAGATTCTGGTGTTATGGAGACATATAAATGAATAGCATAAAAATACTGATGACATATCCCTTCCCCCCAATTCTTCATTGCTTCTTCTAGGAACTTCCTACAGATATCCACTGATTGCCAAGTTCAGTCATCCAATACTTCTCTTTGAAACTGTATTTGCAAGTTGGAGTGAATTCACCACAGAATACAGCCTCCAACCCCTATCTCAAGAAAATACACTAATGGCAATGAGGTACTTACAACGGTTGTTGAGAGAAAGAATAGAAGAGTGATATTTCTGTTGTTTCTCTCTCCTTCAGGAGACAGCCTTTAGGGTAACTATGGTTGATTCTATCCTCAACCAGGTCTGAACTCAGATTGAAAGAAGGTGAGATAATAAATTTCCCCCAAGAACATGTGCAGCTACCTGAAAGCACCAGTTTCTCAAGCGTCTTGCCCAGAAAATGGATATTTGATAGTGCTCATGAAATATTCGGAAGGCAAAAAAGGTTTCTTCAGCAAACTACCATTCCTTTATCGTTACTTCAGTCAGTCATAATTTAGATTTGTCTGGCTGCCCATCTCAGCAGAACTGACTCTGGATATAGTTTAAAAACAGATAAAGGAGCTAAAGGCAAATTAAAAAATAGTGAACATAACTTGTGTGAAAGTCCAACCAAACAGCCCAACCAGGACAGATACTGTATGTCAGATGGATATGTTCCAATCTATCCCATTCTAACATTTAAAGGCTTTCAGATTGTGCAATTTGAACCTCCATGGCGTGCTATTTCAGAGCAGCTGAAACAACAGAGAAAGTGCATTTCCTAAGTCCTGTTAAATAACATTGCTTAATGAATGGGTTACAAGTTATGGAATGGGTAGATATAATGGAAGACAGGCATTCTACTTAAATACTGTTCCATCATGAATCCACTAAGTCAATTCCCCTTTGGCTAGTTTAATGGGCAAAGTTTAAGAGAATATGCTGGAAGCAATTTTTCCTTCAAACATTTTGCAAATCTGTTGCTGGATCACACTGTAAAGATTTTTAAACAGTTTTCAGTTCCAGCATGTGCTGTGCAAATTGTATTCACTTCTAATTGTTCAGAGCCATGGTGGTGCAGTGGTTAGAATGCAGTATGCAGGCTAATTCTGCTGATTGCCAGAAGTTCGATTCACATCAGCTCAACAATCTGGGTCCTCATCCTTCCAAGGTTGGTAAAATGAGGACCCAGATTGTTGGGCGCAATATACTGACTCTATCTTGTCTGAAATGGTATAGGTTCTCCTGCTTGAGCAGGGGGCTGGACTAGAAGACCTCCAAGGTCCCTTCCAGCTCTATTCTATTCTATTCTATTCTATTCTATTCTATTCTATTCTATTCTATTCTATTCTATTCTATTCTATTCTATTCTATTCTATTCTATTCTATTCTATTCTATTCTATTCTGAGAGAAGACTGTAAATTACTGTGAAGCGGTATATAAGTCTAAATGCTATTGCTTTTTCTAATCAATACCACCATTTGCATTTTACTTCACTAAATACAGATATGCTATAATACAACTGGACCTCTGATTTTACTTTTATATCTGTAACTCACTGCATTGACTCTTTTTTCTTCCCACCTCTCCTTCCACCTTCACCAATTTGTTAGAACTACAGTAAGAGTCTAGAAGTTCTGAAAAATTACCTGCCACTAGAGGTTATTCAAATTCTAGTCTTGATTTATTAGTCTAGATATTTTTAAGGCCATATCTATAGTCTGTAGTTAGCAATTTTGTTGAAATGACACACACAAACAATGAATAATAGTCTTTACAGATGAGCTTATTTTGTTTGCAGCATTATGCACAGAGCAAACATTAAACATTTAGAAAGTAATATTGATTTGCAACTCCATCAAAGTATATCCACATAAGCTTCCTGAGATGTTCCCTGTTGCTATCATTGAATTGTCCTCATGTCAACAGTAAACATAAATCCAATGGAAGGAAAATAAGTAACAATAAAAAGCACTTATTAATTATCATGCTATAAGGAAAATATTTTCCATAACTGACATGTTTCAAGCACTTTCTTGAATGTGCTTTTATATTAAATGTGTATTTGTGTGTCTGTGTGTACCTACATAGACATGTATAAAATATACACTGGCTGACAAAGTACAACACAAGATGGCACTGTTGTCAGTTAATTGAATCATCAGAAAACCCTTCGTATCTCACTAGTTTTTGATTGGTAAGAAAGATCCTTTGTAAGTGCACAAAGGTATATATGTAAAAAGGTTTGAGGATTTAAGGATAAATGCTACACAATCATCTATTTCCTAGCCAAGCATGGGACTCAGAAAGATAGCTCCCCATTTTGCAGTAGCTAGAGCTTTTATAATGACTAAGAATTTGCTGTGCTTATTCAGAAGATGTATAAAATAAAATATTATAACAGTCCAGCTAATTTGACTGTTACAGATTTAATGCAGTTTAAATGTTTTTTAAGGCTAATAGGGGTAGTGTTTGATTTTCATTTTATGATGGTTCAAAGTAATGAGAGTGACAGAAAAAATGATAGACAACCTACCCTTGGACTTACCATCCCTACGGTCACAATGATGACAATTCAGATGTTGACAACTGGGCTAACATTTACAACTGGTTATAACAACCTGTGGTCACATGACTGTGATTTGCTCTTTCCCAGTAACTTTCTGGCAAAAAAAATCAATTTGGTAAACTGGAGTCACTTATAATATGTGATTTGCTTAATGATCATGTAACTCACTTAATGAGTGCTATAAAAATGTAAACTTGGGTCCAGTGATGTGATGACTTGTTCAACAACTGCCCCAATTTACAACAGAAAATCTGGTCCCAGTTGTGGTTGTACGTTGAGGACTACCTGCACACATTAACATCACTAAGATTGTTCTTATTTTATTTGGAAACATGAAATCCTGAAAGTCACCTTTCCATATAGCCCCACCCTTATCCTAATCATACGTTTGTTCCCATTCATCTTCTTCAAGCAGCCCCCAAATCTAAACCTCTGACTTGACCTGTTGGGTACACAGAACTTTAAAATTAAATCGTATCAGTTTTTGAGAATCAGGTGATATTACACTGCTTAAGCCTATGTAATTTTATGTAATTTAATGATTAGGTTTAGACATCTAGAACTATATTTCTCAAATTTGGCAAGTTTAAGATGTGTGGACCAACTCCCAGAATTCCCCAGCTAGTCAAGTTTGAAAACATTGATCTAGGATGAAATTTAAATAAAATTCCTTACCTGTTTATTAGATAAGCTTAGAAAATGCAACGCTGAATTTTGGCAGGGCTACAGTCTCTATTTGCTTTACTGTTTATTTGTTTAATTTTTATTATTTATTTATTTATTGTTTAAATGTATTGGCCACCCAAGTTCACTGGACTCTGGGTGGTGTACAAAACTAGGTAAAATATCAAAACAGCTAAAAACATTTTATTTATTATTTATTTATTAGATTTATAAAGCTGCCAAACTCACACAGTCATAGTTATCCCAAAGATGCTTTTTCATGGACTTCCTTGTTTTTCTTTGCAGATGTTTTGCTTCTCATCCAAGAAGCTTCTTCAGCTCTTGATGTGTTTTAGTTCTTTTTCTTTCCCATCTTTGGTGGTAGGCAGGCCTTCAGCTCAGTGGTGAAGAGTTCTGGTAACTCCCATTTTGTGCTCCTGTGGGTGGTGAGAATCAAAATGTAAATATAGAACTAAAACACATCAAGGAAGCCCTCAGACCTTGTAGCTATCCCAAGTGGGCCTTTTTTAGATTCCAAAAAAGACCCAGCAGGAGCTCCTCCATAACAGACAAAGAAGAAAACAATAAATGAAGCAACGTAGTCATTCCATATGCTGCAGGAATATTGAAAAAGCTCAGGAGGATCTTCAGCCAACACAGCATATGTACATACTTCAAACCCAAGAATACACTAAGGCAGAAGCTTGCTCACCCCAAGGATAAACACCCCAAGGATAAAACACCCAGACACAAATTGATATATGCACACAATGCAGTGAGCCATGTGCAGATCTGTATATTGGCACATCATAAATGCATGGCACAACATAGGAGAACAAACCCATCAGGGCAAGATTCAGCAGTCCATCTGCATTTAAAAGGCAAAGTCCACTCTTTTGAAGACAGCAAAGTCCACATTTTGGACAGAGAGGACCCCTGGTTTGAAAGAGGGGTCAAAGAGGCCATCTATGTCAAAATTGAACAGCTATTTCTCAACAGAGGGGGAGGGATATGACATCATATTGGGGGGGGGGCGAAAGCCCTAATAAGCAGAGCATATACATAGAATGAAGGCTACTGCTAAGCTTGTAAGCCGCCCTGAGTCTTCGGAGAAGGGTGGGATATAAATGGAATTTAAAAAAAATCATCTATCTTCAGTCTACATCACAGTCCTTTCAACAGTTCCAAGAAGGCTCCACAGCCATTTGGCATCAATGAATCTCTAAAAGAATGCAAATGACCTGCTGTCTGTTCCCCACCATCCAGTCAGAGCTGAAGAAGCTTCTTGGATGAGAAGCAAAAATGTCTTCAAAGAAAAACAAGGAAGTCCAGTTGACTCGCAAAAAAGCATCTTTGGGTTGATTGAATCACACAGATAGCCCAGACTAAAATAATCTAATAAATAGCAAAACAAACAAAACAAAATAGGGGGTATTGAACAAATAATAAACATCAACACCAGGCCTGGGACCCAAGCCAGGTTTTCAAAACTTTCCAGAATCTCAGGAAAGAGGGCACCATCCATTTTAAGTGGGAATGCAGTTCTAGAAGGTGAGGGCCACAACAGACAAGGCACGCTTCTTGGGTTCCACAAAACGGCAATGTTTAATGGAGAGGACCTGGAGCACACCCATTCTACTTGAACATACTGGGAAGCAAAAATGAAGGAAGACAAGAGGTCTCTCAGATATTCCATATAGGGCTTTCTAGGCAATAACCAGCATTGTGAATTGCACTCAGAAGCCAGATTGCAGCTTGTGTAGCAGTAGTGACACATGAACACACCAAGAAGTGCCCATTATTGCTGGCACTGTATTTTTAAACCTTGTAGCTTCCAGGTAGTCCTCTAGAGCAGCATTGCAAGAATTTAATTGTTAGGTGATCTGGGAATGAGAGATTGTCTGAAAGACCCTTCAGATTGAGAAAAGAGCATAACTGGTGCACAAGATAGGCAAAGGCCCTCTTGGCCACTGGTGGCCACTTGCTCTTCAAAGAGTAGTTGTAAATCCAGGAGCACCCACTAGTTGCTTATGAGTTTTGATTTGTGATGCATTAAGGCAACCCAGCCACCATATTTTCCCTCTGTCATTCTTTTGAATTTGAATTAGATGAAATGTTACTGCTGTCCTACTGTTAAGAGCGCTTTGTAGGAGCTGCTAAGTAAACCTGTTATGTTACCAACATCTGTTTGGACTTCAAATAATCAAGGAGGCACATCAATCATTTACTTGTTTTTGGATTAAGGAGTAAATAAAACAGACTTACACTTGCAAGTTACTTAGTCTAAAAAATAGCAAAACAACAACAAAATGTTTGGATAAAATTATTGAAATTGATGTATTTAAAAGATCAGAAAGTTGTAGATAATCTCAAGGAGCAAGTATGCCCTTTTTGCTGCATAAAAGAAGATAAACTTTAAAAGGCACGGTGTACAGAATAACAAAGTAAAATTTATTTACTATACAGGAAGTCTGTGACCAGATTTTCTTAAAGAAACACATCTGTTTCCTCCTAACAGATGTTGCCTGAATGCCTAGGGTCCAGACATGTATAAATTAGTTCCCATATACTTTAGAAACATATGGATAAGAAATGGCAGGAAACAGGGAGAACTTTGTTTGGAATTCATATTTTAATGGAACTATCTTCATTCACAAATCATAAAGATTGCCTGAACAAAAATATAATTATACTTTCAAAGTTACATTTTTTTTAAAAAATGAAATAGTGTTCTCCAAGCAGAAGAAAGACTTGATATATGTAAGAAATGCACATCATACAGATAGACATATATGTAGAGAAAGCACGTACAAAACATGCATATAGGTAAAAATAGTGCGCAGTAACATATGTGTGTGTGTGGGGGGGGTCCAAAGTTGTTTTAATGTAGCTTTAACCCATCTATCTATCTATCTATCTATCTATCTATCTATCTATCTATCTATCTATCTATCTATCTATCTATCTATCTATCTACTTACCTACCTACCTACCTATGCCTGGACAAGTCTGTGCAGTTTTCTTGGCAAGACTTCAGAAGTGATTTTCTGCCATCAACTTCCTAGGGCTGACAAAGAGTGACTGGTCCAAAGTCACTCGGATGGCTTTACTCACAGGCTCTGAGGTTTCTAGCCTGGTGCTTTAACCACTATACCAGACTGGCTCCCATTGTTCTTAACTTCACATATAGATTATTTAACACTAGGCATTAGCACTCTAGACCATATCAGATTCATTTCTTTAAAAAAAGTGCTTCTAAGGGTGCAGATCTAGCACTTGCCTGCAACTCTTTTCTTTAATGGACCTTCCTTCACGCCACATAAAACCACACAATGTGCTAGAATAAAAAGCAGCTCCATTTGGAGAAGATAGTTCTGCAGCAAGGTATTTTAGTTTTTTTTATAAATAGGCCTATAAATAATACATGTCCATTTTTTTGCTGTTCTCATTGCTATTGCTATGCAACAGACAGTCCTTGGAGTTTAAATCCGCAGATATTTTTATTGCTTCAGGTCACTGCTGTGTTACTTTGTACAAATAGCACCCAGTGCAGCTCCCCCAGCATATGTTGATTTTTGCATGCCTCGGTGGAGATCATGAAAAGGCAACCTATCATGTGCGCTGAGCAGCTTCACCTGTCTTTAGATTTTGCTAAGTGCCTGCTTTTATGGATCAGTGGAAAAGCCCAGATTGCTCTGTAATTTAGAGATTTTAGGACCAAACACTGGATGTCAGGCTAATAGATGATGGGTAATCAAACTCTGAAGGAATTACCATTTTTCTGTTTTGTTTTTCATACTGAGCCTTCTGTGGCCATTTCATGAAACTGTCAGACAAAATAGCAATAATTATTTTATGTTTACTTTATTCAGATGTCAACAGTATATGCAGCAGTGAAAAAATTGGACATGCAATCCAGCCATGGACTGTTAACTGGTAAAATATTTTAGTCAATTTAACTGTCTGCTTTAGTTTTTAAAGCTCTCCAATATAAAATACAAAGTAATGATAATAAGACAAAGTGACATTGTGCTGCAAACCCAGAAATCCAATTGAAAATAACTTCCAATAACTTAAGAATTCACAACTGCATTCATTGTAACTACTATATCATATAAAAGTGTGAACTGTATATCAAATGCAAATGAATGGAAATGGAACGTCATAGAATTGTTCATGAAAATCCTTTGAATTTGAGTTGAGCTGAAATTACTCACTGATTTTTTTTGAGCCTTTATTTGCAGCAGCCAAGGAAATTGTCTTTTAAAATGTGTTTTTCAGCACTTGTTGGAAAATGGTCAGACCTTTCTTTCTTTTATATTACACTCTCTTTTCCTTCACCTTTCTTTCCCTTGGTTATATCAATACTGTTATGCCATGTTTGGTTGATCATGGCTACCTTTGTGAAAAATATGCTAATACAAGCCAGGCCCATATGGCAATAGTGGCTGAGGAACACTAATAGCAGTCCCTTCACAAACTTTCTTTCTGTCATAGGAACTCCAGACCTCATTTTAAAATCTTATTCTCATTGCTGTTACTAGGGATATGAATACCAAATCAGGCCAGTATAATGTTAGGTGCAGGCCTGAGAATTGAGTGCTGCAGTCTTGTGAGGCATTTTGTTCTGTCTAATAACAGAGTGTTGATTGGGTAGTTTTGATGTCCCCTCCCCATATTGATGGAGAAGTTGTATTGAATGCATGCTTTGTGTTCCATCATGTTTGCCCTTAAACTGAGATTAGCAACTTAGTCCTGAAGCTACATGTGGCCTTTGAGTTCCCTTTTAATGGCCCTGAAAGGTCATTCTTTCTGAAATGTAGCCATTTTGAAATGGGTTCCTGCCATTTTGAAATGAGAGATCAATAGAAACTCTAATGTAAGCCTCAGGTAAGTATATTACAGTTGAAAAAGCCCAAACTCTCCTCATCCCAAACACATCTCTGATGACTGCCTCTTTTCATGTGAATTTGTGCTATATATTGGATTAGCACAAATAAGCACGTGACTGCCATTTTGTAAATGGGAAAGCTTCTGCCTACTGTCATTTTAGTGTTCTGTAACATGTCCTCAAAATTCCAAATGTGCCCACCAAAAGGGGAGGCAACTATGTTGAAAAAAGAAGGCTAGATTGTCTCCACAAAATTTCAGATCAAGACGAATACAACCCAAGCCACAGCTGTTGTTTATTTGGATTTAGAGGCCACCCAACTTCCAGACAACTCTGGATAGTTTATATTTTAAAAGTAAGAAACAATAAAATGAAGAGGAAACCTCCACTTACCCCACCCTCCACATTTAACTTTATAGTATAAATTGGCCAAATAATCACAGAAATCCTGTGTCAGATTCCAGTGGTGGAAAACAAAAGATTCCTCTAGCATTTGTGGAAGGCACATAGCCAAAATATCATCGGAGAATCCTACAGATCTCGTGAGGTAATATTCTCAGCAGATCTCAGTCTTTATTATTTGGAATTTTGGATGAAAAGCTTATACAAACTGTATTTCCAAGCATTGCTTGAATGAGACAGTTCATCCCATAGATCCCAGTTCTACTAATAGATAGTGATGCAGTTGCCAGAAGTAGCGGGGGGGGGGGAGAGATGAGACATAGCTTCCAGAGAACTGGTGTGCAATATAGGCTTAATACATCTAAGCTGATCAGTAGTCCTCAGGTTCATTAGAAGACTCCATCTGAAAGTTAATACTCATTATGACTCCATGTTTGAAATGGGATGACTATCTTTGCCTTTGGCAGCAGAGGTATACAGTGCTGACTTTCATTGGGCTGGCTTCAGTCCGATAATCAGTGGATTCATGTTGTGAAAATGCTGTTATGATGACTTATAGCCACTCCAAGCCTTAAGATCCTGCAATTTAGGTTCCTGACTTGACAGAGAGACTTACAGTATGCCAGAAGACAGATGGCAGCTGGATCTCACTTACCATGAAAAATAGGAGCTCCGACATAAGAATCCTACAGTCACAGGCAGTTCCATCACCCTGCTTAGAAGAGGAATATGAATTAAAGCATTCCAAACAGATGGTTGTCTAACCTCTGCATGTACATATCCATAGGTATATAATATATGAAAGTTCCAGCAAAAGTTGAACAAATATATTAATGCTTCTATGAAAGTTAATAAGGGTTTCAAAGAGATTCTTTCTTGTGGAATCACACTCTCATTTTACAACCTTGTTTCAAGGTAGTAAATTTTGTTTAATTCCCATCTGGAATAGCATCTTGGAATGTATGAATGCTCAGTGAGTATGTGAACAATAATAGCAAAAAATGTGGCCCCATTATTATTTAATTTATACATCAATGACTTGCCTGGGTTAATGAAGGATACCATGGTACACATGCCGATGATCCTAAATACTTACTGTAACAGCTTGCTTTATGCTGATGATATGATTTTATTATCATACTCACAAGTAGGGTTACGTAGGCTATTAAGAAGATTTAGCTCTTATTGCCAGGATTACTCCCTAATCATTAGCAAATCCAAATTGAAAATAATGGTGTTTGGAAGAAACCATCAGAGACATAAGTGGCAATTAGATGGTGAACCAATTGAACAAGTTAACACCTTTGTATATTTGAGTGTAATTTTTTCCAAGACTGGATCTTGGGCCTGCCATCATCAACAGAGTACATTTAGAGCAAAAGCCCATTTGAATTTATTGCTCAAACTAAAGAACCATAGTTACCCAGGGTCCCTAGCCCCATTAATCAAGGTTTATAAGGCTAAGGTTACCACAATGCTCTTGTATGGAACAAACACAGTCCCAGCATTTCAGATGTATTTTGGGTGTAGATCCAAGAACATCTGCTGCAGCAGCTAGAACTGAATTGGGAATTCATACAATTCATGCATTATCTAAAATTAGAGCTTATAACTACTGGTGCAAAGTTAATGAAATGGAGACTGATAGACTCCCCAAGTTATGCCTACTAGAGCAAATAAAACTACAATTACAAATCTCCTGGATCACCAAACCAACAAATTTTGTAAGAAGCTGTGGCCCTCCCATCTCTTGCGTAACAGGAGAACAATAAAAAAAAAGAGTTGCCCAAAGACTTAAGGATATAGAAGCACAAACTGATATAGCTATCCTTGGTAAGGTGGGTAACTTGAAATGGCTGAGTAAATACAAACATACTTTTCAAGTAGACAGTTATTTGAAGTCACAACTCCCAAAATATCTCAGGGAGATATTTACACGAGCGAGATTCGAACAGCTTGACACAATGGTCAGATATGGGAGATTTCATGCTATACCCTATAATGAATGTCTCTGCATTTGCGGAGCAGCAGAAGTAGAAGACCTGGCTCACATCCTATTTGACTGTTGCCTGTATAAGAGGGTGAGAGACATGTATCTTGATCTATATACCAAACGAATGACCCATTGGGATCCCCATATCAAAACAACTTACCTTATGTCTGGCCAGAACTTGAAAATAACATTTAACGTAGTGCAGTACTTAAACAAAATGGTCCAGTCGAGATCTGCATATGTGGGGCTGATTGGGGTAGATTTCAAGGGCAACTCCGAAATATAATGTTATCATATTTTATCTATATCTTAAATTATTGTACATTATTACAATTTCATTTTAGATTGTATTTTATTACCATTCCATTTTAAATTGTATTTTATCAAATTCCATTTTAAATTGCTTTTATCAAATTTTAGTAACAATTTGTGCTGGATCTTTGCATTTTGATATGGCCCAAGGGCTAATCAATAAAGTTGTTGTTGTTAATAACAAAAAAATGCCTTAATACTAAAGAATCATAAGAGAGAAGATGGCAAGGAAGTTACAAGCAATAGGGACAAAGCAGAGCTGCTTAGCTCATTCTGTGCTTCAGTCTCCACACAAAAAGAAATTATAGCACAACATACCAAAAAAATATTGCAAAAGACAAACTAGAAACAAAAATGATAATAAGCAAGAAAATGGTAAGAGAACACCTATTTGACCTTGATGAATATAAATCACCAGGACCCAACAGATTACATCCCAGAGTTCTGAAGGAGTTGGCAGATGTTATCTCAGAACCATTGCACCACATCTTTCAAAAGTCCTGGAGCACCGGATAAATACCTGAGGATTGGAAAAGGGCTGATGTGGTTCCCATCTTCAAGAAAGGAAAAAAAAGAGAGACCCAGGAAACTACAGACCAATCAGTCTAACATCAATACCTGGGAAGATCCTGGAAAAGATAATAATAATAAAAAACCAGATCTGCGAACAACTAGATGCAAAAAAAGTTATAACTGCTAGCCAACACGGGTTTATTAGAAACAGATCATGCCAAACCAATCTTATTTCATTCTTTAAGTGACCAAATTAGTAGAGCAGTGAAACGCTGTGGACATAGTATACTTAGATTTGAGTAAGGCATTTGACAAAGTAGACCACAATTTACTCCTTGGTAAGCTGGAAAAAGGTGGAATAGACAACATCACCACCAGATGGATTTATAGCTGGCTGACAAACCATACTCAATGAGTAGTCCTCAATGGTACTACATCCACATGGAGAGAAGTAAGCAGTGGGGTACCACAAGGCTCTGTTTTAGGCTCAGTACTTTGCAATATCTTCATCAATGACTTAGATGTGTGTGCGTACAGAATATACATATTCTTCTCAGCTTTACTGCTGTGAGCTGATGCATATGCAAATACATGTTAAAAGACTCTTTTTAAACCCACTTCACTGTGTGCTGATGTGTATAAATGCTTGCCTTTTAAAACAAATGCAGAATTAAAAGACTCATTTTTAGACTGTTGCTGTACACTAATGCTCATTAAAAGGCTCTTTTAAAGCTCATTACTGTGCACTCATGTGTATTTAAAGTCCATCGTTGTGTGCCAATGCACAATGATGCTTAGGATATTATAAACAAATTCCTGAAACATGCATCACTGGTCAATGAACTGTTTCATAACTTTTGAATGTCCACTGAAAGGTTGGATAGTTAAAAAATGGGTGATGATTTTTGAGAAATGCAACAATGTCCTCATAACTGAATCACAGATCCAGCTCTGGAATGGTGTGATATCTACTTTCAAAAGGATACAGCATCAGACCAGCAAGTACTACTTCTCAAAGCTTGAGATGGGTGGAAAGAGTGCTGAAGATGGATTTCATTTCAAGCTTAGTTTTGAGCCCACACAAAATTAGTCAGACCTGCTATTTCCTAATACACAACATTTGTTAAAAATCATGTGCCAAAATCAGCCTTGTGATTTTCAGAAGGTATCTTCCCCTGCAAAGTATGTGTGTGTGTGTGTTTTCATTGTTTTTGACCATACAATATAATTTGAAGGTGAAGGATTTTGAAGCTAGTGGTCTTGAAGGAACTTCATAAGCATTTGATTTCCAGGTAACAGGTGGACATAAAGCATGGATGCATCTACAAATTTTCTTTTATGCCACATCTGCATCTTCATTCTAGAACAGAACTTTATTATTCAATATTACAAGAAACGAGGAGGAGTGTCTGTGGATTTACATACAGGTAATCCTTGAGTTGCAAATGTTCCTTTAGCGAATGTTCAAAGTTACACAATAAGCACCTCCTAGTGCTTACAAGCAAGTCCTGAAATTACGAATGTTGCTGCACAACAGCAGTCGTTCACCCTTATGAATGACTGCAGTGGCACTGCAACATTCACCCTGGTTATTCCCTCCCTCCCCCTCTGCCCTGGTTCTCCCAGGGCATTAGGCCTTCAATACTCACCCTGTGAAGAATGAGATCCTTCACTTTCTTGGCTGCTCCAGGTCTTCGGTGCATTCTCAGAGAATGGAGGCCTAAAGTAATGCAAGATCACAAGAGATCTCACACTACTGATCTTGTGTAATCTCATGGTACTTTAGGCTTCTATTCTCTGCAACAGAGAATGGAACCAAAGCCGGGGGATGCTTCTGCATGCCTGTGGAGGCTGGATACAGGCATTGGACCCTGTTTCCAGGGCACTGCTGCCTGGAAGTGAGGCCAGGGGACACTTCTGTATGCTTCCAGAGGCCTGATCTGGGCATTGGAAGCCTTTTCCAGGCTGCTGTTGCCCAGAAACGAGCCTCCGAGGGGCCACGGAAGCATCCCCCGGGCTCACTTCCAAGGGGAAGTGGCCTGGAAAAAGCTTCCAATACCCAGATCTTGCCTCCAGAGGCACACAGAAATGTACCCCAGCCTCAGATCTGGGTGGCAGCAGGAAGCGCAGCAGAGAGGAAATGGATCTTTTCAAAGTGAGTCCGGCATGGCAGGAAGGGAGGGGGAAGCATGAGGTATCTTAGTCAGGAAGGCCTTAGGGGCCTGTTCCATCACTAGGCCCTCCATGGCCTTCCCCACCCTGAGATACCTCATGTGTAGTTAACTAGCCAAGCATTCGCCCATGCATTTGATTAGCGAATGCGTGGGCGAAAGCAGAGAGTAAATCGTGTTCAAGGTACGAGATTCACTCCCATGAATTTTTGAGTTACTAATGGAGTGGGCAGGCTCCATTACATTCATAACTCGAGGACTACCTATATTTCATTCATTGCCATATTGTTGTTTGTTTGCACAGGAAACTTTTAATCATCTCTAGTGAGGACAATTAACAGCTTGCCTTCAGAAATTGTGGGTGCTTCATCACTGGAGGTTTTTAAGAAGAGACTGGATAGTCACTTGTCTGAGATGGTATAGGTTCTCCTGCTTGAGCAGGGGGCTGGACTAGAAGACCTCCAAGATTCTATTCTATTCTATTCTATTCTATTCTATTCTATTCTATTCTATTCTATTCTATTCTATTCTATTCTATTCTATTCTATTCTATTCTATTCTATTCTATTCTATTCTATTCTATTCATGCAACATCAGACTTGTTCCAAAAATGTGGATTCTATAAAAGTTCCATTTAAATGTTTTCAACATTTCAGGGAAGTGTTTGAGTTTTTGAAAGGAATATAGTATGTATGTGCTATGACATTTTAGACTTGAGTTAAATGTTCTCTTCCAGTGGCTTTACTTGCTTCGGAAATGGGTAGCCCTGGTATATTTGAAGACTGCAGCTTAAAAATGTCCTGAATGATCTACTGTTTCAAGAACTTCATTCCTTCCATCTTGCTTTCTTTTTGCAATACAATGTAAGATAGCAGGGTTTCCTCAAAAATGGGATGTGTGTGATAGCCCTATTTCCTTCCACAAGACTTTACAATATAAATTCTCAGATCCTAGTGGAAAATACGCTGTCAGCCAATGAGAAGCTCCTCCTGGCCTATTTGAGTTTAACACTGCAACAAAATGAACGCAATCACCATAAAAAGTTGTGGATTTAGTAAAGAAAGTGGCCTGAATTGAGATTCATGGATGGTGCAAAGCTGTTTTGCAGCTGGATTTTTTTGTCCCAGCAAGACATTGTTTTTCAGGAGATTAGCATTTTGTACAAATTAGTCCCTGAGCTCAATAGTTGCAAGGATCAACTCATTGGCAATATTCTTCCCTAAAGTGTTATTGTACTAATTAATGCAATATACCCACAGCCAAAGAGTCAGCTAATTACTTAGCTCTGATTGTTGATATCCAGCTTTTCTTCCAGAGCATTATAAGTGAATAAATGAAGTGGATTGGCCTCTTTATTAGGAACTGAACCAATCTTCTGGTGGGATCTTTCAGATTATATATTTATTTAGATCACGTCTATGCCAGCAAATACTCTTCATTGCTTTGGATACTTTACAAAATAGAAGAAAGACTGTAATAAAATCTCATTAAAAAACAAGAACTATAAAACATTAAAATCTAAAACAATAAACTTGCAACATTAAAACAGCAGAACATTAAAAGGCTTGGTATTTTATTATTTATTCATCCAAACACCTGCCAAGTGCAAGCTGCTGTCATGGGCTGGGAACAGGGTAGCCAAATGGCCACCTGCTCCTGTTTCTATCTGCTGGACAGCCAAGATTCACCAGCAGTTGCTGTGGGAGGTGCATTCCGCTTTTGTGAAGTTCAGTTGAAACTCACTTGGTCTTCACTTTCTACAGTATACTGTGAAGTAGACTGAATGCATTTCCCCACCATCTTTAGCTTCTCTAATGTTCTGATTCATTTTTATCAGATTCAAAATGTTATTATGAAAGCACCATGAATATGGACTTTGGCTTCTGGTTTGTTTACTGGGCAGATTAAAAGTATAATGCAGGTAGTCCTCCACTTACGACCACAACTGAGACCTAAATTTCTGTTGCTAAGTGGGACAGTTGTTAAGTTAGTCATGCGGTTGTTAAGTGAATCTGGCTTCCCCCATTGACTTTGCTTGTTAGAAGATCGCAAAAGGTGATCACGTGAGTCAGTTGCCAAACATCTGAATTTTGATCAGGTGAACGTGGAGATGCTGCAATGGTTGTAAGTGTGAAAAATGGTCATAAGTCACTTTTTCAGTGCTGTTGTAACTTTGAATGGCTACTAAATGAACTGTCATAAGTTGAAGTCTTCCTGTAACAATATATCAGAAAAAAAACTGGAAAAATGTAACTCCTCACCAATCTCAATGACTGTGGAATATGCTGTAGCCATCAGAGTATGTTTTTTTAGTGTTATGCCTAAAATTTTCGGTGAAATTATGTAGGCTTTGCTATTTTTCTTAAGCACACAAATTTATATCCTGTTGATACAAGCATTTCAGATAGCCTTGGCTTTATGCATGAATTGTGGAAGTATTTGAAATAGTTACAACTTGTTCTATCTACGTATAGTCCATCATCATTGCATCAGTGTGAATTCCTTATTTTGTGCTTTAGTTCTTGGATTTATGATCATTTTAATTTGACTCCAAGGCCATTCTAAACTACATTAATTATATACTCTGGAATTTTGTTTATTTCTGTTTTCTTTCACATTAAGTATGGAAATGAGGGATTGAGTCTTTCTAACATGCTACTGGTCTTGTTCTTTAAAGCTGCAATTTGCCTTGAGAAACCAGCAGTCATTACTGCCATGATGCAATTAAAAACAACAACCTGATTTTTTTTTAAAATCCCATTTATATCCCACCCTTCTCCGAAGACTCAGGGCGGCTTACAATCTAAGCACAAATCAATGTGCTTAGCAATAGCCTTCATTCTATGTATATGCCTGCTTATTAGGGCTTTCGCCCCACCCAAGCGGCATTATTACAAAGTCAGCTTATTGCCCCCAACAATCTGGGTCCTCATTTTACCTACCTCAGAAGGATGGAAGGCTGAGTCAACCTTGAGCCTGGTGGGATGCGAACCTGCACTAATTGCAGGCAGCTGGTGTTACTTAAGGAGGCATTAGCCCACTGCTCCACCAAGGCTCTTCTAACCTACAGTAGATTGATTGATGGGTGAGAATAAAATGCATTAGTTATTTGCCAAGTCCATATCAGGCATCTACTGGCTCCTGGGGGAAGGGCTTTCTTCCTTCATGACATCTCCTTTATTACTGGAAAGGGGTACCTTTTCGTCCAACCATGATTCTTCCAAATAGGGCTCAATCCATTTTCTTTTACACCAAGTCTCCTTTCTAGACATGGTAAACTAATCTTAATATATAATCAAATATTTAGTAAATTAAACTGGATAAAGTAGAGAAATGGCTGGGCAGGGGATAGAACATATACTGTAGCTCAACACATCTTCTTCATCATGGATGTAGAGCTGTTTTGGAATACAGTTCCAAGTGCTGGTTTGATTATGAAACCCCACACAGCTTGGGTCCTTGTTATCTATGAAAGAATCTTCTCAGTCTGAATCTGCCCACCCTGAATTCAACTCAGTAGGGAATGTTTCGGAAGTCGGGTGGGAGGAGATAATGCTTCTGGTTATAGTACTGTCTCATTGAAGTAGTCTGACACATGGGTATCCACAGGAGCCTCCTGCTTTCATGACAAAAAGTAGCATCATGCCTTCATGCTGCAAGCATCATTTCTTTGTGACATCACATACAAAAAGATCTTATTAGAATTACAATAAAAATATAGGTGGGATATGGCACTGCCTATCTCCTGTTTACAACCCAGTTCTTTCAACAAAGGTGCTTCAAAAGGCAAATGGACTTTGTTTTAGCCTTTTGAAGAAGCACATTTGGAACAACCATGACCTGGCTGACTGAGAATCTCCATAGACAGTCCTTTCAGCAGTTCCATTTGACTATTCAGTTGAATCTGAGTGCACAGACAAACCTCCAAGTGGCCTCAACAACTCTCAGAAAGAGTGCTAGTGACCAGATGATTGCAAGGAATATAAATGTTTCCATTCTCCACCATTCAGTCAGAACTGAAGAAGCTTCTTGGATGACAAGGGAAATGTCTTCAAGGAAAAACAAAGACAGTCTAGTTGCCTCTTGAAAAAGCACCTTTGGGATTCCTGTAATTTCTTGCAATGTCTGTTTCATAATCTGTCCTATTTTGAAGAGTAGGCTGATACGTGAATAACTGCTCAGCCTGATCCTGCCTCCTTGATATAAATGTTTAATAAGAATGTGCTCAGAGTCACATTCTTATGTGAGGTCAGAGTGGTGAAGGCTATCATGCTGACCCAAGAGTTCTGAGAGTTGAATCCACACATCGTCAAGTTGCCAAAGTTGAGAAACACTGCTCAACATTATAGAGCACACTGTCCTTAGAAATATTATTGATTAAATGTATTTGCTGCCCATCTCACCACAAGGTGAGAAATAAGTTTGGTTTGTTTGTTATATTTTTGTTATATCCTGGAGCTATTTTTTGCCAATTTTTCAGATGATAGTGTGATTGGGGATAACCATCTTATTCTGCTATTAGGTTAATGCTTTTAATATGGATTTGTGTGAATAATGTTGCTTCCTTACTGTGTACTACTGTGTATTCTCATTTTAGAGATCTATAACATTTGCAAATGTGTAAATTAATAGATACTTATAGAATACCACAAGGATAACATGAGATACGACAGAAAAGTAAAAATTAACTATGTTATAATACGTTTCTGTTTAACCTAAATTACAGGGATGTAGTTTGTGGGACCCTATCACTGCTAGTAGAGTAATTATTAAATACACAAGTTGTTTTGGGCCATCACTAGCTGAAAAAAAATCTGGTTAATATTTAAATATGCTCAGCACTGATGTTTGCATAATTAAACAGTGCATCAGTGCTGATCACTCAGAATAATTTGTCTTCTTAATAGGGATTTTGTAATATACAACCAAATTTTTGAAATATACAACCAAATAGCAGTATTTGTGTCAATTGGATTAATTTCTGCTGTGTGGAGAAACTGATCCCAAATGATGAAAAAAAATCCAGGAGACCTGATTTGGCTTTTAATGCATTTGTTACCAAAGCAATTGATAAAGAATTGCTGTTCATAGATATTTAAATCTGGGCTGTGTTTTTGTATAAAAGTTTCCTGTAGGTTTCCCCTAGTTTCTCAGCTTTGTGGGCAAATCTGCTATCTATTTTTAGCTGGGCACAAATAATCTTTCAATATTCTCCATCAAATTTGTAGGCATACATGTTGGAGAATTATTTCTCTGAATTTTTCCTAGGAAAGGAAAAAACCCTCCAGCACCAATGCTACTGAATAAGTTCTGTAAGCTCTATTACAGGAGTATCAAAGTGCCGGCCCACAGGCTGGATGCGTCACCAGGAAACTGCGTCCATCCCATTGCTGGCAATGGAGAACAAGCTCCGATATGTCGCGCGACATCACATGATGTTGCAAGTTTGACATGTCTGCTCTATTATGATTTACTCCTTTGGGTTTTGATTGAAACATGAGAAGCCAAGGAAACTGATGATGGCTGGAGACATGATTGTAGAATGAAAGATAGATCATTTCCAGATCCCTCTTAACCACCTTGTTATTAAGTGCAAAAAAGAGAATACCCCCTTTCTTATGAAATAATTTCTAATACAAACTTGCTTTAATCAAACTGAATGAGAAATTATATAAAACAGAGAATTTCTTGTGCAGGCTAATTGACACGGTGCTTCAGAATCTGCACTTTCACAATGAGCATTTTCAAGATCAGCATTTTTTTCTTTGTGTGGGCTGAACCACTATAGACTGGGATCAAGTTAAAAGATGGAAGGGATTCTGGACTTCTGGTTTGCCAAGCCAGCCGACATGGACGTCTGGAGGACGGCTCCCATCTTCCATGTCCAGTTTCGCATCACTGGGGGGTCCTAAAAGGGCCAAAGAGTCGCCCTGGAGGGGCGACCAGTAAGAAGGGGCTTTTGCAGAAATACGGGGGAGCTGTAACCCCCCCCCCATTAGTGCCTGCATTCCCTTCGTACCAGTGGACGAAAGATGGGCCATAGTAATATGGCCAGTTACTAGGCTGCAGACAGCCAAAGTCAAACTTACCATCAGGCAAACTTACCATCAAACAAGCGGTGAGCAAGCTCAGGGGTGTTTTTTTTTAAACGTTGGAAAAAGAAACAAACTAAAAGAAAAGAACTTTCAAAGCACTTGGGGGACACCCAGTGGCTAAACCTGAAATTGCAATCTGATTTTCTTTCAAAAATAATAATAAGAAAACATTTAAGAAAAATAAGATAAGATTAACCTTGAATACCAGATGTAAAACTCCACCATGGAAGAGTTTCAGAAACAAATCTATGCTATGTGGGAAATATCCTACCAAACCTATCAGTTCCTTTCTACAGCTGGCCATGAAATAAGAGCTTTTGGAAAAGAATTAGAAAACATCTCGAAGAAACAAGCTCAAATTGTGACTACAACTAATATTTCATCGGGACAGAACTTAACAGAAGAATTAAATACATTGGCAGAAGAATTAACTATTCAACAAGCACAGACTTTTGAAGACCAAAATAAGAAGGTGGAACAAAATTTATTTAGCCCAGGATAATTATATCAAGAGGTGAAAATAATGAGAAGATTTGGCACTGTTAACAGACTCCTCAATCCTTCAAAAACAGAGACTGAAGGACTACTTCAATATGATATAACAATACAAGAATGCTTTGATGATCCTGAGGCAAAAAAGTGAAAAATGACATGGCAAAGGAAGAAAGCAAGAATAAGATTGAAGAAATATGGACATACTTAAGAGACCTGAAATGGATAATACCAAAATAGACAGGATTGTACTTGGATTATGAGAGATTGTTTTGATGAGTAGATAAAAATACTGACTAATTAAAAAAAACAAAATACAGATGTATGAATACTAACATTGAAATATTGAGCTCTTTAAATGAAATGGATTAAGATGTATATATGTTAAGAATGATATAATGTAACTAATGTACTTGGATGTAGTAACATGAAAGGATGTATTAAATGTTGAAATGGGAGAAATTTTGGTTAATTTTCAATATGTGGAAACTATAAATGAGAAATAAGAATATTATATTGTCCTCTGTCTTTTTTGTTGATTCAGCTGTCTGAATCTAATATTATAATATTATACTATGCTATAAAATTCTTATGCACTCTAGGTTAGTGAGAAACTGGAAATTTCAAAGCAGTACCTTTCCTCTGTTTCTCACTTGCTAAAGCATAAAAACCACAAGCATCATCAAATCATAATGGAAAAACATTTTAAGGGTGGGATGTTCCATTACACATGGGGTTGACTTTCTAGGTTAGTGGGCACATTTAGAACATGGAGTGTATTTTGCAGAAACTGGGAAGGGTCCTGTGGCACTGTAGAGTGATGCTAGAGATTGCTGGTATTTTGTTTTAAATATAAATAATATATTAATATATACAACTGGGTAATGTAGGGAATTGTTGAACAAAGAGGTATCTGAGAGCATACCGATGTTCATAAGCACCATAGTGCCTCTTTGACTTATTCAATTGAATCTTTTGATGAACATTTAGTATTTAAATTACCTGCCCAAATGCCTCATCTGTCACATTTTAACATGATTAAGAAACAAAACTAAGGATTGGGTTATGCTGCTGCTACAGATGGATTATGTATAAAAATTTCAGTTGGTACTACAGTCATTTTCCCATATCAAATTATACACTCCACAGGGGAGAAATCAAGGCCTATGTTTAGAAACTCTGTTCAACTAGTCATCAGCTGTTAAGCAACTTTAAATGTCTACCATTACTCTAAGGATCTTAACAGCTTTGGTTTGAAACACTTTTGAGACTATCTATTTTAAGTACAATACAGATGAGGTAATCTGATGGTACCACCTTGGCTTTTTATCATGTGCATGTTAAATTTGTAAAACAGAAGTTTTGTCTAGATGGGAACAAGTATACTACAATGCAATATAAAAACATCCTGCCTTTAGAAAGCTAAGGTATTAGGGGAATGGATTGTATTTAATCATTTTCCTAATGTAACAGTTTTTTATATGTGGAGGATTAAGATATATGTACTTTGAAAAGATAAAATTCATGGGCTCAACCAAATTGGACAACTTTTTATTCATTCAGATGAAGCAGATTATTGGGACCCTTTTCATTTGCAGTTCAGGCTGGATTATTGCTCTCAAAAATCATTAATTGCATTTATGGATGACTTTTGGAAAGTTCAGGATAATCCTCCAAACTGTTTTGGCAGCTTTTGATACCATGGACTGGTGGTGCGCTGGTTTCAGGGGACATACTATTTTGCCATGTTAGTGCAACGGATTCCTCTCAATAGAATTAGTAAAAAATTTGAGGGTCCTTCTTGACTTACAGTTTCTGCTTTAGGAGCAGGAGACAGCTGTGGACAGGGGGTCTTTGCACAGGTTCAGCTTGTGGCTCAATTGTACCCTTTCTTGGACCTTAGTAATCTTTACTGCAATGCACTCTACATGGCTATCCTTGAAGACCACCTGGAAGTTACAACTAGTCCAGCATATATCAGTAAATGCAGATCTGAGTGTTTCATGCTTTGCACATGTTCAAGTGTACTGCATGTGCCACAGAGGGTCAGAGTAGCTTTCTGGGTGCAATTCAAGGTGCTTGTTATCACCTTTGAAGCTGAAACTGGCATGGGACCAGGTTATTAGTGGGACTGCCTCACCTTGAAGCTATCTTCCTGTCCATCAGGTCTGATAATGTGGGTATGTTCTAGATCCTTTTCTTTAATTTTGTCATCCCGATCCTTTGGAACAGCCACCCCAGATATTTGAAGGGCCCCATCCTACAAGCTTTTTGGAAGACTAACAACCTGGCTGTTCTTTGGCTAGGATAGAAGTGAGTCTAGAAAATGTAAGAGAATGGGGAGTCTAACTCATATTGCAATGCTGTGATTGGGATATGTGGTGTGATAATGGGGATGTTTGGTTTATTATGTTTTTATTTAGTGATATTGTGATCCATCTAGGATTATCTTGATAAGATAGGTGGCCACATAAGTTTTTAAATAAACAGCAGAACTCTCACAGATCTATGCTAGCTTTGCTATGGGTGTCTCCTCAGATTATAGTGATCTCCACTTATTCAGAATAGTATATTGGGTAAAGATGGTAAACAAAATTCATCTGAACTGTAAAACACCCCAATTTCATCTATAGGAAATTAGAGCTTGCCCTTGATAGGTATTGGAATGAAAAGATAAAGAGATGGTAGATGTTGCCATTCTCTATCTATTTCCAACAGTCACATGCACCACAAGTTGATTCATTAACTAAATAAAAAATACTGCACTTCTCTAAAACAATTTTGTTTTATGGTCTCTAAAAGAAATAGTAAAGAGTGAAAAGAAGGCTGAAAAGGAGTAAGGCTTAGATAACACCAAACCTTAATTCCTATTCTTTTTATAATTAGATAATAATTGGGTCTTTTGGTAAGTCAATGAGTTTAGGAACAGCAGGTATATTGTAACTTCTCCTTTGACAATGGTAATGAAAAATGTGAAGAGCTATGTATTAAACTTGCAATTGGTGGGTGTAAAGATGTATAATATATCTTTTCACAAGAATAGCTGCCTTTAAGCCACCTAGAGTTGTAGGAGAGATGGGAGGCTTAAAAATTAATAAATAAATGAAATAAAGATATTTTGCATTTTCCAATCCTTCCTCCTAGAGATACCTCCATCTGTAATGACCAGCACATTGCTAGTATAACAGCTATATTTTGTATAGAACACTTCATACATTCATCAACTACAGAAATGATAAACAATTCTGCTGAGAGTACCTCAGCATAAACATAAACAATTGCAATTCCTTTGTTTGTCCTTTATAGTCTTACAGGTGGGACTTCATTTTGCTCAGCGATTGGATTCATCAACTCTTCATGCCTCAATAATTCCTGAAATTCTCTTCCCATTAAAAATAAATATCCTATTTTATATTCTTGAGATGCTACACATATTTGATTGTCTTCTCTACGATGGCATATATTGGAAACTATAAAATTATAATACAACTATTAATCCTATGTATCTGCTTGTACCTAATTTTTTTATTAAAAATATATTGCAATCCAGCTGGCTCATAAATTACAGTGTGGTTGAAAAGTCTCTTGTTGGATTACTCCTGAAGCAGAACATATTGAAGTAAGGGGTATGGCTTACTGATTAATATTTTGACTTTATGGAGATGATGATGAGGTGAGACAGTTGTCTGACTACATGCAGGGCAATTCCAAAGAAGAATTGTTATAAGAAACATACTGATGAGGTACCAGAGAAAAAGCAGTCCTTCAGTGGGAAATACATGGGTTGTCTTTTCTGTGCTTGTGATTGACAAGTCATAAAAATGATATATCCTATGTAAATTCATATCACATTTGACGTTAGGAATATACAGTCCCTTCAGAAAGTTTCCTTCTAAGTATGGTTTTAAGGTGATGACTTGGGGGTATTTTATTAACTTTTTAATTAATTATCTTAAATTGAAAGACAAATGTCTGTAAGTCACCTTGGGTCACCTTGTAAGGTGGCATACAAGTTTGATCAATAAATAAAATAAAATTTTAGTCATGGGTGTATTTGCCCTTTAGATTGGTCCTAGGCTACATTTTTGTAGGGTGACCATTTATAGACCATTCAAAATGAAGTGTTGCCTCCCCTGCTCCAGCATTGCATATGTTTTATTTATGTGAATCTGATTAGTGTAAGAGGGGTATTTTCAGGATTCCAAATCAAACAATAACAAACAAATAGAAATAGGTAAAATAGAGAGTAACTTTAAGTGCACATGTCTAGAAAGGAAGATGTTAGGTGCAAGTATGTGTGGGGTTTGTGCAGGTGCAGTCATACAATACATATAGATGCATATGTGTGTTTTTAAGACTGAATTTATACTGTCTGCAATTCTGGCTCATAATGCAATAATGTGCCTAAAGTAATATGACAGGTGGTATACATGGTGGAGGAAACTGGTCTCTCCAAATTCTCCAGAGCATTTGTGGATGTTGAAATATATTTTTATCAAATGCTCTCAGGGTCAAGAAGTAAAATAGGTGAAGGTTATTTACACTGGTGAATTTAATGTTTTAAGAAATAAAGCACTATGTTTATATGAAAATGACCTTTTAATTAAGAATGGTGAAGAGTTGAAGTATTTCAAGAAATACTCTTGTAGTTCCCAAGTATATCTGCAATTCTCCATCCTATTCATGAATGGAGATTTTTGGCAAGCCCATTTTACCAAGATATTTTAAAGAGAATGCTGAAATCCTGCTGTAGTTCAGAAAAAGCTCAGAAAAAAAGAGGATACTTAAAATGCATATTAATAAGCTGCTACAAGAAGTAACAGCAGTCAAAGACTGACTATAGACTGAGTACCAACAATGGCATGACAAAGTAGCAACTATTGTGCATTGAAATATCTGCAAGAAATACCATTTGTCTGCAAGCAAGAACTGGTGGGACCCTAAACTAGAGAAAGTAATAGAAAATGAAAAAGCTAAAATGCTCAGCTAAAATGTGCTTCCCCCATAACATTCCAGACTTGACCATGTCAACAAGAAAAACAAAACAAGTCTGGATGGTAGACATGGCAGTACATGACAGTTCTTCCTAAAGGAAAAAGCAATTCGTTTGCCTTTTGAAAAAGCACTTCTGTAACTTTCCATTTCTAGAGAAGATTATTGAAATGGTGGTTTCTGATAGCTCTCAACAGACAGTGACTGAGTCTGCAACTTGGAGGACTTCTTGGATCTGCAGATGATCAACTGGAAGCTGTGACCAGGGATATCTTTGCCCAGATTTGACTGGTATGCAAATTGTGGTCCTATCTGTGTGAGAGGATGTGATTCATTCTCTCTTCTTGCTTGCACCACTGTAATGTGTTCTACAGAAGGCTGTCTTTGAAAACCACTTGAAAGCTACAGTTGGTCCAGAATGCAGTTGGTCAATTATTGGTCAGTTTGTGCTACTATAAGCTTATAACCTAATTCGGGTTCTGCACTGTCTCCCCTTTGGCTTTGGGCTGCAATTTAAAGTGCTGTTTTTTGACTTTTAAAGCCATATACTGCTTTGCAATGAAGTAGTTTTTCCTACTCCAACTGAACACAACACAATTTATTCATCTCAGAAAAAGCTGCTGGGAGAAGCTGAGGTCATAGGTGCTGCTTCTATGCAGCTGTACCTTTTAAAAATCAGGCCAATGAAAAAAATAAGCATTTCAGAGGAAGTACAGAGAGTAACTTGATGCCATCTGTTTTTGGGGTTCCTACTGTTGTGGTACATCATGTGATATTTTGTTCTGATATTTTATGATTTAATTTTAATTTACTTCCTGTGGATGTTTTAATTATTGTTTATGTTACTCCTATTGTTATGAACCACTGAGAGTCTGTTTGCAGCAGATACAAATGCAATAAATTGATGTAAAAGATAACATTGGATTTATATCAAACATTCTCTCTGGGTGCTCTGATTGTTTGCTGCACATATGGGGAAAAATAATGAAAAAATCACATTTTAGAGTTGCTTTCTGCAGTACTCTTCCCCCCCCCAGGCTTGCTGTATAGAATGTAATTATACAGGCTCTCAAGATGTCAAGTTTTAGATCAAATTCATTAGCACTGATGTCCATAATAGAGACTGACAAGATACCCATATAACAACACTGCATTGGCTTTGATGATTTTATTCTTTTTGATCACTGATATTTACAATAATGTATCAGTGTGGTGTGGTGGCCTAGAGGTGAAGATGCTTGCCTCCCACTTGGAAGCCTGAGAGTTCTATCAGGTCACAAAGAGAAAATATCTGCTGCAAACCAAGCATAGGTGTCAGGAAGGGCATACGGCCAGTAAACGCCCAGCTCCATTCACCCTGATGAAATGGGATTACAGAGTCATAAAAAGAAAAAGAAATACAGTAATGTAAGAAGTGCTACTCATTTTCTACTTTGTTTGGCTGAAAGGAAAGATAGGAGATAGGACATTATGAAGAAGGAGATCCTAAGAGCAAAATGCACAAGTGGAACTCATACTTTTGTGCTTAGTGCATAATTTTATACAGATCAAAATCTGAAGAACTATATTACATTCATTCTGCTTGGGACCAAAATCTCAAGTAATAAAACAAAAGATTCTAAGTGTTAAATGTATTCTTTTTCCAGCTGCTATTCATGTGAGAACAGCCACAGATGCCTAAGTAAAAAGTGAATTGTTCATCATCATGAATGAATGAATGTAACAAATTTGCATTAATATGGCCTAAATTTAGAGTTTCATAACCTGATTGTCCAGTACTATATGCAGACCCCAAAAGCTAAAAAGTTGTTCTCTAATTGAATTTCCAATATAGCAGAGGTGGAAAAACACTAAATACTTAACTGTGGATCAGCCATATTGACTAGATCTAAATAATACCATTTTTGTTATAAAAGAAATAAAATTTAAGTCTTATTCTGGACTTATCTGCATATTGGAGGAAAACTCCAGAATATCACTTTAGAATCAAGTGTGAATGTCAATTCAGAAAAAGTAGCTTGACCTTCAAGTATGGAATGCTTATTTATGGAATAGGAGAACTCACCATAGACATCTTACCATGGCTAGCTTGGCCTTCCCATCTCACCACAGCTATCTCACTGCTGCCAAATTGCCACAGGATAACCTGTTGTGGGACAATTCCATGCAGTATAACTCAATATGATACATGTTATCCACCACTGTTTCTTAAACATTATTTCCATTATTTCCATTATATCCAGTGGTGGATAATATTTATTGTGTTGAGTTATCCTGTGTGGAATTGTCCTATAGCAAGTTGTCCCACATGATGACTGACTTCAGTGATATGGCCATGGCTGCAGTGAAATGGCTGTGGCAAGATGGCCACAGAGAGTTGGCCATCGTGAATTGTCCTAGATCTGCTTATTTAGAAAAAAACTACCATATTTAAACAGAAACACAGCAATATCTCTCCACAATGAAATATATGGTAACTCATGGTCAATGGTAAAGAATTATGTGCAATTTAAAGATCGTTCCTCCTTTTTAAGCCCAAATTTTAAAACTTGTAAAAGCCCACATAGCTTTTTGACATGGGAATGATGAGAGATTGAGGGTCTGATGGAAAATTAAAAGAGAGGCTAAACCAGTTGAATATCATTGCTGAAAACAAAATAGTTTGTGTGTGTGTGTGTGTGTGTGTGTGTGTGTGTGTGTGTGTGTGTGAGAGAGAGAGAGAGAGAGAGAGAGAGAGAGAGAGAGAGAGAGAGAGAGAGAGAAATTTGGGAAAAAATCAACACTTGCACAAGAATCGCAAGTGACAGCTCCAGCCTTAAAACCATAATTCAACACAGTTGCATTGCAAATATAACATTCATATCTACTGGGATTCTTTCTTCACTGTAGTTATTCTCTTTTACCTTGCCAACTTTTTTCTAAAGAGAAAATAAAACAAAATCCACAGGATTGCTTTTTAAAAAATGGCTGTAAGAAACCTTGTCTGTGTGAAGGTCTATGAAGGAAAAGCTCCCTTACTGATGGGTGAAAACCCTGATGATCTATTGTCCTGCTGATTCACTAAATGCATATTGACATGATGGACAGTCATGGTGTCAAAGAAGTCCATTGTGGATACAATCTGCAGATAATGGGTCTCTGGGAGATTTTTGAAGTGTGCCTTTTTAATTCACACTGTCACACTTCCAAGATGCACAAAGGCTCAGGTTCCTTTAGATGTACTGCAAAGTCTCCTGCAAACACCTTGGGCACTGTCTTATACTCTTCGATTGATAGAGCCATTTATGTTCTCAATGGACACACAATAATGATTCCATTTGGACCAATCCAATTTCAATGCCATTGCCTTGTGTGCTTCCATTAAAAAGACAGGATCGTTACAACCAGGCTGATAGATTATTTCTTTAAAAAGGAAGAGAAAGGAAATTAACCCACTATACTGAATTGCACCAGATTGACACAATAAATAATGACATGGACCAGGCTCTAATCTCTCCTTTATTTCCACAAGGAGAAATAGACATATTTACCACATAGTTGGTGTCACTTCTAGGTTAAGATAGAGGCAATACTGTTTTAAGATAGGAATGACATTACAGAACTGGTCAGATTTTATATTGCTAACAATATAATTCCAATTGTTAAGCTAACAAATGTTCCATCTTTTCTCCTTGTTTTCCTCCCTTCCTTCTCCTGTACCTGTCACTGTTGGATGTTTTTGTCTTTAGGATCTTATCTCAGACAACTTTCTTCTAAACAACGTAATCTCCTCTTTCACTAAACATTTTTTTAATTAGTTTTAATAATTAATGCTGCAGCTTAGTCAATTCCAAAGCTATGATATGATACTGGATACCATAATGCATGATATGAACTAGAAGCAGCACTCATGTTCTACTAATAAGACAACATACTTTACTCGACATGGGAAGAAGTTTAGATCACGGTGACCTGAGAACAGAAGATAGCTAATGACAGAAAGGGTTTTAGGACATCATGGCCTTTCATTATTTCCTTTGGGAGTATGTCCTAAGCACGCTCTTAGTTCCTGAAGAGCATGAACCAGCTCCTTCTCCTGCTTCCAGTTTGAAACTTGAGTGGAAATAGCTTCTCAGATATTTCCCCACACTGAATGTAGAAGACCAGATAAATGTTTTTGCTGTATCACTATTACAAAAATTGCAATTGTGCATTTATTTAGCAAATCAGGTTTCCAGCACTTCTAACTATATTTATGTTAGTTATTTTTGTCAAAAATCTTTGTTTTGCATACTATGCATTGTGTATGTTGGGATGGGGAGTGTCTATAGATACAGTATGCATATTCCGATTAATATGAACATTTTAACCCTATCACATAATTCTAATGTGAATGAAGAGTTTATGGTTTTTATAAACTGAAATTGGCTATTGTGATTTCTTCTGCTGCCATTTCTCTTACTACCCAGTTATACCCTAATAATGATACATCCCTATTTCCAACCTTTTAAAATCAAGAATTATTAATGCTAACATAACAGATAAAGGAATATTTTCCCGTATTTATGATACAAGTTTTTAGAGAGCCATAACAGCAATTTGGCAGTCATCTTCTTCAAATAGCAAAAGCAATGGCACTTAGACTTATATACTGCTAAGCTTGTAAGCCGCCCTGAGTCTTCGGAGAAGGGCGGGATATAAATGGAATTAAAATAAAAAAAAATAAAAAAATAAAAAATATCACTCCATAGTGCTTTACAGTATTCTTTGAGTGTATTGCTCCCAACAATCTGGGTCCTCGTTTTACCAACCCTGGAAAGGTAGAAGCCTTGAGCCCATAAGGATTCAACTCCAGACTGTAGGCAGAGTTAGCCTGTAATACTGCCTTCTATGCACCGTGCCATAGGGCTCATGAAAGATTTATGATTGTCTAGAAAGATTTTGAAGAATTCTACATTTTTTTCTTTTTCCTAAATTAGTATGATGGTTTTGGAAATGCTATAACCCATTTATCCCTATCAATGTTTATAATTTCCAAGATGGTTCAAAATCATCTGTTTTGGTTTCCTTTCTTAAAATTGTGAATATAAAGTGGTGACAATTAGTTTTATGTGTTGACAAGTATTGGAATTTTCCCAAGAAAATGTTCATGCTGCTTTGGAGATATTCATTATCATCTGCTATTGTTTGCAGATTCTTCTACTGTTAAAAGCACATGGTTATTTTTTTTTTAGGTTGCACATTTGAAAACTGCAACCAGTCCTTATTTTTACTCAGGCCAATCCATGTTTTCCAACTTTCTTTAGATTGTATTTTTTTAAAGGGAGAAAACAAGTTATTTCCTCTGGTTCCTACCATTAATTACAGGTGTTAATTTGATAATTTTTTCACATGAAAAGAAATGGCTGCAAGATTATGTAGAAGTAGAGCAGGGGATAAAAATCCATTGACAAAGAATTGCAAGACCAAGATAACAAGTTTCCCTGGGGTCTCTGACAATTCCAAGCTTCGGTAAACCTAGTTAAAATAAAAGGCATATTAAATGCAAAGCTCCTTTGTTTTAAAGAAGCACGCAGATATAAAAAGTTATTCTCCATGGAAATTGTCCCTTTAAATGACATTTCCCTTTTTATGAACAGTTTTATTACAAAACAGATTTCCTGAAGCTAATTTCATCAGTTGCCTCCACTCCGTAGATGCTTTCTGCTGCCTCCTTAACTTCAAGCTATCCAAGTATAGTTACGTTAATTGCTAGGTGATCTAAGAGTCTTGGCTTCTCTCCAAAATCATAAGCTTGGAGATGTAGAAGCTAGCAGGGACTAGGGGGGAAGATGCTAAAATGAACCTAACTGTGCAAGCACTATTTAAAGCAATATTTCCTTTTGATAGATTGTCTCTGATGGAAGTGAAGGATGGTATCTCCTAAGTGTCATTTTAACAAGATGTATATGTTGTTCAACGTATTTCGCCAGTCAGTCTAATAATGCATCGTTCTCCCAGAGAAGGAATAAGTGATTAGTAGCTCTAATTAGAAAGTTCCCAGAGACAGACTTCGGTTGATAAAGTAGAGTGTGGGCTTTCTGTCATTAGAAATAATACAATGAGTTCATGGTAGAATCAATCTTAAGTGTGATTGCAGAGATGACATGAAAAAATTATAGGCCTCTTTATTCATATATTGATTTGTGTTCTAAATTAAGCAACACTGAATAATAAGTCAAAAGAAGGAAGAGGCTAGCAAGCTCTGCTCCTCTTGTGTCTGATGCAAACTTGTATATTCCTTTTTAATCAATGGCTATTGGCTTTTTGTGGAATCAAATACCCCAAAGCCCAGAGAAGTAGCCTTGATGGCCTTGGTGCAGGTGGAGACATTACTTTTTTTAAAAATTTTTAAATTCCATTTATATCCCGCCCTTCTCCGAAGACTCAGGGCGGCTTACAAGCTTAGCAGTAGCCTTCATTCTATGTATATGCCTGCTTATTAGGGCTTTCACACACACACACCCCAGCGGCATTATTACAAAGTCAGCTTATTGCCCCCAACAATCTGGGTCCTCATTTTACCTACCTCGGACGGATGGAAGGCTGAGTCAACCTTGAGCCTGGTGGGATGTGAACCTGCACTAGTTGCAGGCAGCTGGTGTTACTTAAGGAGGCATTAGCCCACTGCTCCACCAAGGCTCTTAATTCCTAGAAAAAGACACCATATCCTTGGAGAGTTATATGAGAGTAATTGGGTACAGTGAAGGTCCAGCTCTGTCTTGAAAATGGTCAGTACTGGCCAGGTGGTTCCATCTTCCCTGGAAGTCTTAGCTACACTATCAGTTGTCAATGCTTAGATAAACAATGCTTGCATTTTGTTTGATTTGTCTCATTGATCAGAACCATGACATCAGTTACATCACTAGGCGTAACTCAGTTATAAGTTATTCTTTTCCCCCCACTATCATAGGTGGACCATTTCTTGTTTTTCACAGTGTCCTAGGCTTAATGTCATCTGAGTAAAAAAAGGGCAGTATTTTGAGTTCAAGTTCCAAGAAATGCTTCTTTCATATCCCATACATTCTATACACTTTTTGAATATGAAAAGTTGTACAATCCTAGAAAATCCAACTGCAACAACAAGGCCCCAGTGCCTTGTAGTGGTTTAATGTTCCAGCTCCCAAATCTCAACTCTAGTTCTTGGTCAGTGGATCTTCAGAGGCCTTGCTACTAAATGCCATGTCAATCTGTAATAAAACTTCCCTCATCTGTGACTAAATCATGGATAAGAGGGTTGACCTGGTGTGCATCACCAAGATTTAACTGGGACTAGAAGGGGGAGTGCACCTCTTGAAAATATGTCCAGATGGGTTTCACATATTGTACAAGCTGAGATTCCAGTGCAAGTATAAGGACATGGTGATTTCATCTAGTGATATCTTATGGCTAATTATTGGATGTGAGACTCTGTTCATGAAGGTAAATTCTAGGGACCAGTTGGGACTGTTGATATGTCTCGACCTTCCTGCTGTGTAATAACCTCCCTGCATGAGCTTCTCAACACCATCTCAAGACTTGTTGTGGAATTCCCCAGGTATATAGTCCAAGGGAATATCAATTTGCCTTCTCTGGGAGTGGGGTCTGAGGTGATTCAGAAGTTCATGACTACCATGAAAGCCATGGCCTATCCAAGGTTATTCAAGGCCTGACAATAGGACTGTAGAACAATATTACAGATAGTTCCTGGGGATGACCTGTAGTGGGATTTGGATATGTGGGTAGCCATTCTGGTTGTACTGGATCTATCAACTGCATTTGATACCATTGATAATTATATTCAATTTCCAAAGTGGAGGACTCTGTATCACAATGGTTCCATTTCTCCAGAATGGGTGGTTCCAGGTACTACTAGTGGGAGTTGAGTGACTGAGCCCCGGTCCATTTCTTTGTAGGGTACCATTAGGCTTATGTCTTTTCATGTGACTTATTCAACAGAATGTTGCAGCTTATTTGCTAATGAGTAGTAGCTATTTTGGCAGAATAACACACATAGGACAAGTGCTTCATTGAATGCCCATATGTTTCCAGATGTAGTTCATAGTTCAGAGACCTGGTTACGACTTGTAAAAATCATTGTGTCTTGGATGTTTATTATCCGCAAAACAATCTTCTCCAGATTTGCTGATCCTGTGGGTGCAATCTGAGAAAACATGATATTAAGCAGATGAGGGTCCAGAAGCAAGCAGTTTCAGTGGTTATCCTTGCCTTGTGGAACCTCTTTGTTAACCTTTGGGAGGGAAGCATAAGGCAAATCTGTTCTGCTGAGCTTTTGGAGCCCAATGTATTACAGCCATTGCAAATTTTGGCTGATACTATTGATTATTTAATTGTTTTATTAATTATTAATAGATTTGATTTTTGCAGTTTGTGACCCATGGTAATTTTGTCTGGGGCAGCATATAAATGAATAGTAACACTCTGAAAATTCATTTTAAAAAGAAATAATGAAAACCACACAAAGAGACAGACACAGATGCACAGATGCACAGATCCTCTAAAGTATGTTTTGGCCATGTCCCACACATTTTGAAGTGATGTCTCTTCTTTCTTATTTCTTTAAAGAAGAATTCCATTTCCCTTACTGCTATTTATATGAATTCTTTCTTTTTTAAAATAAGGCTTGATTCAATGACCATCTGAGTTTTTTCTTTGTTCCTCTCTAGGTCATCTTTATCGGAGTATGATCTGCCCATATATTAGTTTCTATCTCAATCTCATGTATATTCATTCTTAATTTAGAGGATAACCATATCATGTCAATTCTGGACCATGATTTGTGCCTATTCCAATAAAATGTATACTAAGATTTTTTTGGATTGTATTCTCTCAACATATCCTGTATACATATTTCTTCTGCCATTTTGAAAAAAAGCCTTTGGTAGTATATTTTTTCCTTTTCCCTCTGTTTTACTGCTTTTATAGTCTAGCTTTCTATCTACAATTGCATTAAAATCTCCTAACAGGCAAATGTTTGGGTATTCTGTTTCCACTATTTTCTTATGTAGATTTTGGTAAAATTCTTCTTGTTTGTTGTTTGGTGCATATATTGTTACCATCAAAATTTATTTTTGATTTATCATTATTTCCACCTAATATTTTTCCTTCTTCATCTGTACAGACTTGTTTAGAATCCATTATCTCTTTAATATATAAAACTCCTCCTCCTTTCTTTTGTTGTTCTAATAAGACAAAAAGTTGGACCTCTTTACCTTTGCTCCTTCTGGTCCAATAATCCCTCCCTCTTCTTATTCGAACAAGCCAGCCTGGCCTGATGGGGGGATGGGTTTGGGATTTTATTGTTTTTTAATATATGTATTTACTGTTTTAGTTTGGGCATTGTATTTAATTCTTTTTAACTTTTGTATTTTTGTATTTTTATATATTTGCCCTGTTCACCGCCCTGAGTCCTTCGGGAGAAGGGCGGTATATAAATAAAATAAAATAATAATAATAATAATAATAATAATAATAATAATAATAATAATAATAATAATTGGCTTCACACCGGAGGTTTTTGAGAATAAAAAAAAAGTCAGGATTGGGTAGCCAAGGTCAGCTTTTCTCAGCTGATACCCTGTAATAATCCCCAGACATGTCAAAATGCCATTTCCCTCTGTATATGGAAATTTTGCATATCAATTTTACATAATAGCTATATTGTCACAGGATCCAAAATGGGAAAACTTGCTTTGCATTGCAAAGACAGACATTCTTCTACAACAATAGTATGATGGCTAGGAGATGATGTCTGGGTGACTCCCCATCTGCCCAATTTTTGGACTTTTGGGGGCAGGTAATTTTCGGGAAATTTTTTTTTTGATGAATTCCCTAAAACTTGTATTTCTTGTTAGCAATATGGATATGATAATGTTGCTCCTAGTGTAGATGGCTTTTGATATATCACACTTTCTTTCTGGCTACTTAAATATTTCAGGGAATGACTTTAAATAACAATAAACAAGAACAAAAAGCTAGCATTTTAAAAATTACAGATTGCAAATAGGTTACATTATTTCATTCCTAGAAAAAGTAATTGTGAAACAAAGCCTGTTTTATTTTTCTTTATTTCTGATGTAGGTTTTTTATAGGGACTTGAGACAAGGGCGAACACAGGCTGATTTCCCAGGAAAAAAAATAATATGAAACATGGCATAGCAGGAAAAGTTGAGTTAATAACATAACTTTCTCCTGAGAATAAGAATTAAATTAAAAAGTGTTCTAATATAAAGCATTCTGGTAGCCTATAGAATGGACACATAATCCTAGATAGATCACAATGATACCACTTGGCTTATGTTCCAGGAACTAGTATTTAATTTATTTTATTTATCACATTTTGATCCTATATTGAGACATTATATCCAGGGATTCAAGATAATGTATCACAACCCTATGAGATAAAGTTTGGGAAATATAGGCCCAGCCAAGACCTATACCTTCATTTTCTTTTGCTCAGTGATCACATTTCTGTAGCCTGAAGCAGAGCAACAAATGCCCTCCCACCAAGTTTTCTACCATTAGAACTAAAGGCTGGTTAAGTTATTCTGGTGCATGAAACAAATACAATATGTCTTTTCTCTTTCGGCAGTAAAAAAGAGCCTACAGTAAGAAACTAAAGAATAAAAAGTTTCCTGCTATTTCAGTTCCAACCAAAACCAATTCCTTGTGGTAGCTACCTATGAGGGTGAAGGATTGTTCTCCAGGCTTGTGGGTTGGTTTCCAAATGTTTTGTTGCCAGGCTAGGTAGCATCTTCCTAGGGATGTTTGTGGTAGCGTGGCCGATTTTGGGGTTCTCCATTCGAAGTGGTGCTGTTTGGTGTCAGAATCCAAATCAGCTGCACAGCCAACCAGAGACAGCACCTACCCTCAACCAGCACTTCACTCGTCATGAGACCCATTACAACACCCATTACAAGACCCTCACTTGTTTAGGGGATGTCAGTGTCAGTGTTCTTCTGTTTATAAGGGCTTCAGGTGTGCATGTATTGAGTGAGGGTCTTGTGATGGTTCTTGTGATGGGGAGGTTACATCAGGTCAGGGTTATTGGGAGGTGAACTTCTGGCTCACATGGGTTGGTTGAGGGTCGATGCTTTCTCTGGCTGGCTGTGTGGTTGATTGGGATTCTGAGGGGTTTGTAGGTCAATGTGTCTGTTGATGGAATTGCTTGTGGATTTCCAGGCTTCGATGAACTCATGAGTGTGGTGGGTAGTAGCACGGCCAATGATTTTTGTGTTGCTCCAATCGACCTTGTACTGATTGTACATATTTTTCAGGTTGGCCAAGTAAGAATAAGAATAAAGTTGGAAGGGACCTTGGAGGTCATCTAGTCCAACTCCCTGCTCAGGCAGGAAACCCTATACTAAACCCTTTCAGTGCTCATAGATGAGATGGAGGTACTGTGTACCCTTCTTCCATTGCCTCAGCCCTGAAACTTATATTTGGGACCAAGCCAGAAATAACATTGTATTTTTGAAGATTAATAGCTCTTGATAGATATGTCTCTTATTTTAAAGCCATCCAAATTTAAGTAAATGCCAGTTTGTTTGTTTGTTTGTACATTTTTGTAAACTCTGGAGAAGGTGCAACTGAGTAATGAAATAGAGAGTAACAAAAATAAAAAGCACACAATCAAATCCTTTCAAGATGACCACCAGATGCATTCAATGATGGTTAAAATCATGATGGAAAAGAGTTGTTTTGATGGCCTTGCAAAATACCAAAATTGTTTGTGTGGGAGAGGATTTCATGAATATTTGGGGGCAAGATGTTCTAAAATACAGGGCTAACAAAAAAGCAGACATATAATTTAGCACATGCTCTCCTAAATTCACATGGAGTGGGGACACACAGCTTGTTTTCTCATAATATTCTTACCACATAGGTAGATTCAATCCTGATAAGGAGGAGCATCAAGCAAAAAAAGCCACTTTGAAGAATATTTTAAATCTGCTGTGAATATCTACAGGAAAAAAATTCATAAGAAGGAAGTGATCTGAAACTCCCAACCCTTTAATATTACTGCATTTTACTGATGGAAACATTTGTCTTCCAATCAGTACTACTAAGAGGAATAAGTTGGGCTAGTGAAGAAAGCTTTTACTACAAACTGCCAGGAGAGTCTAGTTGGCACTAGACTAAGTCAGATAAATAAAGGAAAAAATAAAATCAAGCTGCTCCTGTTTTAGGAGTCAATAAAGGGAAGACCTTCCTTATCCCCACTGTGCATAATGAGAATTTTTGGAATAAAAATAAATCTGGTATATAAAAAAGCTGTAAATAGAGAAATCAACCATGTCATTTACAAAGCTAACAGCGATGCATAGAGATTGCCACTAAAAAGAGAGAAAGGAAAAGGAAAAAACATTTTTCTAGAGATTTCAAAGCAGCTGCCTAGAGAGCAGGAGGTCATGCCAGAGAGAAATACTAGAAAGGAACTGTAAATAACTTATAGAAACCATAAACTAGTTATGGGCTTGTTTAGAACTAATGGACGGCAATGGGAAAATGTACTGGGAAAGGCTACTATAGGATGAATGACATAGTAAATCTGTTCAGTTTGTTTTGCCATAGCATTTTAAGTGCAGTTTCCCACATAATGTTGAAGTTAGGAATGATGGACTATAAAAAAAATGTCCTTTTCTTTTTCTTTTGCCAACACCTGCGATAGTGGATGGTTGTAGTAAAAAAAAAAAGTCTTAAATCTCAGATACCAGATGAAATTGTTAACCCTGACTTTACCTCTTGCTTTAGGGGGGGGTAGCTTGGTAGTTGTCACTACTGCCACTTGATATACCATCTACCTGGTGGTACAAACAATAGAACTTCTATAATCAGCGCTGCCTTTCCTTTGCAGTGAGAGCTGAGCTGAAACTATCCTTCTAAATTCACCACCAAAAATGTAGGCAGAGACATGTATGAATTTCTAAATATAGAAGAATTTCTCAAGGGTTGGACTTCTCCATAGCAGTTACAACAATAGAACTACCAAAAAAGCATCTCTTAGGATTTAGCTGAAATTCAAAATTCTGTGGAGACTGCAGAGTGCTGAAGAGAGGATTGTTTCAACGAAGGACAGGGCATTCACAGGTGCCCCTTAATCATATTCCATCTATGGAAAATTATTCAGGTTTTTTTTTGGAAGGGTTTCTCTTCTTTGAATTTCTGAAACAAATTTTCTTCCATCAAATTAAATTAGTTAAAAATAAAGTGAAACACTTTCTCTTTCTAGCATTACTGGAATCGGAAGATGATTCAATTTTGATTATGATAACTATTGCCTAATACACTGATTCAGTTGAATGTCTGTCTGCCTGCCTAGGTGTCACTTAATCTATAGCATTACATATTATGTAGACTGTTGCATGACACTACATCATACAAGAATATGGATAGATAGCTAATTAAGCCAGTGTAAATGGGAGCAAATCCAGGACAGCTGAAACACATTGACCAGTCATTTCACTTCCAAGGCCAGTAGCTTCTATGAATATGGATATGCACAGGAGTACACTGAAGGGCCAGAGAAATGGCCAATGGAACGCAGTGCGGTTTCTCTGATTTTCCATATAAAAAGTGTTGCTTCATTTCACAGACTGCCTCAGTATGGTAGTTTGATTATCTTTGAGTTGAATCATCCCACTGAAGATTTGCATAGCTATTATAATTTTTCCATTTAATTTTTTTTAGCTCATTTCATTTTCTTGCATCATCTGCTTGAAGTGTGGAACTATTTAATTTTATTTGTTTGTAACAATAGTTGTCTCTTAGGATTGTGATTGACTGGAAAGCCAAACTGTTAAGGGGCAACTTGTGCACTCATCTCCCTTTCACTCTGTATGCAGTTTCAAAAGTTAATATTCTCTGTTGGACCTTGGATTGATCAACCTTCCTCAGTTCAATTTCATAACTCATTTTTATTGCATTGTAATAAGTAGGATTTTTCAAAATTGCATGAGGCTTCAATTCTGTATATGCTTATCCCAGGATATGTAATGGTTCTGACCAGATATGCAGAGAATGCTATTATATGCTTCCAATATTCTCTCCTCTCCTCTCCTCTCCTCTCCTCTCCTCTCCTCTCCTCTCCTCTCCTCTCCTCTCCTCTCCTCTCCTCTCCTCTCCTCTCCCTTCCCCTCCCCTCCTGACAACTATGATAGGTGAACTTAAGTGCTGTGCTGGGGAATTCTGGGAATTGAAGTTCATCTACCTTAAAATTGTCAAGGTTGGGAAATGCCACTCTATCATATCACAAAAACACAGACAGGATGGTTTCTGAAAAGGTAATAGATCTGCATGAAGCCTAGGCACTTGTGTGAAATGAGAGTTCACTCCGGCACACATAATATAAATTTAGTGATTACATATGCCATTCTTTTTTATTAAAATGATCCTGTCTACTAAGCAATCATTCTGGATTTTGTGAAACTCAGCAGTCTTACCTGCTTATTTATGGTAACATCAAGCAGTGGGCAGTCTCATTACAGTCTGTAAATAACTAGGGTCATGTCCTTGATAGATGAAATATGATTGCGCTGGAAGAGGAGGTGTGTTTCATGGCGAGTCCTTAGGGACTATAAAATGCTCAGAAAATAATTGCCTTTTGATATGATAATATTTGTGTTCTTAACTGATCAGAAGCTGACTGGGGTTGGCTTGCCAGTCCTTCAAAGGTTGCCAACTCTCTGAAAACATAAACCCAAAACTGACAGTGGATGCTTATTTATATATGCACACAAACACACACACAGGTCTCTTTTGGGACAAAAATATTATGCAAAGCCAGAGAAGAAGAGTGAGCAGTGCTAGGTAAAACAAATTTAATGGTGGGAGATGAGAGGAAAGAAAAGGAGATCTAACTAAATCTAGTTTATAAAGAACAGTACTACCTATTCCTCCCAAACCCTTCTCTCCTTGAAAACCATTTTTGCTTTCACTACATCTGTTTGCTGCTTCAGACATTGCCTTTTGTTTTAAACTTCTTTCTTTTTCAGAATCTCATCAACCTACCTAAACTTTAAACTAGGGGTGTTCAACTTTGGCAACTTTAAGATTTGTGGACTTCAATTCTTCAATCAGCATGTCTTGCTGGGGAATTCTAAGAGTTGAAGTCCACACATCTTAAAGATACCAAGGTTGGACACCCCTGCTTTAGACCAACAAACCCATTGTTCTTTTATATATCTTCATTTATTCTCTCCATATATATCCAAATCTCTGTGTGTGCTTTTCTTGTTTTGGGTTCTCACCTTTCTATTAATCCCCCTCCATTCAGCACCCATTAATTCTTCTCATTCTTTACTACATATATTTCTTAAATAATCCATCCTCACCATCTTCAAATTACTTGTATGCTTTTCCTGATAGATCCAGCTAGGGTTTCTGTATAGGCAGAAGTACAACTATTTTTTTCTTGTTTCCATAGACGTGGAGTCAGTGAATCAAATACCCACTACCTACAGAGGTAGTTGCATGTCTTAAAATATCTTTCTCAATTTCTCCATCTTTGGTAAACATTCTATTAAGGTACAAATTCATCTACCACTTTTTATGTTGAAAAGTTTCACCTCATTTTTGGTCTGTGACAAATTCTCAAATATTTGCTGCAAAATAATCTGGCATCATCCCACATGATGCAAATGCATCCTTCTTGCTAAACAGCACTCCTCAACATCAACAATCAATTCATAAACACGTTAAAAAAATCAAAAGGACCTCACTCATTCTTTATCTTATTCTCTCTGCCTTGTGAATCCATGTCAAACCGTTTTTAAGCATGCCATCTATTCTTATGCATGATTCATTCACATCATTACTGCATTCAACTTTTAAAATATTTTTTTTAATTTTAATCATGATTGTTCACATTTTTATAATGATGCTTTTATAATGCCTTTTTTATATTGTCGTTTTATTTTATTGTGGTACACCGCTCAGAGTAATTTCTGATGAGATGGGTAGCTATCTAAAGTTGATAAATAAATAAAATTCAGCAATCAAGCTTTAGCTCTAAAGTTGTTGTTGCTGATTTAAATTTATTGGCCATCCAACTCAGGCACAAGAAGAAGAAATGAATCTCCCTGAATTTTACTCTTGCCACTAGCAATAAGAACATACTTCTGATCATGTCAAACCCCACTAACTGGAAAAATCAAGCAGGGAGAAACCCTGAATTTCTGAAAGGCCCCTATAATTGCTACAAAACCATAATCTGAAAAACTCTAAATTCCCAAGCAGACTTTTAGCAAGACAATTAAAGGGTTCTCTGAAACAGCCCCACACATTTCAGCTGGGCTCCATCTTCTCAAATGAGCTGAACTCTTCCAGCTCTCCCCCTGCTTCCATGGTATCACAAAGTGTCAGGCACAGATGCAATCTCTAAACAAGTTTGCACAGCCATTTCTTAGAAAAGCAAAAATTATATTTAAACACCTTCAATATTGCCATCTAGACTTGAAGTCTTATCATTTTTTGCAATAATTTTACTACATTTATGACTTTCTTTTCATTTCTCTCTCTAAGAAATTAAAATGTATAGGATTTGTTTCCATCCCACTCTTTGATATCGCTATAAATTTCATTTATATAAATTTCATTTATATAAATTTCATTTCATTTGATTGATTGTGTGCCATAAAATTGGTGTTGACTCCTAGCAACCAGATAGCAATAGCAATAACAATAGCAGTTAGATTTATATATCACTTCATAGTGCTTTACAGCCCTCTCTAAGTGGTTTACAGAGTTAGCATATTGCTTCCAACAATCTGGCTCCTCGTTTTACTGACCTCGGAAGGATGGAAGTCCTGAGTCAACGTTTAGCTGGACTGAACTGCTGGCAGTCGGCAGAATGACCCTGCAATACTGCATTCTAACCACTGAGCCACCACAGCTCTTTAGATAGATAGATTTCCTCTATGATGATCTATTCCTAACTGGTCTTTTCTGGTCTTCTACTGGTACACCCATTTCCACTGTAACTGAGTCCATCTATCTTGCTACTAATTGTCCTCTTTCTTTTCATCTTCCCTACTATTAGAGAATATCTAAAGAGCTAGGTCTTTGCATAATTTATACAAAGTAGGATGATTTGAGTCTTGTTGGTAGTGAGAACTTTGGGTTGATTTATTCAATGATCCATTTGTTTATTTATTTGTTTGTTTGCTTGCTTTTGGTTGATCATTGTATTTTCAGAAATTTTCTCCAACACCAAAATTCAAAAGTGTTAATATTCTTCTCATGCGCTTCTTTAAAATTTAAATTTCACCTCCATAGAATGTCACAGGCTTGCACTGTTCTGATCTTTGCTGTATGTATGTATCACTGCATCTTTTTCAAGGCCTTCATGGTTGCTGTACTGAGTGTTAATCTGTGGTTATTGGTTATTGGTTGATCTTAAAAGGCAGAAACTATGATTTCAATATCTTCACAATCAAGTGAGCTGTTGTACCTGTTGCCGTCAGTTTGGTGTGTGTGTGTGTGTGTGTGTGTGTGTATAGATCTTTGGTCATTCGGGTTTTTTTCCACGTAGAATTGGAGGTATCAGGGCAACGTTTCAACGAAATCTCATCCGTCATCCTCAGGCTGGTGACTTCAGCTTCGTTCTTCTCGGAAAAGTGTGTGATAGTGGCTGTTTTTCTTCTTTTTTAAACTGCCAGAGGGGGTGTGTTCTGTGGGTGGAGGCTTGGCTGTGTTCTGATGGGGTGGAGGTGTGCTCTGATTGGGTGGGGGCTTGGCTGTGTTCTGATTGGGTGGGAATGTGTTTTGAATGGGGGCTGTGTTCTGATTGGGTGGGGATGTGTTTTGAGTGGATGGGCTGGTCTCAGCTGCCAGCCTTAGACCTGAACTGGTGAGTTGTGCTGCTTTTGTTCAGCTCCGTTTTTATGGTGGTGCCATGTTTTTATAGTGGGTGTCAGTTTGCTTATTGTGTGGTTTGGAGGGGTTTAAAATGGCTAATGTTGCAGCTGTAGTTAGGTTTCTGTTTTGTGGTTGTGTGTCGTTATTGTTGTGGGTTCGGATTTGCTTTTTGAATGGTTGTGTGGTGGTGATGTCATGTGATGTTATCATGAGTTTGGGTCTGGTATCATTCTTGGTGGTTGGGACTCGTCTGTCAATCAAGGCGGGTTTCCAAATGGCTGGTAGGCGAGAGATATCATCTCGTTTGTTCATGCTGTGGGAGCATTTTTCTATGTTGATGGCTTCTCTGATTATTCTGTTGTTGAAATGTTCAATTTTGGCGATAGTTCTGATTTTTTTTAAAATCAATTTCGTGTCCAGTAGCTTTAAAGTGTTGGAACAGGGATGAAGTTTGTTCTCCCTTTCTGAGTGAGTTCCTGTGCTCTTCAGTGTGTGCACTTATTCTTCTGTTGGTCTGTCCGATGTATGTGGTGGGGCAGGTGGTGCATGGGATTTCATATACTCCTTGGTTTTCTAACCCAATTATTATCTTTGGGGTTTTTTAGGATGGTGGATATTTTTCTGTCTGTGCAGAATGCTCTTTTGATGTTGTGTTTTTGGAGGAGCTTGCTGATTCTGTCTGTGGTTCCTTTTAAGTATGTATTCAGAAGTAAGCTGTAAAACAGAAGCCTTGACAGCTATCCTAAATAAATACAACCCACCTAAACACATCCTAGATCTGACCAACCACTGCCTATCAAACACATACTTCATCTACAATGGACAAAGATACAAACAAATGGAAGGAGCACCCATGGGATCACCCCTTTCACCTGTCATCGCAAACCTCTACATGGAACACTTTGAAACCCTCGCTCTAGAAAAATCCAAACACAAACCCAAACTCTGGCTCAGATACATAGATGACACCTTCATTATCTGGCCACACGGCAAAGAAAAACTGGATGACTTCCTCACACACCTCAACAGCCTACACCCCAAAATACAATTCACCATGGAAACATAAGCTAACAATCAACTTCCCTTCCTTGATGTCTTAGTCTACAAGAAATCTAATGGCTCCCTAGGACACACTATCTACCATAAAAAAACACACACAAACCGCTACCTGAACCCACTCTCACACCACCACCCAGCACAGATCAACTCCTTAGCCAAGGCACTCATCTCCAGAACAAAACACCTAGCTGACGAACAACACCTAAAAACTGAACTACACACTCTCACTAATGTACTAACAGCCAACGGATTCCAAAGAAACATGATTACCAACTTAATCTGAAGAGAGACACCCACAAAAATCCAAGACAGAGAACAAGAAAATGGCAAAGCCCTCCTCCCATACTTTAAAAGGTCATGGACATTAAGCACATAATTGTGATCATTAAATGAGACATCATGTGACTGTGACTTGTGACCTACCCTGATGACCTCCCATTGATCTTGCTTATCAGAAGCCAGCAGGGCAGGTGGCAAATGGTGATCATGTGATAATGGAATGCTGCAACTGTTGCAAATGTATGACAGTTGCCAAGCATCCAACTCTTGATTGTGCAGCAGTTGTCATGTGAGGATTGGTGGTAAGTTACTTTTCTGAGTCCCCATCATAACTTTGAACACTTGCTAAATGAACAATCATAAGAAGAACTACTTGTAGTCATTTTTGGCAATTTTTGCTTGTATGCCACAAGAGCAACCAAAGCCACGTTTTACCCTAAGCCATGACTGGCTCAGGAATTCTGGCAGTTGAAGTTCACAAGTCATAAGAGAGCCAAGGTTGCCTACCTCTGCCCTAAGCATATTCAACATCTCGGTAATATAAAGGCCATCTTCCAAGCCCATAGACTATTGCCTACATCTTACCATCTAGGAACCTAGGAAACTTTCATCACACTGAAAAATTCATATTATTGAAGTCTGAAGATGAGCAAAAAAATAAAAATTTGACCATGTGGTTAAAAAAATCAGTTTTAATAAAAACTCATGTGGATTATGTATTTGTATCCTTGTGCTTTATTGGATATATTAATGGCTGGCTCACACTTCCATCATGAAGTTGAGGTCTTTTGCCAAAGAGCTTTTTGGCATTTAGTAAGAAAAAGCATAATTTTCTAAACTTTATAGCATTCATTTCAAATAAATTGCCATTTGGGAGCACTCTTCAGGGATAGGTCCACGTAGAAAAAAAGTTGTAACCAAGGATAATTATTGTCAAAGATGACAGGCTCAGAAAGGGTTATAATTAATCTTGGTTACACAAATGTGTTCCACTGTTACTTGTTAAATCCAGTGTCATTTGGGGGATCAAGGAATATCTTCAAACGGCAAACCTGCCATCTCTGGTCCATCCAAGATAAGCTTTATCTCAATCCCTAAGGCCAGCTTTCTCTTTAGTTACAAAATCTCTACCTTTGGAGTCCTTGGAGCTAGATGGCACGCTTTTGGAAGGAATTTGCTATTCATAGCTGATGCACTGGAGACAGGTGGTTGGGATATGCAGATGGCACCAAGGACACTGAAATATTTGCCACCTTAGAGGCAATGGGGTGATATTCTCAGCAAGCTCTAGATTTGCAAAAATAAACATATGCCTATGGTTATATCAGCATAGCTTTGATAAAGGCAGTTTGAAAATATTCTCAGCTCAGTTAAATGAAATCATTGTAAAGTCCTGGGGAGCTGATAGGCTGGTTGTTTGGAAAACTTCTTATATCAATTTACTTTAAATCATTCTCCTTGTCTATTCTGAGGATGCGACGGAGATATTCCCATGTCTCAGAGTCTTGAATATATAATATGCTCACAGTATCAGTGTTTAAGATATTAGGAAGAAGTGAAGATCCATACAGACAATCTTCTTCATTGTTACTGTGAGCTGCTTGGAAGAGCTGAAAAGGGAAAATGGATATACTGGTTGAAATTTAATTTGTTCCTTATGACATCTTCATTTTCCAAGTCTGATATCATAATGATGTGGGGTTCTTTTGGTGTGTGGGTGTGTGTGTAGTTGCATGAATTCTTAAATCCACATTGTATATTAGCTAATTCCATATTCTGTATTGTTCTTTTTAATGCATGAGCAGACCAGCTTCAGAAAGGAAGTGAAAGAACATGGTATAGTCCATTATATTTTCATAGAGAAGCTAATGGAGATTCCTTCCCATTGCATTTCAATTAAATTAGAACTTATTTTATTTGGGGTTGTTTAGAATAAAGCCAGGTCAAAAATTAACTTGATTTCATGTCATTGTTATTGAGAGTTCATTCAAATTAAATTTAGTTATTATAACTACTCTCCAATTTATTTATTTTATTACATTAAAATTACATTAAAAGTTACAATTTGATAACACCTTTTAGAGGTCTGGGAAGTCCAACTTTTTCAACAGGTATTCTGTAGCTGTCAAAGCACATGCCTCTGTAATAGAATACAGTCCTGTTTCTCAAAGAGACTCTCTTGAGAGAGATTGGGCTCCACACAAATGTTTTCTCACAGGATGATTTGCATCATCCATTGACTTAAGACTCTGAGCTCCAACTTGTCAATAAGGCCATTTTCTATAAGTGACTTATAGCAATTTCTAGCACATACAGCTATCATTAAAGTGATAAAAAGCCTGTCCCCATTACAGTTATATCAACACAAAGATGGTTGGATAAAAATGCAATAAGTCACTAGTGGAGTTCCTGCTTAAATAGATGTCTAGCTTTAACAAGTATCAGAACCAAAGTGAACAATTTATGGATTTGACATTGGCTATTTCATATTATCCTAAGAAACTTAACCTTTAGAACATAAGAGTACTGTCTTCATATATTGCATACATTGTACGGATAGTCTTCAAATTATGACCATTCCTTAGTGACCGGTTAAAGTTATGATTGCAAAAAGTGACTTATAATTGGTCTTCACACTTATGATCATTACAGTATTTCTGTGGTCATGTGATCTCAATTTGGGCATGACAACCAGCATATTTTTATAACAATTACAGCATCTTGAGTCACATGATCACCATTTGTAAATGTCCCAGCTGGTTTCCAATAAAAAAGTTAATCCTGGAATCTTAACATATTTGTTAAGGTATGTTTATCATGTATATGATTAAATTAATGACTGGGTGATTTGTTTAACAACTATATTACAAATGTTGTAGAATCAGATACAACATAATGATGGAAGTTTCATTCCCAATTGTGGTAATAAATTGAGGACTACTTGCATATCTTTTTCTTTGGTGTGATTAAATATTTTTCTCCTTAGGCCACATTAAAAAAACTATTTGGTAATAACTTTTAAAGGAGTTTTTGGGCCACTGTAATCTTGGGCCTTTGGATTACGGATGTCTGCTATATTCAGTGTTGGCATGATAGATGAATGGATAGGTACTAACTAGCTTCCTATGTTTTGATCATACCTTGAATCTAAGTTGGGTCAGTAATTTTCTTGCTTTTTAGAAAAGATATGTGTCTACATTAATAGCAGAAATCAAGGAGTCATTCTCTCATGTCTTGATTTACAGTGCAGTCAAGGACAGCCTGCAATCCTTTTGAATGTGAAAAAGACCTATAAGAATTCACATAGAATTTTATGTACTGTATCATATGAGATGTTGCCTTGATTAAATAATAACATTATGATATCACACATTTCATCTCAATGCTGGGAAATATACCCTAGTTATGCATATCATCTTCTCCATTTATTGTATTGGAGAAGGCCGTTCTTTAATTTCAAAGAAAAGTATACATATGCTGTATTTTCTATATTGAAATGAATAAAAACATCCTTTTTGCTGTTTTTATATCAAACCTCTGTTATTGAGAAGCCTGTATTCACAATCTGTATAAACTACTTCAGGAATAAAGCTGATGTTTTATTTCAATTACATGCAACTGATACAACCCATTAAACATTTTAATGAATGAGCTTCCACTACTTCATAGGTTTTTCCATAGCTTCCTGGATTTTTTTTTTTAAAAAATCTGTTGTAGTTCTCTGCTATGCTTCAGTAACAAAAGAATTCATCTCTTGCTGAAAATGGTGCCATTTTGCTAATTTTAAGAGGACATTAGTTTAATAGTCTGCGACATTTATATCACCTGTATTTTATTGTATTCTTTTATTTGGCAAAATATTCAGTTTTAAAGCTTACTCCTTCATTTGCATTTCTAATTTAAGGTGTGTGTTATGCTACTGTGTGTGCTCAACAATCTCTGAAGATGCTAGAATACATTTGCATCTTAATTATTCTGAATATATGCAGAGTACCATCTGGGACTATGCAAATTATAATCCAAAAAAGAAGAAGAAGAAGAAGAAGAAGAAGAAGAAGAAGAAGAAGAAGAAGAAGAAGAAGAAGAAGAAGAAGAAGAAGAAGAAGAAGAAGTTATATTTAAAAGCTGTTTCAAATGTTTCTGGATCAAAGCTTGTAATTTTCTATCAGCTGATCACTTTGATTTTATAAACATGGCTCTGTGTATTACAGTCCTTCATGATTTACATGAGTATATATCTAAAGACTAATTTACCAACAAGCAGATTAAGCTTTTCCAAACTTAAAAACATCCAGAAGTTGTTTCCCCAAATTTCCATCCATGTTTACAGGATGCAGAAGTGGTAAAAGCTAGCTTAAAGGTCATTATTTTTTTTTAAATGTTTCAACTTATAGGCCAGCAATATATTGTAGCTCAGACATGTCAAACATGTGACGTCACGTGACATCGTGCAACATATCAGGACGGTTTTGCCATTGCCAGCAAGGGGTGGGCACGGCTTCCGCATGACGCATCTGGCCCACAGGCTGGCAGTTTGACACCCCAAATTCATAGAATTAGACAAATTAAACAAATTAATTTTCTAGCTTCAGCAGGTGACAAAGTGTGGCCAATCTTTCTTGACTCAAAAGCCTCAAAAGAGAATAGTGGTTAGAAGCTGGAGGGGAAACATCAAGAAGTACTAGGGCTGTAGGCTGCAATGTGTAAAAAGATAATCCTAGAAAAAGACAGTGGCAAAGCCACTTCCATACTGATAACAAAAACAAAATAAAAGATCCCAACAAGTCTGCATAGTTGTGTCCTTGTAATCATCAGGAGCTGAGCATGATTGAGGGATTCCTTTACTCCCCCCCCAGCTACGTGGGGAAAATCTTGTTCTTGAAAGCTAAGCAGTTGGGTGACTACCAATTTTTTTGGTAAATACTAGAATGGGAAGTCCAAAACTTATTCTCTCTATGTACATATTTATAATACAGAAACTAGACTGAGTGGCTTATGGCAGCCCATGCAATTTGTTCATAGAATTCATTATTCCAGTGGAAATAACTCGTAGAGAAGCAATGATGTATTAACTTGGAAATGACTTTGAGAAAAAAGTCCTTACTATATAATAATGTTTCCTTAATTGCTCCTTTGGTAAAAAGGAAAGCACATCAAAACTGATAGTCTATCACATTGTTTCAGACTGAATGTGTTAAGTTTTAAAGTAAAATGGGTTGAATCCTTATTATAGGTTGACATAGGCCCAATGTAAAATTGTAAAAGTGTAACTAGGTGTTTGGCAATATGATATGTGGGAGAACAAAAAAAACACAATATTGAAGGCAATGGAACAGACTGCTTATGGATTTTTGGTGACCAATACAGAAGTGGTGGCAATCTTTTCCAAATAATCACTTATTTAAACACTTATTTCTCTGTATCTTCTAATTAGAATGATCCCATTTTCCACTGATATGGAAGAGATGGCTGATTGCTTAGAGTGGAGAAAAACTTTATCACTGCCCTGTTCCTTTGCTAAATGTATTAACATAACGAAAAGAATGACAGGACTCCATTTAACTGATGCTTCAATATGGCAATTCTAAGACACTTGCATATTATATGCTGATAACAGAATTAATACTTTGAAATATTTTTTTCTTTTTCCTTCTGGTGTTCAGATATATTATTTTTCCCCTTGGGACTCCCACATATAAATTAAATATTTACTGTAAATGACACAGTCTATATTATGTTTGTGAAAATGGATTGTGGAAAGACAATTAGGCTTGTAAAATGATTTTTAAGGTACTCAAGCTTTGGTTGTATTTGACTATTATATCTGAGGATTGTTTGAGAAAGATGGAATATATATATATATATATATATATATATATATATATATATATATATATATATATATATATATATATATATATACACACACACATTTTTTGGCTTGCTAACAAAGAATAAAGCAAGCCAAAAAATGTACACAAATATGAGCTGCCACTGCTTTGGCTACTGCCTGTAGATGGACTTGGGCTAGGCTGAAACAGGGAATAAGATTTGTCCCATGTCTGGGACCAAGCAAGTGTATTCTGAATGCTTAACAAACATTTAACATATATTTAATTCTTTTTTAGCAATCTAAAAAAATGTACACAAATATGAGCTGTCACTGTTGTGACTACTGCCTGTCGATGGCCTTCGGTTAGGCTGAAACAGGAAATAAAGATTTGTCCCATGTTTGGGGCCAAAGCAAGGTAATCTAAATAGTTAACAAGCATTTAACATATATATATATATATATATATATATATATATATATATATATATATATATATATATATATGTTTAAGTATTTGTCAAGGCTTTTTGAGTGGACCTTGCTAATTAATTAATTAATACATACATACATACATACATACATACATACATATATATATATATATATATATATATATATACACACACACACACACACACACACACACATATATGTGTATATGATCATCTTAGCCTCCCAAATTCTTTATTAGCAATTTGAATAATTTGCACAAATAATGAGCTGTCATAAGTTGACTATGTCCTGTGGATAAGCCCTGAGTCGGGCCAAAACAGGAATGAAAGAGTTAATTAGCAAGGTCCATTCAAAAAGCCTTGACAAATACTTAAACATATATATATATATATATATATATATATATATATATATATATATATATATATATATATATATATATATATATGCAAATTATTCAAATTGCTAATAAAGAATTTGGGAGGCTAAGATGATCATTTCGAACTCTTTATGTTCTCATCAGTTAGTCATACCCTTTATCTGAGATTCGAACCTGGGCTGATTATATATCAGGCAGTGTTTTAACTTCCTGAGCCACGGGTTCTTTCTCTCTTTTATTAGCTGGAAGGCAAGGCAAATGTATGTTTAAGTATTTGTCAAGTCTTTTTGAATGGACCTTGCTAATTAACTCTTTCATTCCTGTTTTGGCCCGAATCAGGGCTTATCCACAGGACATAGTCAACTTATGACAGCTCATTATTTGTGCAAATTATTCAAATTGCTAATAAAGAATTTGGGAGGCTAAGATGATCATTTCGAACTCTTTATGTTCTCATCAGTTAGTCATACCCTTTATCTGAGATTCGAATATATATAGTTTTCTGAGGTTTTCGCTGGTGTTTGTATGTAGATCTTTGGTCATTCGGTTTTTTTCCCCATGTAGAATTGGAGGTATCAGGGCAACGTTTCGACGAAATCTCATCCGTCATCCTCAGGCTGGTGGCTTCAGCTTCGTTCTTCTGGGAGAAGTGTGTGGTAGTGACTGTTTTTTCTTCTTTTTTAAACTGCCAGAGGGGGTGTGTTCTGTGGGTGGAGGTGTGCTCTGATTGGGTGTTTTGTAAGCTGAGAGCTCGTGTCTACGTGTGAAGTAGCTCTGGAACTCGGGTCCAGGACTGTTTTCCAGCCACCCCGTGTGAACCCATGATAGCACTCTACTTAGAGTCTTGTCTGCAGCAGTTTCTGCAGCTACGTCCCCAGCGTGGAGGGGAAACTCCAGCAAGTCCTGAATAGACAGAACGTGGGCCGCTAGGGCTGGATCTGGCTCAATTTGAGGCAGTGGAAGCCTGCTGAGGCCATCTGCATGGCTTATGTCTTTGCCAGGTTTGTGAATTAGCCTGAAACTGTAGGCCGATAAAAAGATGGACCATCTTAAAATTCTAGAGGATAAGATGTGAGATGTCTGTCTGTCTGTAATGAATAATGTTATATAGTGTTATTACTGTTATAATGTTATAGTTAAGCATTCTGAACCCGTGAGGTAAATCCGCCAAGGATTAGGTGCCGCGGCAGCTGCTTGACAGATGACAGCTGTCAAAAGGGCTGCCGCAAGCCAATCGCGCATGTGCGGCAGCCGGCTGACAGCTGTCAAAAGCCACTAGCAGCCAAATGCACATGCGCAAAAGCCAGCTGACAGTGACAGCTGTCAAAACCACCGGCCGAGTCGCACAGGCGCAGTAATGCGAGAGCTGTCAAAATCTGCCGGAAGCCGGGAGAATGCACCGTTCAGATTGGGCAGAGGTTTGACAGCTCCTGTATAAAAGGAGGATTCCTCCCCACTGTCAGCTGTCTGGTGTTCTCCCTGAATAAACTTTCAAGAACTGAGCCTGCTGTCTCTTGTGATCCTTTCACCACCGGACCATTCAAATAACCCCAATAGCAGTTTATGGTCTGTGAAGACCATGAAGTCCCTGCCATACAAGTAATCTTGGAATTATTTTACCCCAGCTACCATGGCCAATGCCTCTTTATAAATTTGTGCATAATTACACTCTGCAGAGAACAGTGTCCTGGAATAGAAAGCAATTGTGACTTGAGTCCCATCACTCTCCAAGTGGCTTAAAACAGCCCGCACCCTGTATGGGGATGCGTCACACACAAGGCACACCGGCATCAACTCTTTAAAGTGGGTGATCATATAACTGGTGGACAGTAGGGCCTTCAATGCCTTAAAGCTGCTTTCATGTACCTTGGTCCACTTCCAAGCAGTATTTTTATCCAAGAGCCAGTATAACGGCTCTGCCACTGTGGCCTTGTTAGGAAGGAATGCATGGTAAAAATTTAGGAGGCCTAGGAATGCCTGAAGCTCCCCCTTTGTTTTGGGGCTGGATGCCATCTGAATGGCTTTCAATTTCTACTGGGCAGGGTGGATGCCATCGGCATCGATATGGAAAAGCCAAGAACTCAGTTGAAAGGACTCCTATGCTACACTTGTTTTTCTTAAGTTTTAAACCCGCTTCGCGGAACTGTTGAAGAACGGCTCTAAGCCTCCTTGCAAGCACCTCAGTGGACTCACTGACGATGAGCACATCACTGAAATAGTGGCAGACCCCCGGAATGCCCTTGAGTGTGTGCTCCATAATGCCTTGAAAAATGCCAGGAGCTATGCTAACCCCGAATTGCAGGTGTTTTACTTTAAATGCCCCTCTGTGGGTTACAATAGTCTGTGCCATGGCTGTGGCCTCGTCCACAGGAAGCTGTTGGTAGGCCTGAGCCAAATCTAACTTTGCAAAAACTGTACCCCCTTGCAGTGATGCCAGGATGTGGCTCACTACTGGCACCAGGTACGCATGTTGTTTGAATGCACGATTAATTGTGCACTTGTAATCAGCACAAATTCTGACTGCTCCATTGGCTTTTAGTGGCGTGTTGATTGGGGTTTCCCATTCACCCCAATCTATGGGCTGTAGTACTCCCTGTTCTACGAGCTTATCTAATTCAGTGTCTATCTTGTGTTTAAGAGCAAATGGCACTCTACGAGGTTTAATCCTGACTGGCATTACAGTAGGATCTAGTTTAAATGTTATTGGCAGCCCCGTGTAAGTCCCTAGACCTGAGTCAAACACATCTGCGAACTCCTCGCATACTGTCACTAGACTCGTGACTTGCATCCAGGTGATACCAGTTACCTGGATGCCTAATGCATCAAACCAATTGAGCTAGATCAGGCTCGTTCGCTGACCCCCTACTACGACAATGTCCAGGTGCCCAGAAAACCCCTTAAATTTGATGGCCAGTGTGGCCTCACTCTTGACTGTGACTCTGGCATTCTGGAAGTCAGTGAGTGTAATGTCAGATGGCCTGAGCTTGGCCCATCTCTTGCTGCAATTGCAGATGAAATTAAATGTTTCAAGTGATATAATGGACATGGCTGAGCCCGTGTCCAGCTCCATCTTGCAAGGGACCCCTTGCAGCTTGACCTGAATTTGAAATTTCGGCTTAATGGGGTGGTGAGCTCCCGTGCGGCAAATGCTTCTGTGGCTGGAGCAAAACCCTACGCTAAACTGCCCCGGGGCTCCAGTACCTCTCCTGATCAGAATGTCCAACTGGCAATTCGATTGTCAGTCCCTCTGGCGATCTCTGCAGATGGACGCAATGTGGCCAGTCTTCCCACAAGCCCAACACGTGGCTTTCTGGAACCTACAGTCCAAATGTTGGTGGTGGCTGCCACATCCTGGGCACCTAAGGAAAGGATCTGCCTTGTAAGTCGTCCCTGGTTGCTTGTCACTGTGATGTTGTTGGTCGTCGTCCCTTTGGAGCTTGTCAACTTTTGTGTTGTCGTCGGAGTCTTCAGCATGTTTGGCATCCTTGTGGTGGACGGACTCCTCGTGCTGTGCTGTTTTGGCAGGCCGCATGGCTCGTACGGCTCTGCTGGTGGCTTCGTCTGCCATGATCTCTTTCAGCGCATCTGGAAACGACAGAGTCTCTTTGGTGAAGAGCTTTTGTTGCAACTCTCAATTCCAGAGGCCACAGACAAGTCGGTCCCAGAGCCTCTCCTCTACATCGGAGAACTGGCACAGGTGTGTGGCCTGCCTCAATGCCGCAATGAATTCAGATGCTGTTTCACCTGGCTGTTGAACCCTCTGTTCGAATGCATGATGCCAAGTGATTACCGACAGCTTGGGTTGGAAGTGGTCGCCGAGCCATTTCTTCAAGTCTGTGAACATTATGGACTCCAATGGCATTGGCACAAACAAGTTCTCTGCAATGTCGAACATGGCTAGGCTACAAACACACAGGAGTGTAGCAGCCTTTAGGCGGTCCTCGGCGACTTGATTGGCGTAGAAGTAGTTCTTGACCTTGGATAGATATGAAGACCATCTTTCTGGGTGAGCTATGTTAAATTCTTTCAGCTTTCTGATTTTTGCCATTTCAGTTGGTCTTCGCACTGGGGCTCGTTGTCTTCTTGTCCTGGTTCTACGTGTCCCCAGGGACTGATCCTCTGGGTGCGTGGTCACTAGCGTGGCTGTGCTAGGCCAACTGTTGGGGGGGAATTGCTTCCCCACCAGGTGCATTCTGGCCTCTCCCCTAGTGACTCTCAGCTCTGTTGGAGAAGCAGGATCCCATCCTCATTGCCAGTGTTGTGTACTGGGTTCTTTGCTTGAGCGAAGAGATGAGGCGAGTGAGTTCAGTCAGAAACATTTTTATTGCTTGCAGGAACCGAACTGGGGAAACAGGGCTGCGAATGCAGCTATTTATACCCTGGCCTCTAGTTGTTGTTGTTGTTGTTGTTGTTAGTTGCGAAGTCGTGTCCGACCCATCGCGACCCTATGGACAATGTTCCTCCAGGCCTTCCTGTCCTCTACCATCTTCTGGAGTCCATTTAAGCTCACACCTACTGCTTCAGTGACTCCATCCAGCCACCTCATTCTCTGTCGTCCCCTTCTTCTATTGTCCTCAATCTTTCCCAGCATTAGGCTCTTCTCCAGTGAGTCCTTCCTCCTCATTAGGTGGCCAAAGTATTTGAGTTTTAGCTTCAGGATCTGGCCTTCTAAAGAGCAGTCAGGGTTGATCTCCTCTAGGACTGACCGGTTTGATCGCCTTGCAGTCCAAGGGACTCGCAGGAGTCTTCTCCAGCACCACAGTTCAAAGGCCTCAATTCTTTTGCGCTCAGCCTTTCTTATGGTCCAACTTTCACTGCCATACATTGCAACTGGGAAGACCATAGCCTTGACTATACACACTTTTGTTGACAGGGTGATGTCTCTGCTTTTTAGTGTGCTGTCTAGATTTGCCATGGCTTTCCTCCCGAGGAGCAAGCGTCTTTTAATTTCTTGACTACAGTCCCCATCTGCAGTGATCTTGGAGCCCAGGAAAATAAAATCTGTCACTACCTCCATTTCTTCCCCATCTATTTGCCAGGAATTGAGAGGGCCGGATGCCATGATCTTGGTTTTCTTAATGTTTAGTTTCAACCCAACTTTTGCACTCTCCTTCTTCACTCGCAACAAGAGACTCTTCAGTTCCTCTTCCCTTTCTGCCATTAGAGTGGTATCATCTGCATATCTTAGGTTGTTGATATTTCTTCCAGCAATCTTAATTCCAACTTTTGACTCCTCTAGCCCTGCCTTTCTCATGATGTGCTCTGCATATAAGTTAAATAGGCAAGGCGACAGTATACAGCCTTGCCGGACACCTTTCCCAATTTGGAACCAATCAGTGGTTCCGTGTCCAGTTCTCACTGTTGCTTCTTGGCCCACATATAGGTTTCTCAAGAGACAAATAAGATGTTCTGCTACTCCCATCTCTTTAAGAACTTGCCACAGTTTGTTATGATCCACACAATCAAAGGCTTTAGCATAGTCAATGAAGCAGAAGTAGATGTTTTTCTGGAACTCTCTAGCTTTCTCCATGATCCAGCGTATGTTGGCTATTTGATCTCTAGTTCCTCTGCCTCTTCGAAATCCTGCCTGTACTTCTGGTAGTTCTCGATCCACATACTGCTGGAGTCTAGCTTGTAGGATTTTAAGCATAACTTTACTAGCATGAGAAATGAGTGCAATGGTGCGATAGTTTGAACATTCTTTGGCACTGCCTTTCTTTGGAATTGGAATGTAAACTGATCTTTTCCAATCCTGTGGCCACTGTTGAGTTTTCCAAATTTGCTGGCAAATTGAGTGTAGCACTTTTACTGCATCGTCTTTTAAGATTTTGAATAGCTCAGCTGGAATACTGTCACCTCCACTAGCTTTGTTGTTGCTCAGCTTTTCTAAGGCCCACTTCACTTCACATTCTAGGATGTCTGGCTCGAGGTCAGTGACCACCTCATTGTGATTATCAGGGACGTTAAGCTCATTCTTGTATAGTTCTTCTGTGTGATTTTGCCATCTCTTCTTAATCTCTTCTGCCTCTGTTAGGTCCCGCCATTTTGGTCCTTTATCATGCCCATTTTTGCATTGAACGTTCCCTTCATCTCTCCAATTTTCTTGAAAAGATCTCTGGTCCTCCCTATTCTATTGTTTTCTTCTATTTCTTTGCACTGTTCATTTAAGAAGGCATTCTTATCTCTTCTAGCTATTCTCTGGAATTCTGCATTCAATTGGGCGTATCTTTCTTTTTCTCCCTTGCCTTTTGCTTCCCTCCTTTCCTCAGCTATTTGCAAAGCTTCCTCAGACAGCCATTTTGCTTTCTTGCATTTCTTTTTCTTTGGGATGGTTTTGGTTGCTACCTCTTGTACAATGTTGCGAACCTCTGTCCATAGTTCTTCAGGCACCCTGTCTATCAGATCTAATTTCTTAAATCTATTTGTCACCTCTACTGTATATTCAACGGGGATATGATTTAATTCATACCTGACTGGCCTGGTGCTTTTCCCTACTTTCTTCAGTTTAAGCCTAAACTTTGCAACAAGAAGCTCATGGTCTGAGCCACAGTCAGCTCCTGGTCTTGTTTTTACTGACTGTATAGAGCTTCTCCATCTTTGGCTGCAGAGCATATAGTCAATCTGATTTCTGTGTTGACCATCTGGTGATGTCCATGTGTAGAGCCATCTCTTGGGTTGTTGGAAAAGAGTGTTTGCTATGACCATCCTATTCTCTTGACAAAATTCTGTCAGCCTGTGCCCTGCTTCATTTTGTACTCCAAGGCCAAACTTGCCTGTTATTCCGGTTATCTTTTGGCTTCCTACTTTAGCATTCCAATCCCCCATGATGATAAGGACATCATTTTTGGGTGTTAGTTCTATAAGGTGCTGTAGGGCTTCATAGAACCGGTCAATTTCATCCTCTTCAGCACCAGTGGTTGGGGCATAGACTTGGACTACTGTGATATTGAATGGTTTGCCTTGGATTCGAACTGAGATCATTCTGTCATTTTGAGGATTGTATCCCAGTATTGCTTTTCCTACTCTTTTATTGACTATGAAGGCTACTCCATTTCTTCTGAGGGATTCTTGCCCGCAGTAGTATACCTGATGGTCATCTGAATTAAATTCACCCATTCCTGTCCATTTTAGTTCGCTGATACCTAAGATGTCGATGTTCAGTCTTGTCATCTCTTGTTTGACCACGTCCAGCTTGCCTTGATTCATGGATCTTACATTCCAGGTTCCTATGGAGAAAAAATCTTTACAGCATCGGACTTTCCTTTCACCACCAGACATATCCACAGCTGAGCGTCCTTTCGGCTTTGGCCCAGTCGCTTCATTCTTTCTGGCGCTACTAGTACTAGCCCTCTGCTCTTCCCCAGTAGCATATTGGACGCCTTCCGACCTGAGGGGCTCATCTTCCAGCGTCATATCGTTTTGCCTTTTGGTACTGTCCATAGGGTTTTCATGGCAAAGATACTGGAGTGGGTTGCCATTTCCTTCTCCAGTGGATCACGTTTTGTCAGAACTCTCTGCTATGACCTGTCCGACTTGGGTGGCCCTGTACGGCATAGCTCATAGCTTCATTGAATTACGCAAGCCCCTTCGCCACGACAAGGCAGTAATCCATGAAGGGGCTGACCTCTAGGTGGCGGCCAATAGGTTTAAAGCAACCTATTGCCGCCCTAGAAGCAGCCAATGGCGGTGCTGGAGACGGGTTCTCTGAGGAGCTGGGAGCCGTTAGCCAGCTCCCTGCTTAAGCAACCTTTCAGCAATCAAAAGCCATGTGATACACTCAGTAAAACAAAACCCAATACATTACAGTAGTGTTCAGCTATTATTCCTGAAAGAATTTAAGGAAAGGATATGTCTTGTTTTTGACAGTAGGATTTATATTTAGCAGCAACAGCAGCTATGACTGGTATGAGAGTGGCTGAGACTGTATGTGCCAACACGTGGCAGAACTGTTGAAGATCCAGCAACGTTCAATGCATCTGTGATCAGCTTCGTAGTTATCTCTTCAAAAACCGTGACTACTTTCAATTTCCACTGCCATAAGTTAGTATCCATTTTCACAGATGAATTATTCTTTTCTCTTCCATTTCACCTAGGAAAGGTGAAGTCCTCCCTTTAAAGATTTTTTTTAAAATTCATATATCGATTCAGTACAAGATTTTTTTTTTAAAGCTAAAGAACAGAAAACGCAAGAGGAGAGCCCATGGTATTGCCTTGGAACATTTACCCCTGGCTTGTAGGCTGAACAGCAGGCAGATATCCTCAATATATCATAGTTTTCCCTAGTATATTAGTATATGAGATATATCTCTTTTTAAAAATCTGTGATTGATTTCTAAATTTGTACTGACACATATAAAATGCCATCTGTTAAATTTAGGCCATCATGCATCCTGTTTGGTCCTTTTTTTTTGGTAAAAGCATTTCATCTTTTTTTTGGCAATGCATAGGTCATCCATCTATCTTTTCTCTATTTACTTCATTCTGGTGGATGCACATAAATTCAGCATAGAATAGGGTAGCTTGCAGAATGGCTAGTTTTTATAGAAAATAAAGAAGACACTGATTCCAAAAGATGCTTCAGAGTACAAAGTTAATCACTTCCACTTCCTGTTCTTTGCTGTAGTTCTGCCTTATGCTCTCCTTTTTTTTTAATCTCTGTGCCTTATTTCCTGATACTGATGCTTTTGGAAAGGACTAGACAATGGGTCTTTGACAACTGTGTAAAGACAACTGGGATGCAAATTACTTTTTTGCAAGTAGGGAAATCTCTTAATTGGACTTCCATCATGGTTGCTTAGCATTCTCTGTTTTGTGAGAGGCTATACATTCCAAAACATGTAGGATAAAAATAGATTTCTTGTTGCCATTTTATCTTTTTTGTTTTCATCCACTGTCTGCACATCCTGCCATGTAGCTCAAAAACATAGATTTGTGTCATCCGGGTACCTAGATTTATCACTCTGGTGGAGGTGTCTGTACTTTTACCTAGTGGCAGAGAATCAATACATACAAACCACCAGCTTGTCTATCTGATGTTTATAACCCAATAGTCACATAAACTGGAAAACTATTTGATTTTATTGTTTACTTAGACATCAGCACACGTCTTTTCCTTAAACCACATGGGGAGGGGATTGTCCTTCCAATTAATTAAACAGTCACTGCTTTTTTGAGATACAGAAACAACTGATGTACCCCATTTTTCTGTTGCATTAAGACTACAGAAAATAGTTGTAAACTTCAGTATCAATGTTCTCAAACATAAAACTGGTACACAAAATAGAAAAAAAAACATGGTAGGTATTTTAAATATTTTGGATCAAGCAACTTTCTTTGTATTGGAATAACTAAAAACAACAGCACTTGCATTATTTCCATTTCCAAATGGCAGAACACAAACATGAGATAGTTAAATAACTGAGTGAGGGAAGATTGAAATTTATATATTTCATTTTAGTAGAATGGGTAGAGATGGGTAAAGGTGGCCCTGGAGAAGCCTACTTCATGTATTTTCATTTTTCTTAAGAATTAGGACACTGGTAAGGCCAAAAAAATAGGGTTAGCTGATAGCATGTGGCCTATGAAAACCAAGGTGCCATTCCTAATATGAATCTTCTAAATGTACTGGTTTTAAAAGAGTCTGTCTCTCAAATGTCCCCCCCTTCTCTGTGTGTAGTAAAAATGTAATTTATATGAAAGTGAACATTGGAATATTTTTGAATGCACTGGCTGTTTTTCCTGCCAATTTATAGGATGTAATATTGAAATCAATGACTTTTTGCTATTAACACTGTGTTCAATGAAATATTCTTCTGATACTATTAATACTTTTTGGTTTCAATATAAATTATTATTCTGGATTAAGGATATAAAAGAAATAACTCAAAACGCACATTTTGTTTGTATTTTGGACAGAAGCAGCCTAGCTGAAAAATGCTGAAACAGTTCCTATGAACAAAAGCTTTTGATGATTTTTGTCTATATATTTCCACACATTGTAATACTTGATTATGCATGAGATGTATAATTATTTAATATATTATTATATTAAAGGGAGGTACCTATTGTAAATCTCTAAGGAATGTTTATTCAGTGAAAAATAACCATTGGTCACCATGTTACTAAGGCAACTGCATCGGAAAAATACATTGAAGCCACAAGCATTTCACCAAAGTGTTCTGTTTTTAAAGCAATTTGATCTTGATCAAATTGAGAGAAAATGGTTGATGTAATGTGGAATACATTTTGGCATAGCATTTGATGGAGCATTACTATTTGACAAGAAGCAATATTTTCCCAATAGACATCAGTTTGCTCCTGCAGGTATCTGAAGAAAAATTGCTTGCTGTTGCTTGAAAGAAAACTACCCTTTTAAAGAGCCTTTTTAAAAAAGGAATTGGACCAATTGAGCTTTTAGTCTCTGCTCTAGTCTCCTGGGTGAATGGGGTGGGCACTGTAGGTATCCCAATAGCTATGTATATTGCTTGTTTGTCCAACCAAACTTTCCTCTTATCTAGAGCTCATTAGTTAGAATATGGGAATTACTCAGAGACATTGTGTATTTGGCTATGAAATACTACACTGTGCAGTAGTATATGCATAAAAAGATGGCAAAGAAACCCCTGTGCCATTGTCTTTGGTATAAGGGTAGCAGTGTCAGTCTAACAGTATTTAGGGAACATAATTTTTTGAATTCATACCAGTGTATGACAAAAATATCTATAAGTGATGCAAATTACAATATAATACAAAGAAATTATAGTTGAAATTTAAAGATCTAAGAAATAAATACTTCAAATAGAAATGGTTCTTTGATTTTAGTGGATTGCAAAATAGTTGTCATAAAATGCTAAAATTAATCCTTGTTTTGTTTTGGTTCCAATATTTTTTTTATATATCCACATTTCAAAAGTGTATGAGTTACTTCTGTTTAATATTCTTCTTCTTTTCTTTTCTTAGTATTAAAATCCTTCACATCCCTTTCTATGGTCCTTAAAGAATTGATCTTTCACAATGTTGACTATTCCTAAAAAGATATAATGGGATCTGGAAAGTTATTGACCTTTGCATGCTGTTATAAGTGGATTTAATTGGGAAAACAGAAAAAATCAGATGTGGTTGATCTTCAAAAACATTTCTTTGTCTGTAGATTTTCAAGGATCAGTTTGACCTCTGTGTTCTCTATAGTATCTTGACAAGGGATAAAAAAGAATGGGCCCATATAAACAAAAGTTTCTTTCACATAAATACAAATAGTTTTACTTCTTGACAGATGTAGCAATAGCTAGGAGTGTAGATATAAAAAAAATAACAAAAATCAGCTAAAGCAACAAAAACATTAAAGTATTGAAAGGTATTGACAAGTAAGGTGTAGTTGAGCACCATCCCAACCTCTGGATACACTACAATTACCATATACAAGAAGATGAAAGCAGTTGTGATGGTGTATTACCTGGACAATAAAAAAGTCCAGGTAATTTAAGGCACATTCACAGAAAGCATGGTTTGTGAGTCAAAAAGATGTTTTGTCCAAGCAATACAACACTACAGAGGGTTAGCATTGAAATTCTCAACAACAAAGAATCTAAAACAAGCTTTTAAGAATGAGGTGAAGTTCAGCATGATAGGAGAGATCCAGCATGGTGGCAGCCAGACTCCACCTAAGTGATTTTTTTAGTCCCATTTGCAATCCCCTCAGGGAGCATCAGAGCATTACTGAACAGAACCCAAAGTGGTTCAGCATATGAGTCATGCTGTTTACGGAACTTGGAATTGAGGCTGCCTCACTAGTTTGAAAGAGATGCATTGATTTCCAATGTATTTTCAGGTCATGTTCAAAGAGCACATGCACAGCAGGAGCTCATCTGAAGATTTTAACACTTGTATGAGGATCTTGGGAAATTGAGATACAGAAGTTATTTGGAAATCTCTAAATATCCTGGCCACCTGAACTTCTCAATGTTCTCATGCAAGTATTAAGGTTTTCAAAAGATGCCCTACTGTGAATATTCTCCCTTTTTTTTAAGAAACGCTTTTAGAAACTGTAAAACCAATGATGTTTCTTAACCTTGATATCCACCTACTATAATTGCAATCACATGAGATTTGGGGAGAATAGAATAGAAATGTGTTTGGCTGAAGTGCAACAGAATGCAGAAAAGGCCCTCTCTGAGAGATAATCAAAACAAGACAGAAGAACAATTTTCTCATCCCCAGTTATGGGTTTTATACACATTGAACAAATTTTGGGCTATTTCAAGTAGATGACCACTAAAGGTCAAACTTGCTTTTGAAATATTGTCAAAGCATTCATCTTGGTTCTGGAAGAACTTGGAGATAGAGTCCATCCATTTCCTTGGGCACTAATTTGATAGAAAATTACTCATCAGCCTTTGTAAGATAGATGACTTAAGTAGCAGGTACTGGTTCAAGGAAAATGAGCTATTGAAGCTGATCCTATTCTCCCTTCATATGTTTTTAGTGTGATTAAAAATTTGGGTATGTAATTAAGAACACCTTGTAGAGTTACTAATTATGTTTTTGATTATAAACTATTATTTATCTTCTGTTCATCTGGGCAAATAGGAATCTGGGCAACATATGATAAATATGAGTGGAATTAGCTGAACAGTATAAGATAAGGGGACAGTTGCTATAAAACTGTAGAGAAGCATAAAAAGTAAGCAAATATAAACAATGTCAAAAGTTTAAAATGCTAGTTGAATATGTCTATTCCTAGCAAACATTGAAAAGATTGTAATTTTGCTGCCAGTCATAATTCTATGTGGAGGAGTACTCTGATACAGGTAATCATTGCTTATCGACTGTCTCTTGCAGTGACTGTTCAACGTTATGACAATTTAAAAAACTCCAACTTTGCAATCAATCCTCACATTTATGGCTGCTGTAGCATCCCATGGTCATATGATCACCATTCAGGCACTTCACAACTGACTGTAACAAGCAGAAAGCAGAAGTAAAATTGTATGTCATGGTCACAATTTTTCACTCAGTGACAGCACCACTTCACTCTACGAGTGAAGGCAAAGTAAAACGACACAAGATTTTCTGCTTAGCAATCACACTACTTACTTGCCAGTCCCAACTGAAAGTTATTATTCTTCTCAAATTGTAGTGAAATAAAGCTTGGTCCATAGTTGATTTTTTTTCATAAGCAACTGTTGGTGTAGAACAGCATCTATTGTATTCTATTCCATATGAAAAAAGGAAGCTTACATTTTTTCATACAATGAAAAGCAAATAAAGTATAAGGGTTTACCAAAAATAAAATAAAAAAGGCTTATATTTTCTTACATTGAGAAACAGTCATAGGTGCACTTAGAAAACATTTTTGAGGTTTTCCTTGAAATGTTTTTATCTTCACTTTCCAGAAAGCCTTTCTGAGCATATGTTCCTTTGGTCATTTTTTGTTGTTTAAGCAATAACAAGTAGAGTCAAATAACAAAACTTGATTGAAAGCACTAAAAGAAACTGAACTTGCCTTTTCATCAATTCTTTCAAACAATTCCACGTATGCCCTGAATATGTTCAGCCTTTCACAGATTTGTAAAATCAGAATTTTGGTATGAAACCTGGTGTCACCAGTTTTGTGATAGATAATCCTATATTTAAAGTAGAAAGAATACAGGGTAGATTTTTTTTAATGCACAAATATATCTGAGTGTGAAGGCATTTAAGAAACCAATGCAAGGATTTCCAAGCAAGGAATGGCAAGTTAGCACTTCTCCAAATAAATGATGACATTGCTGCTATGACTGAAGGACAGTTAAGTAGACAGCTCCTATAGAAGCCTTCTACATTAGGAGAGAACTACAGATTGCTGACCTACGCTCCAAATAGCTGCTTCTTATGAAGAGACCACAGGGTGGAAGATTCCCATAGATTTGGGCTCAGGGGGCAAAGGAAAGCCATTATGTTCTCAGTTGGTGCAGAACCTTTTAAAGGATTCTGATTTTGCTAACCTCAGTTTCAGAAATTACCCATTTACCTTTCTCAAGCCTAATATGGCTTCAAAATGACAAGTTTGTAAAGTACAAGGAAAGTTAATGATATGCTTAGGAATTTACAGAATTTGAAATAAATGGCAAAAATAGAAGAGACTTTAAAAAGCCTTTAAAAACAAGACTTTAATTCAAGAAAGTTATTTTTAAAAGTGGTTTGCTAAAGCCACGAAGAAACCTTTTGAGATGGGAATGAATAAAACTGAAGAGGGATCAAATCCTATGACAACATCTGAATAAATTAAAGACAAGACTGTTGGAACAAAATCAAGGAATACAAAGGTTCCACCATTTGTTCTGGTACCCAGGTTGCTCTCTTCAGTTTCCTCATCTTTGCAGTCTTTCTTCACATTCATCTTTAACAACTTCTTTAATTTCAATCCACAGTTCCTCAGGCTCTCTATCAATGATATTCAGGGCTTCAAAGTAATTCCTATTATTCTCTTTGGAAATAGTGATTTTAAGAACCTATTGTGGAAAGTCCTTGAGATTCTTCTTCCACTTTAAATTGATTTGGAACTTCCAAATGAGCAATTTGCAATTGATCCAACAAATTTAAATTTATTAATATATACATTCATAGACCCAACCCCCTCCTCTACAAATAATTTAATGTTAGAATTTCTAGTTACAGGTAGTCCTTGATAAACATGTAAAGAGCAACTGCATTACTTAGTGATACTAGTGCAGTCCAGGTTGTTGTCATTGATCGAATTCTATGGTCATGGTTAGGCAAGGCAACTTCCTGTTGGATTTCCATGACCAAGTCAGTAGGGAAGCTGGCAGAAAATTTCAAGTCCCAGGTGGCTAGCGAGTAGGTCAGCTGGCTGGCAAGTAGTTACTGTAAGGGAGGTATGAGGGAGTGCTCAAGTGTGTATGAAATGCATGGCAAGGCTTAGGAAGAGCACAGGTAGTATATAAGGATACATAAGGATGTGAGGGATGCGAGGATAGAAGAGGTGCATAGGGTTGTGTGAATGGCTGGCAGTGTGAGTGCAGAGAGGCTGGGGGATTGTGTGCAGGAAAGGGAGACTTGCCTCAGTGACTTGCAGCCCTCCCAGTCTAGTTCCCCATTGGTTTTATGGAGAAGCCAGCAGAGAAGGTCACAAATGGCTACCACATGCTTCAATTGGTTATAGGTAGAAGTTGATTATCAAGTGCCCAGAGTTCAATCATGTACTCCAGTGACGAGTCATAAGCACCATTCATTCAATGCCTTCATAATTTCAAATGGTCACTGAATGAATGATCATAAATTGAGAACTACCATTTATTTATTTATTTAATTAATTAATTAAATTTATATACCGCCCTTTCCCGAAGGACTCAGGGCAGTTTACAGGGCATTTAAAACAACCAATACAAAAGTTAAAAACAAATTAAAAAATTTTAAATCATTATTGGAAGTTTGTTTTACAGTCAGCTTTGGCCAAGTTTTGCTCTTCCATTTCCATGTATCAATAATATCATCAGTTAGATTTCTATATACTCCATCTGATTACGTCCATATACATAAATGTCTATGGAGATTCTCAGTCATTCAGATCATGGTTGTCTCAAAGGTGTTTTTTCAAAAGGCAACTGGACTTTGTTTTTCCTTGAACTCATTTAGTTTTTTATCTAAGAAGCTAGGTTGTTTGAAGATTGTGTTAATAATTGTGTTAATAATCAAAGAATCATTGATTGGGGGAAAATTAATTGGGGGAAATTAATAAATTATTTTCCTGCTTCTCTTTATTTCTTTAGGCCATTTTTCTCCTTAATATTAGTCCAGTCACATTATAAACACCATTAGAATTTTCTCAAACTCAGGTCAAACTACTGTGGAAAAAAGGCTAACCAAAGTGCTACATATACATCCGTCTTTGGCAATTTCATTCTTTAGTTTGGAGCCTATTTCAATAATCTATTAAAGTTGTTATGAATTATTATGAAGTCACCAATCTGAAGTCACTCAGTAAGCTATATGGTTGAATGATAGTTTACTAAATGAGTAATAAAGCTATTTTTAAGTGTCAACAGATATTGAACTAACCTTGCATATAAATTTTTTGGTCACATTTCCTATACCTTGAGTAGCATTTCAATGATTTTTTTAGTCTATTTCATATTTCAGTTCTTTCCAGTTCTTTTTTGGGAGACGTCTTGAAGTAAAGTTATTTAAGCCTCTGCATGCGCTTTACTGAATTGGCTTTAAGAGCTAATTGTTTATTCTATCTTCCAATTGCTACTGGTAAAGAAGATGGGACAACAGCTTTATATTTCCCAGAATCAACAGTTTAGGATATCAACATGCTCATAATTAAATCTTTACTTATTGACATTAGGAACTGCTTAGAATGTACATTTGTCTCTTGCTTGATTTGCTATTATTCCTTCTTACATTTAAGAAAATAAGTTGGGCTTCCGGGTGGCAAGGCTCCGTTGACGGCAGCCATTTCGGCTGTCAGCCCCGTTGTCTCCGTAGAGCCGCCAAAAACAGCGATGATCAGCTGTTTGGCGGCTCAGAAACCCACTCCTCGGGAGAAGAGAAGGGGGTGAGCGCCCAGGCAGGGGTAGAGCTCCCCTAGACCGCCAGAGTTTAAACTCTGGTGGTTGAAGGGTGTGAGCCCCCCTGAAGCCTGAGTTTGCTCCGGACTCCGGGATGCCTCTGCTCCAAGGCTTTGGAGCAGAGCAGGACTCTGCAACCATCCCTGCCATCGAGAGGGAATTGGGGATTACTTGGATGCAGGCAGAGCTGTACAGGAGAATGCTGTAATAGCAAGTATTTGAACTTTAACTCAGACTACTTTGTGGAAAAGTTGCAAACGGTGCGGAAAGTGAAAGTGCGCAATAGAACTAAGTGGTGCCAAAATGGCTACCAAACCAACTAAAGTTCTTAGAAGTGCAGGGGCATTGCCAGTTCAGCAATCTTCATTACAGGCTTTGATGCCTCCTCCCCCAGCACCCACACCCGCACCAAGTTTCAAGTTTCAAGTTTTATTTAATTTGTATACCGCCCTTCTCCTTGGTAAGGACTCAGGGCGGTTCACAGGGCATATATAAAAAAGACAATACAAAAATTAAAAAAGATTAAACCCATGCCCAGTTAAAAACAGTAATACAAATCTAAAAACAACAAATTAAAACCCATAATCCCCCGTCAGGCCAGACCAGATAATTCAAATAGGTGGGTCTTCAGGCCATGACGGAAAGTTCGGAGGTCTGATGCCGTCTGGAGCTCCACCGGCAGTTGGTTCCATAATGCCGGAGCGCCCACAGAGAAGGCCCTCCCCCTGGGGGCCACCAGTCGGCATTCCCTGACTGGCGGCACCCTGAGGAGGCCCTCTCTGTGGGAACGCACAGGGCGGAGGGGAGTTGATGCCAGCAGCAGGTGGTCCCCGAGGTAACCCGGACCCATGCCATGTAAGGACTTAAAGATCATGACCAAAACCTTGAACCTCACCCGAAAGACAACTGGTAACCAATGCAGCTCGCGGAGCAAAGGTGTAACATGGGAGTACCGGGAAACTCCCAAGACAACTCTCGCGGCTGCATTCTGTACCAGTTGGAGCCTCCGAGTGGTCTTCAAGGGAAGCCCCATGTAGAGAGCATTACAGTAGTCAAGGCGAGAGGTCACGAGCGCATGAGTGACCGTACACAGGGCATCCCGGTTCAGATAGGGCCACAACTGGCGCACCAGGCGAACCTGGGCGAAAGCCCCCCTAGTCACGGCCACTATATGATCTTCCAGCGTAAGCCGTGAATCTAGGAGGACTCCCAAGTTGCGAGCCCTATCCACGGGGGGTAAGAGCTCACCCCCCATAGAAAGAGATGGAACATTTTGAATGTCCCGGGATGCCGGAATGTACAGCCACTCAGTCTTGTCAGGGTTGAGTTGAAGTCTGTTCCTCCCCATCCAGGCCCGAACCGCCTCCAGGCAATGGGACATCACAGCGAGGGCATCACTGGGGTGGTTTGGGGTCGAAAAGAAAAGTTGGGTATCATCGGCGTATTGATGATACCCAACTCCAAAACCACGAATGATCTCACCCAGCGGTTTCATGTAGATGTTGAACAGGAGAGGCGAGAGAACCGACCCCTGAGGAACTCCACAAACGAGAGACCTAGGGGCCGATCTCTGCCCCCCTGCCAACACCGACTGCGAGCGTCCCAGGAGATAGGAGGAGAACCACTGAAGAACTGTGCCTCCCACTCCCAATCCCCTGAGACGCCGCAGCAAGATACCATGGTCGATGGTATCGAAAGCCGCTGAGAGGTCTAATAGGACTAGGACAGAGGAATATCCCCTATCCCGAGCCCTCCAGAGATCATTCACCAGCTTTAACAATAAAAGATTTGCAGGATGCTTTGCAAGAGGCTTTGAAAAAACAATCTCAACAAATAGCTGAGCTTATTGAGGAGAAGAATACAGAAATAAGGGCAGATATTTTGGTTGCATTTCAAGGGCTTGCTGTTTGCATTGAACGTTTGGATGAGAGAGTGGAAGAACTTAGCCAAAATAATATGAGATTAGATGCCAAAATGATGGATGCTGAAACTGTGATGGATAAGACTGATGATGATTTAACATTGGTGCAGTACCGCGAGATGGAGTTCGCTGTGAGAATCAGAGGTTTGAAAGAAGATCCTAAGGAAAATTTGAAAAAGTACTCTCAGAAGCTCTTGAACAGATTCTGGGGCATTCAGCAGAAGATATTATGGTGGATATAGATAAAATATTCCATGTTAATTCCTGGATTGCAAGACAAAGGAAGCTACCTAGAGATGTGGTGGTTTATTTTATGAAAAGAGCAATTAGGAATGAGGTTATTCAAGCTTTTTATAATAACAAATTTACAGTTGCAGAGCAAGAAGTTTTAATTTTGAAAGAGATCCCTCCAAGAATTTTAAGGAGAAGGAAAGAATTTGCTTTTTTGGCAGAAGAATTAAGGAAACGGGATATCCAGTTCAGATGGGAGATTCCAGTAGGGATGGTGGTGATGCACGCAGGCACGAGATACCGCCTTAACACAGTCTTACAGGCATGAGATTTTTATGCTAATATTTTGAAGGCAGGCTCCCCACCATCCACGGAATTTAAAAGGAGGAATGGTGAAGGAGAGCGTCAGCTATGAAAGGAGAGTATACAAGGTGCTGAAGGAGCTATGCAGCTGAAAGTTGGAGAATCCCAGCAAACTACAGGAGTGGATCAGATTTCAGTACCAATGGAGGAAGTCAGAGACCAAAGAATGACACGCGCTGCAGCCAGACAAATGAGACAAGAGCAAGAACAACAGAGAGTCATGACTACATCTCAAAAACTTACTTATAGTGAAGCAGTGGGAGGAGCGAAGCCGAAGAGAGTGCAGGTGATTTTGGAAGAGGCGCTCCAAAAGCTTCAGGTCGCAAAAGATGGCGACAAAGCTTCTAACCTGGAATGTTAATGGCTTAAATTCACCACATAAAAGAAAGAAAGTATTTCATTATCTAAAGCAATTTAAAAATGATGTTATTTGCTTACAGGAAACACATATTCGAGCAGCTGATCAAAAGTACCTGATAAACTTTAGGTTGGGCACACAGTTTATTGCCTCTGCTCCTGACAAGAAAAAAGGAGTTGTTATTTACGTTAAGAATACTTTAACAGCTACTTTACTTGAAGCAGATAAACAAGGAAGATATGTTATAATTGAACTATTAACAGAAGGCAAGAAAATACTTTTGGTTGGATTATATGCTCCTAACCAAAAGCAAGGAGATTTTTACAAATTATTACACAGTAAGATTATCCAGTGGGATTACAAATCTTGTATTTTTATGGGAGATTGGAATGGCGTTTTGGATGTACAAATGGACAAAAGAGGTCTTTTTAGAAGTACGCCAAGTCATGCTAGACTGCCTAAATCATTTTTTGAGATGAAGGATGACTTCGAATTGAGAGATGTGTGGAGAGAAAGGAACTTGCAAGAAAACAACTTTACTTTTTTCTCTGATAGGCATCAATCTTTTTCAAGGATTGACTTTGTATTAATTACTAATGATTTTTTTCTAGGATTAAGAAGATAAAGATTTGTCCAAGAACTATATCTGATCATAGTCCAGTATGGTTGGAGATAGAAAAAGATAATGGAGACAGACGGTCTTGGCGATTAAATGAAAACTTGTTTAGATATCAGGAAAATGTGGAAGAGTGTAAAAAACAGATGAAAGAATTTTTAAAAATTAATATGCATAAAGGTACTCCTATGGAGATGGTTTGGGATGCAAGTAAAGCTTATATGAGAGGAGTGTTAATATATTTGAACAATAAACATAGACGTAAATTGGAATTTAGGAGGAAAGAATTAGAGGAGGAAATTAAGAAAAAAGAAAAGGCTTTAATTCTGAATCCATCTGATGGGAAGACTAAAGAGGTAATTACTTTACTAAGAGGTCAGTTTGATATGTTGATGGCAGATCAAGTGGCAACTAACTTACGGTATGCTAGACATAATACTTTTTGTAATGCTAATAAACTGGGTAGGTGGTTAGCTTATTTGTTAAGGAAGAAACAGAGAGCATGCAATATAGATAGAATAGAATACAAGGGTAGTGTACCAGCAGAACCTTATTTAAAAGGCTTTTGTTGATTTTTATTCTAAGTTGTATGTTAGAGATAAGATTCGAGATGCAGACATAGATGGATATTTGCAGGAAGCTAATATCCCTGTTCTTACACAAGAACAAAAGGAAGGGTTGAATCAATTGATAATTGATGAAGAATTTTTTTTAGCAATTAAGCAATTAAAGGTGGGTAAGGCACCGGGAACTGACGGTTTGACTGCCGTCTATTATAAAAATTTACAGTCAGAAATGGTGGAACCTTTAAGAGAATTGTTTAGGACAATTCAATTGGGAGGAGAAGTGCCTCCATCGTGGAAAACAGCTTTTATTTCGTTGATTCCGAAGGAAGATCAAGATGTTACCCAAGCCAAAAACTATAGACCAATATCGCTTTTAAATACTGATTATAAGATATTTGCAAAGATTTTAGCTAATAGATTAATGAAGGTAATGCAGCAAGTGATTCATATGATCAAACTGGATTTATAAGCGGTAGACAAATGAAGAATAATGTGAGACATATTGTAGATTTACTGGAATTCTTGGAAAGGAATAATCAGGTCTCCACAGTGCTGATTTTTTTGGATGCTGAAAAAGCCTTTGATCAATTGGACTGGAAATTTTTGGTGAAAGTATTGGAGAAAATGGAGTTTGGGGAAAAATTCTTACAACCTATTAGGGCAATATATCAGAAGCAAACAGCTCGTATAATAGTTAATAGTAGTTTGACAGAAACATGTAATATTGAAAAGGGTACAAGACAGGGGTGTCTGTTATCATCCTTACTGTTTGTGTTAACATTGGAAATATTATTGATTAAAATAAGAGATTCAAATAAAATTAAGGGAATTAAAATAAGAGATCAGGTTTATAGATTGAGAGCATTTGCGGACGACCTGGTTATTACAGTAAGTCAACCGACTTACTAGTTGTAGAGTTGATGGAGATAATAATGTTATACGGGAAAATTTCTGGATTTAAGATAAATACACAAAAAACTAAAATACTGTCTAAGAACATGACTATAGAACAAAAGGTTGTTCTAGAAGAGTTAACGGGATTTGAAATAGTTAAAAAGACTAAATATCTGGGGGTTTATTTGTCAGCTTCAAATGTGAAATTATATAAGAATAATTATGAACTGTTATGGGCAAAAACAGAAAAACAATTAAATAATTGGAAAAAATTACAATTATCTTTACTGGGAAGAATCGCAGCAGTGAAAATGAATGTTTTGCCAAAGTTTTTATTTTTGTTTCAAATGATACCTATACTTAAAAAGGATTTAAGTTTGGAGGAATGGCAATAAGGCATTAATAAATTTGTTTGGGCAGGGAAAAAGCCACGAGTTAAATTTAAGATAATGCAAGACATGCGCGAAAGAGGTGGTCTTAAAATGCCTAATTTTAAATTATATTATGAGGCTGCTGCTTTATCATCGATAAGTGATTGGTTTATTTAACACAAGGGAGATTATTAAATCTTGAGGGTTATGACTTGTTATTTGGCTGGCATGCATATCTATTGTATGACAAGAAGGTGGATAATGTGTTTAAGATACATATATTAAGGTATGCTCTGTTGCGATTTTGGAAAAAATATAGACATAAGTTAAATTATAAGATACCAATCTGGACAATACCTAAACATGCAATAGAAAATATAAACGTTGGGTTTAAACATGATGAGACTACGTATAAGGAAATTTTAAGGTTAGAAAGGAATGTGTGGCAATTAAAGCCATATAATATTTTTAAAAAAGAAAAGATTGTACAAACTTGGTTCCAGTATGGGCAGTTGCAGGCAAGATGGAAAGAGGATCAGAAAGTTGGTTTCTCAATAACTGATGAAAATTTGGTAAAACAAATTCGAGATCAAGGTCAAGCACATATAAGAAGGATATATAACGCATTGATAGAAATTGACTCAGAAACGGAACTTGTTAAAGATTGTATGATAAAGTGGGACCAGAATTTTCAGGAGGTTATAACAATGGATACTTGGGAAAAGATTTGGGTTAGAAATGTAAAATTTACACAGGCCCAAAATTTAAGAGAGAATTTTTATAAAATGTTTTATAGGTGGCATTTAGATCCTAAAAAACTAGCAAGTATGTACCCAAACTGTCAGCCCAAATGCTGGAGGTGTGGTTGTGAGGACGCAACGTATTTTCATATATGGTGGACTTGTAAAAAAGTCAAAGCTTTTTGGATTAAAATCTGGTGGAATATGCAAAAGATATTTAAAGATATTTAAGAAAAGATATTTAAGAAAAGGATAAAGTTTTCTCCGCAGTTGTTTTTGTTGGGTATTATTGCAGATACTATTGTTATAGACACTAAATGGATGTTGAATCTAATCACGGCAGCGAGACTTTTAGTAGCGCAATATTGGAAGAAGGAGGAACTGCCGACTATAGAAGAGTGGACTTTGAAAATTTCTAACTTGGCGGAAATGGCAAAGATTTCAGCATATTTGAAAGAACAATCGCAACAGAGATATATTGTGGAATGGAGAAGATGGATTGAATATATTCAGAATAAATATGGGACTAAAATGTTTCATTTAGCATTTGAATAAGTAGTGGTTTTATATGATGTATAATTAGTTATTTGTTATTTGTTAGCAATATGATGACTATCGAGAGTTAAAGTGCGACAGAATTTAATGTTTTACTTTTGGGTTGTTAGCATATTTTAGCTTATGTTTGTAATACTATACCCTGTATGCAGCTCAGGGAAGTTGGGGAGGGGGTAGGGGTGGGTAGGGGTGGGTTGGGGAGAGGGGAGGGAGAGGAGGTTTTTTTTCTTTTTTTGTTTCTTTTTATCTTAAAAATGTATTGTAAAACTTTTCAATAAAAAAAGAAAAAAAAGTTGAATATTAAGAGTATACGGAAAGTTTTAACACATAAGAAAATAAGAGAAATAATAGGAGAAAGAACTAATTTGGTGTAGTGGTTAATGTAAAAGGCCAGAAACCTGGAGATTGTGAGTTCTAGTTCTATCTTAGACATGCAAGCTGGCTGGGTGACCTTAGGTCAGTCAACCTCTGCCAGATCACTATATCAGGCTCGGGTGACAAACTGTTGCAATAAATGGATCAACACTTCATTGATCGAAAAAAGTGACCCTTCACTTGCAAGAAAATATAGGAAGAAGAAAAAAAGGTAACAAAAGTAAGAAGGTGTGGTAAGGCCACACCTGGAATACTGCATCTAGTTTTGGTCACCACGATGTAAAAAAGATGTTGAGACTCTGGAAAAAGTACAGAGAAGAGCAACAGAGATGATTAGGGGACTGGAGGCTAAAACATATAAAGAACGGTTGTGTCAATGCTGTAAACATTGGATGTTCCTGCTCTGAGACTGATGAAAATTGCAGCCATTTTTGCTTTGCTTTTAACATGCTTTTTCTGGTATTTAGAAATCAGGTGCAGAAGGGCGGGGGGGGGGGATAAGTACTTGAGCTCAGCTAGCCATAATAATAATGCTGCTTTGTGGGAACCCAAGGATGAACTGATAACATTTTGGCGTGCTAAGGAGCTGGGGAGAAAGTCACATTTTAGGCTAATTGGAAATGTGATTTATGACAGCTTATTGGGGGTAGGAATTGCACTTTGTTACTTTGTATCCGGGGGAAGGGAATTTAGTTTTTGGGTTCAACTATGTAGTGCTGATACTTTGTTTCCTGAATAAAATGTTCTTTAAGGAAGAATTTTTGCCTTGAAGTTATTTTGATGGGTTTCATCTATTGGAACCATGACAGGTTGCTGGAACTGAGTAGGTCTAGTTTAATGAAGAGAAGGACAAGGGGTGATATGATAGCAGTGTTCCAATATCTTAGGGGTTGCCACAAAGAAGAGGGAGTCAAGCTATTCTCCAAAGCACTTGAAGGCAGAACAAGAAGTAATGGATGGAAACTAACCAGAGAAGCAACCTAGAATTAAGGAGAAATTTCCTGACAGTTAGTACAATTAATCAGTGGAACAACCTGCTTCCGGAAGCTGTGAATGCTCTAACACTATTAAGTTTTTAAGAAGAGACTGGACAGCCATTTGTCTGAAATGGTATAGGGTTTCCTGCCTGAGCATAGGGTTGGACTAGATGACCTCCAAGGTCACTTCCAATTATATAAAACTTTTATTCATAAAACATGAAACTCAGTCAACTGAACACTCAAATTGACTGGCAATAATGGTTGACCAGGGTTGCTGCCAGCATCCTAAGTATGAACCAGGTATCTCTTTAAAATGTAAGATGTTCCATGTAGCACAGTTTTTTGTAGCTTTGCTGGAGTTATTGCAGGAAGCTGCAATTTCTTGATGTATTTTGGAAAGTTTTTGGACATAGTTCCCAGTGGCCCGATGACAATGGGTACCATTATTATTATTGTTGTATTGTTATTATTATTATTATTATTATTATTATTATTATTATTATTATTATTATTATTGTTGTTGTTGTTGTTGTTGTTTATTATTATTATTATTATTATTATTATTATTATTATTATTATTATTATTATTATTATTATTATTATTACCCATTAAAGCCACAAATGATTATTACTGGGGAAGAGAGATTTGGTCTGTAATGGCTAAAAAGTTTTCTTATCTTTATTTAGATATTAAAAGCTAAAATGTTTCTGGATCTATTTCCTTTGCTAAAACTCTATACTGAAACAAAATAATTCTGAGTTGTACAGAATCCTTGCAGTTAGCTCTTCTACAACTTATTGGCTTATTTCTGAGAGTCTTGTTTTGGACTTCAAACTAACCTGTTTCATCACGGAGTAATCCAAAGAGAGAAGTGTCTTAAGATTCAAATTGGTTTCAGAACCACTTTTGCTTGTGTAAAATTCATGCCAGCACTGTCTCCTCCATTTTATTTAACCCTTAAGGAAAAGCCAGACAAAAGCCAGTGTATTAAACTAGAACCCAATTTTCATCTGTTGTTATGGTTACCACAAGTAGAAAATAATTTCCTGTAATTTATCTTAAGATCATTTATGTCAGATACAAACACAGATTAAGCTGAATACCATGGTAATTTCTTTTCCAATTGTGTTAGTAACCATAAGATATTCATTTTTTTACTTCATAAATAAGAGCTACAGTATGTCATGATCAGTCAGAGAAGATAAAATGAATCTAATTAAGTACCATCAGAAGATCACTTTGCTGTTTTTATTGTGGCAATAAAAGTTCCCTTATCTTCTTATTCTTTCTGAAATGCAGATTATTATGGAAATAGGAAGAGACCAAGCAAGCCTTGCTTGACCTAGAGCTGCGTACAGCAATATCCTCATGCAGTTTATGGAAGGAGATGAAACTCAACTCCTTGCTGTGCCCCCTTTTATTTAAAATGAATGGAGTCACATGCATGCATCAGAAAGGTCACATATATTGGTTTTTATCTAAATAGTACAATCATTAGACTGATCGATAGGGCTCTCAGTTCACTGGTAATCATAGAAAATGGGCTTAAATGTATTGGCAGAAGAAGCTGACAGGCATTCGGTGGTATGCACTGCCATATGTTTGCTGATTTTTATGCATGGCACAATGTTAAGACAACAGTTCTAAAAACACAATGAGATTTGATATGAATAGAAAAGCTATGCTACAGTTGGATTTATGCCAAAGATCAAATAGATCTTCCTGACAGCCTGACTTATTTAGAAAAGAATGGGCTGAAATAAAGCCAGTTGCAGATATCTGATGCTGTCAAAGCCACTTGAAGAAATCACTTTTCAGATCTGGAAAAATTACACATGGAATTTGGTCTATAACATTTGCCAAAGCCAGGAAAGATCAAATATGTTTTAAGTTATGTAGAACTCTAATCTTTGTTGTCACTTTACCTTTACAGATGATGACATGGAATTGAAATGTTCAACACTTATTGAACATTTGTGTTGAATATACTGTAGTTTCAGCTTAAATTTTTGCAGTGTTTAGTTGACTTATTATTTCACAAAACACTTTCCCAAAACCCTGATAATTACCAGAGATCAGAAAGAGGCAGGTATTCAGCAGATAAGTAAAACCAGCTGCTTGCATCAACAGAATTTATTGTCCAGCAACACTGTTCTCCATGCCTCAATAAGCATCAACTCATCAGCCAGTGCTAGATAGAGATAGTCAAGTTGCAGGGTAACCTTCACCAAAACATGCTGGCCAGGAGCTTTGGATGCACAGTATTGGAGGGAGGCAGGGAGAGATAGCAGATGAGGTAGTGATACTGGCACTCTGATTGCCAGGAGCTTTATTTTTCAGGAATCTGAGGAAAATGAGTTCAGGAATAGTGCTGGCCAGAAGCTTCCTGGAGAGTGCTGGTCTTGCATCCTGATGACTATAACACTATAAGCTGAATACACTGTCTTACAGTCATCAAAGTGCAGGGCCTATGACTTCAAATCCTTGTAAAGGGTTGAACATGCAATATGCTTACATATTGGAATGATTTAGTAGACTCCTGCACAGAGCGAGGGGATGGACTAGATGAGTTCCCTTCCAATTCATATGCAACTCAATATAATTATGATTTTATGATTATCTCGTAAAATGACCTATTTTACAAGATTATTATGAGTATAAATTTTCGAAGAGGGGAAGCAATTATATATGAATATCAAAGTTTTATAGGAGGTAATTAATTCTCCCATTGAAAATCACTTTATCTTAGAACTGCTAACATTTGGTCAGATTGTTAGTTTTGAAATATCGTATCTCTATGAAAAGAAGCATGGAAAGATTAGATCCTATAAAATATTTGACCTGTGCAATTTTTGCTTTGATTAGCCCTGAAAAGTATTCTGATGCAATTTACTTTATGGAGACAGTAGAGCGATTGTAATTCGTTTCAGCAAAACTCTTTGCAATGTCTCATCCTGCACTTAGAAAGCCAGAAGCTTTTTCATACACATTGAGTATGCCCAGAATTCTCATCAAGTCCTTGCAAGTCCTGGTTGAGACAGATTAAGAGAAGCATTATGTTTATTTCACTTTGCATTAAAAAGTGAAGGAGCTTCAAGGGGCTGCTTTGCTCAAGCCATCACCAAAATAATATACTTCCTTGAGGATCTGTACAGCCCTGTGAAATTGATCTTTAAGTACCATTATTCCTATTATCTTTAATTTCAACTATTTTTCTATGATGTAGTAGGCCTAATGAGCTAGTCAACAGACAAAGAGTTCATATAGAAATCAGGTTATTGCATGGTAGAATTTTAGGTTTGATGAAACCTCAAGACTAGGAATAAATGAATCCATTTCAATTTTTGTAAAAAAAAATCAAATCTAAGTTATTTTTCTTTTTCCACATCACTTTGTGGTTTCTTTGTTTATTTGAAGAAGTGTACACATTCTATACACATTTTTATTTTTAAGAATGCATTTTTGTAGATAACTTTCACGGTTACTTGCATTATTGTATATGTTTTTAAAATAAAAGTCAAAGAATAACATTGAAAAATTTGAAGAAGTGCAAACATGAAAAGTTAGGGTTGAGTTGGCTTGCTTATTAGTTCAGGAAGTGTGAGTGGGATGTTGTATTAACATATGAATCACACTAATATTGCTTTTATCTCTGGCTGGAATATAACAGTAGATATTCTTCAGTGCCTTTGAATTGTTGACCAAACTTGTGAATTTTTCCATAAAGAGAAGCCCAGTGAGACAATCAAGGGTACAGAGGGAGATTATAAACACATTCTATTTAAGATGGAAGGTTCAACTGAAACAATTTCTCTCTCTCTATCTCTCTCTGTGTGTCTGTGTGTGCTTGTGTGTTTCAAATCATATTTAAAATTTCATTTCATGGATTTTTATGTCATCAAATTTTAAAATTGCTCCCTGAGTATCATGATGAATATATGATTATGATTTTTTTCAAGCATGCCCTCTTGGGACAGAGTTATCTATGTATGGCTGGCTTCTCATAATCTGTTGGCATTTTCTAGCTTTATTCATGCAGGATAAGGATGTCTATGAATTGCTATATCATTGGAGATGATTTGATGGAGAACTATATTATAAGAGCGAAATGATGCTGGAATGGCTAAAGCTGTGAAGTTGTGACTGGGGCTTAAATAGCAGCCGCTGTTGCCTCAATGTAATTGGTGACCTTCTGAAGTCAGCTCTTTGCGGGTAATCTATAGCGGCCCTCTGCCTGGAATGCCTTTCAATTCATCATTTCCCCAGAGATTTAAAACAGTCATCAAAAACATTTTTTTCCTTGCTCAGGCCAATTTATCTCCTTGAAGGCCTGATGATTCTCTTTGAAACTCCCACTGTGCATTAAATATTACAAATTCAAATCAATATTCTCCCTCTTAAATAAAGTCACAGTTGTCAGAGTAAGAGGGCATAATCCAATTTATGTTTTAGCCAGGTGCAGCAGGAGGCACATTCTCAATGAAGTAGAAAAAGTTGAATAGCTTAAAAGAAACAGCCATTTATATCCTAGTTATATGTTTGCATGGGCTCACATATCATATGTTGCATGCCCTTATACATATGTGAGTATCACTTTCATTCACGTTAGGATCTTTATCCAAAGATATCTTATGGGCCATTGTGGTCTGTTACTAAAACAAAAAAATTACATGAGCTGAATCCAATTGGCCCTAAAATTTTATAATGAAAAATAGGGTACAGGAAGAAAAAACACACAGAGACTAAAAGATGGAGCAATACATAAAATGTTTTGGATAGGTGAAGAGTATAAAAGTAGCTTATATAAAGAGACATGGGAACCATAAAACTATGATAGACAGCAATAGCACTTTACAGGTGAAAATAGAGACCAATGGTAATAACATAAAGAGATAAACAGAGAATTATGCTTAAGAAGTTAAAAAAGGGAAGAGAGAAAGATCACCTAGGGAAAAACACAGTAGAACATAGAATCATAGAGCTGGAAGGAAACTCCAAGGTCTTCTTGTCCAACCCCCTACTTAAAACAGGAGAACTTATATTATCCTGGTCAAATGGTTGTCCAGACTATTCTTGAAAACCTCCAGTGATGGAGCCCACAATTCTGGGAAGCAAGTTATTCCATTGATTAATTGTTCTCACTATTGAGAATTTGTCCTTAGGTTGGCTCTTTTTAACAAGGTTCCACCCATTACTTCTTGTTCTGCCCTCTGGAACTTTTGAGAATAAGTTGATCCCCTCTTCTCTGTGACAGCCCTTCAAGTACTAGAAGACAATTATTGTGTCACCCCTAAGCCTTCTCCTTGATAGGCTAGACCAGGGCTGTCAAACTGGTGGCCTGTGGGCTGGATGTGTCACAAGTAAGCCACACCCACCCCAGCTCCCCAAAGGCAAAAAACATTATAATACATCATGATACATCATGTGACGTGATTGAGTTTGACACCCGTGGGCTAGACATACCTTTCAATTGTTCATCATAGACCAGACATGTCAAACTCACAATGTCACGTGACGTTGCACAACATATCAGGAGAGTTTTGCCATTGCCGGCAATGGGGTGGGCATAGCTTCCGGATGATGCATCTGGCCCGTGGGCTGGCAATTTGACACCTCTGTCATAGACCATTCTCCAGACTCCTGATCATCTTTATTGCTTTTCTCTGCACACTTTCTAGGGTGTCAGCATCTTTTTTGTATCATGGTGATCAGAACTCAGTTCAGTATTCCAAGTGTGGTCTCACCAGTACAGTAGTGGTTCTATTATTTCATATGATCTTGATACTATTTTTCTCTTGATGCAGCCTAGGACTGCACAGGCTTTTTGGCAGCTGCAGTACATTGCTGATTCATACTTAAGTGGTGATCTACTAAGACACCTAGATCCCTCTCACAGTTACTGAGCTAAAGGTAAAGGTATTGAGCTAAAGGTAAAGGTAAAGTTTCCCCCGCACATGCATGCTAGTCGTTTCCAACTCTAGGGGCCGGTGCTCATCTCCGTTTCAAAGCTGAAGAGCCAGCGCTTGTCCGAGGACGTCTCCATGGCCATGTGGCCGGTATGACTAGATGCCAAAGGCGCACAGAACGCTGTTACCTTCCCACCGTAGTGGTCCCTATTTTTCTACTTGCATTTTTACATGCTTTCGAACTGCTAGGTTGGCATAAGATGGGACGAGTAACAGACACCCACTCTGCTACACAGCACTTGGGATTTGACCCACCAAACTGCCAACCTTCTGATCAACAAGCTCAGCGTCCTAACCCACTGAGCCACCGTGTCCCTTTTGAGCTAGATACTTCTTATTCTATATCTGTGCATTTGGTTTTTCTTGCCAAATCAGCTATGTCAATACATGAGTACAGTAACCTAGACTATGCTTTCCTACTCTGATTAAAAATATATTATGTGAATATTTTGATTGACTGAAGCCATGATGGATGGTGGAGATCAATACTTTGGTTTATTTGCCATAGATATATAGCACAAAAGTGTGTGGAGTTCATGCTTTATTCTACATATAGTTCTATAAACGTGATGGATATTATGGTTGATTTAGGATGGGTTTCTCAATGAACACATACTTAAGGTAAGCATACTTATGTCACAAATTAAGTCTTTAAAACTCAAGAAACATAGACAACTCTGATGTTAGTAAGGATGGATGCATATAACCAATATTTCATGTTCTTGTCTTGTAGGGTATCCATAACTGTTGTGGATATCATAATTCTATCTGAGCATGATCCAGATAATGAGGAACCCCACAAACTTGTTCACTAAGCAGTTGTATAGATCATGCTTGCATAATTTAAGTCCTTGATCTGAAGCAATAAACTTTTTAATGATCCTCTTGTGGTATGTGGTTGGAGTTGGAATTCAGGCAAAGACACATCATAATGCATTAAGCACTGGTCTTACAGTCAAGAGTTATGACTCCCCTAGGGATTGCAAACCAGCTTTCAGGGCTTGGAAGTTCAATTTTCTCCATGTTCAGGGTTGATTCGTGGGCTGTCACTTCTTTTAAGAATACTGAACTGGATGAACTAGGATTTTCAATATGCTATGAAATGAGAGAAGGAAGATCAAGAGTGATAATTATCTCCTACACAATAAAGTATTACATAGTTTGTAAATCAGAAATGTAGGAACAGGGAAGTAAGAAAAAACCCCAAAGTATTAGAGGGATTTAAAGAGGGGCAACCAAGGAGTTCTATAAAAAAAAGTTGGACTGAAGGCTTTTCACCACTGGATTGAAATGCTATATCACCCATCTTTGAATTGGCAGAAAAGTGTATCAGCATGAAATTAACTGACCCTGTTGCTGAACTTATTCTACTTCTCTTGCTTCTGTTCCCCGTCAACCTTGACTTGTCTTCAACATAACAAAGCCAAACAGATTTTAAAGACTTTGATATAGCTCTTGGATGGTTACAAAATAAAGAGAAAAACATTAAACATCTTCAGGTTAACTTAGGATGACTTCATTCATGGGCTTGGCTTGACATGAAACTATTCTTATGGGGACATAGTTTGTACCTTGGTTAGGTACAAGTGAGGAAAAACATAACGTAAATTTGGAGCTTGGTTACGTGCTATATGTTTGAATTTTATTTAATTATGTGCCAACATTCTTCTTCTTAGGAAGTCCTGGGAACAGAAGTTCTATTGAAGTTCTACAATCAGAACCTAAGATCCTATTCTAATTAGGTTGCCAAAAACATAATTTTTTGCATCACATAAAGTATTTTCATTTAGGTATTATCTAAGTAATAACTGTTTGATTGGGACAATTGTAAGATTGTACAAATACCCCCCAAAAAGCAAAGGACAAAGATGAAAGCAAAATGGGAAGGAAGGGCTAAAGTTTGTTATTCAAACAAATGGCTCTGTGTTTGAAGACTGCTATCTTTCAAGGAGAGAATGGGAAAACAAAATGGAGAGAGTTTGCTGGAAGGAGACAGTTTAACCAGTTGACTTCCTGAACTGAGTTATCCTATTTAGTTGCAAATAAAATTATCTGTATTATATGTGTATAGTTCAGTTATGCAGTTTATGTGTTAACATTATTGATTCATAAGGTTTAACATTATCAGCGGAACATGAGGTAAATCGTTGACAGCGGAACACGAGGGAGTTTTGACAGCTGTCAAAACTCCGGACTGGCGCATGCGCACGAGTTGACAGCTCGCGGCTGTCAAAACAACACAAGCCGCCGCACGAGGAGCAGAACTGTCAAACGAGCCGCAGAGCTGATTGGAAGAGAAGTAAAGCGGGAAGAAGGGCGGCTCGTGATTGGACCGTACGACCGGCGCCAGACTATAAATAGCCAAGTGCTCCTGTACCTTCCCGCTCTCTGTCTTAATAAATCAGTTGAAGTTACCAGCTGTTTTGAGTGGTCTGTTCCAGCCACTTCATTATCCCCGATATAAACTGTCAAATTTAAATTCTCAAGAATATTAAACAGAGGGTGTGTTATGACAGATAAGTGGCAAAATACTTCTGCATTGTAACACATTAGCTTAAAAAGATCATCAAATGAAATACATTTTCCTGAGACCTTAGAAAGCTGAAGATACTAGAAATGATAATTTGGGCTGTAGATAAATTAAGTGGCTCATAGGAAGACTAATAATTTAACCACTCCTCTTGATCTGGAGCTTTCCTTTTGATGAACCTAGACTCACAATAATTGGAGATAGGAATGTTGTAACCCCATTAGCAATGATGAAAAATAAAAAAAGCTTGATCCAGTGCTTGCTTGTCACTAAATATACCCTTTATTCCATGGAAATGAATTCTGAGAAAATCAGATTTATTTTGATTACCCATGAACACTGTAGTCATACCTTTGGCAGCTGGATACAACTGACAAGCTTGCAATCCTGGAGAAGAGAATGACAGCCCTCTTCTGTTACTGCTTCCCAGCAAACAGTATTTAAATATGCTGCCTATGATTTAGAAGGCAGTAAATAGCTGTCAACAGAAGCTATTGAATTTGTCCAGTTCCCTCGAAAGCCTTTCAAATTTGCTCTCTTTGCTGCAACTGTTGGCAGCAAATTCCAGGTTTGGATACCATTTGATCCCATGTAATACACTCTTATCAAATATATTGTTGGAAACTCTTAGCAGTGGCATTCTTGATATTAAATGTACGTTAACCTAAATCACAGGTATGTATACCCTTTTATGTGAAACTGAAGGTATTTGGAATTTGGAATTCCAACCAAAGCTCTTTCTATAGGAAACATACTCCATAGAGAGTATATTAAATACTTCAAATAGTGGTTTCAGTTCAGATGCTTTCATCTCCTTTTTGCTATATAGATGCCCTCACCTATCTCTGGTCCTTTGGCTTTTGGAAATTTAATTCCTGTTCTCAACATTTCTTGAAGGCATTTCCCCTTTCTCCCCCCCCCCCCCCGTCTTGTGGCAGGTGACATCTACAATTTGAAAAGCTATAAAAATGAATATAGATGAAATATTAGAAAGAAGGTCAAATGAAGCAAGTGTGAACAAATAGATTCTTACAGCTCCTAAATGGTGTTTTAAACAGCTTTCATCTGCACACACTCTTCTCATCTTGGTGAAATTGATTCATTGACCAAATTGGTCATTTAAATTCAAAAGCCTAGTCGATCTTTACAGGGCCTCCTTCTTCTGGATTTATGAGACAAGGGTTGTGTACAGTTATGTGTCTCTTCAATATTTTGTTGAAGGATAATATTTCCTAGCTTCTAAATATAATGTTTGAAAGAAACAATATTTATTTCCTTAAATGCCAAGAGAGCTTGGTTAGAAGCACCCAGCATGCCAAAGAAAAATATGATCACATCTATTGTTAAAATTCCATCATCTATGCTTAAAATGTAATTGAGTATCCACAATGTCCTGTGGTTTATTGCAGCATAGAAAGGCTAAGCATTACTAAGAAAAGGAAAGCTATTGTCTTTGCTAGTTGCTAGTTTAATAGCAGCTAGCAAAAACATGATACTTGTACATTTTAAGCAGAAGAGAAATAGAAAAGGCACTTCAGAGCTGGTACCTCTGAGCAATTGCTACTAATTTGAATCCTGAGGACGTGCATGGTTGCACGGCTATTGTACCCACCCTTCTTTCCTTTAGCTTGGCTGAGAGACTAGCTTGCTTAATCAACAGCAGTGATGATGGTCAGCCAACTTCCTCCTTCCCTTTATCAGAACAGGCAGACAGATTGCTGTGTTCACCCTCACATGAAAAAAAATGAATCAAGCAAATACCCAGAATCTATCAGTCTGTGTCTGCCAACTCCCAAAGGTGCTTTTCAAAAGGCAACTGGACTTGTCTTTCCTTGAAGATGTTTTGCTTCTGTTCCAAGAAGCTTCTTCAGGTTGAACTGAAGAAGCTTCTTGGAAGAGAAATAAAATGTCTTCAGGGAAAAATAAAGTCACACTTGCCTTTTGGAAAAGCACTTTTGGGATAACCATGACCTGGATGGTTGAGAATCTCCACAGACAACTGCCAACTATTTGTAATATTTCCTGTGTCTATGCCTGATTTTAGTTACTGTACTATGTGCATACTTGACTTTAAAAAAATGAAACAGATTAATCCAGCAGGGACTTTCTGTGGGGTAGGTAAATCTTCTAAAGAAACTCCAACTGACTTTGGATGATTTAATCAGTTGTCTTCCAGATATAGTCCTTGCTTTAACATAGAAAGTTGTCTTGAGTTTGAAAAGCTGACTGTACCAAAGAATTCCTAAGTAGGATCCTTCAGCTTCTATTGTATTTATTTTAAATGAGACTGCTGTCAAATCTTCCACTAGCAGAACATTTTTCTCATTCCTCAGTAGAAATAGGGGGAAAAAATAAGTCTTTGAGCATGAACAAACAAGAATAAATTTATTTATTTCATTAAGCAGCAACATGCACACATGAGCAATATCATACAGAAAATGGTAACTTTTAGCAACACTAAACTGCTAAAGTCTAAACACAAATGTCACTTACTGTACAATCCCACCCAGTACATTCCCACCCAGTACATGCTTAGATGAAAAGAAATCCCACTGAGATAATAGGACTCCCTCTGGGTTGCATACATAGGACTGTCAGTTAAAGAAACACCTGGAACACAAGATAGCAAAGTAGGGAGTTGCACATTGCAAAATCAAACGCACATACATCTTTTGTGTCCTAATGTTTTTGGTTTCCAGGTTTTCAGACAGGAATTTCTTTCCATCTAAACTGGAGAAATTGGGGAATGAACCTAAAATCAGAGTCTCTACCAATCAACTTATCTCTCTTCTCAAATACAGAAATTACTACAGCATGTTCTGTTTTACAGCTTACTTTTGAATACAAAAGTTTTTAACTTTTACAGACGTTTTAAGATTTGGGGATGAGAACGGATTCTCAACACCTTAATTTTATCATTTCAGGTGCTAGGACAAGGGAAGAATCTTATTATGTGTGTTTTCCCCAGGTGAATAAACAATAGATATACATCCTTATAATTCACCATGAGTATGCTATCATGGAACGTTTACTGGATTTAGGGTGTTACATAAGAAAATTCTCTCACTATCACACTAAGTCACATAGACACACAGACTATCAAAAATCCCCTTGATTCTAAATGGATGCAACTAGTACCACCTAGTGACTATCCATACACATGTGCTGTGAAAATAATAACAATAACAATAGTAGTAGTAGTAGTAAAGTTGGAAGGTACATTGGAGGTCATCTAGTCCAACCCCCTGCTCAGGCAGGAAACCCTATACCATTTCAGACAAATGGCTGTCCAGTCTCTTCTTAAAAATTTTCAGTGTTGGAGCATTCACAGCTTCTGGAGGTAGGTTGTTTCACTAATTAATTGTTCTAACTGTCAGTTTCTGACAGTTTCTCCTTAGTTCTAGGTTGCTTCTCTCCTTGACTAGTTTCCATCCGTTGCTTCTTGTCCTGCTTTCAGGTGCTTTGGAGAATAGCTTGACTCCCTCTTCTTTGTGGCAGCCCCTGAGATATTGGAACACTGCTATCACGTCACCCCTCATCCTTCTCTTCATTAAACTAGACATACCTAATTCCAGCAATCATTCCTTATATGTTTTAGCCTCCAGTCCCCTAATCATCTTTGTTGCTGTTCTCTGCACTCTTTCTATAGTCTCAACATCTTTTTTACATCATGGTGACCACAACTGAATGCAATATTCCAAGTGGAGCCTTACCAAGGCATTAACACTTCACGTGATCTTGATTCTATCCCTCTGTTAATGCAGCCTAGCACTGTGTTGGCTTTTTTGGCTGCTGCAGCACACTGCTGGCTCATATTTAATTGTCCACTAGGACACCGATATCCCTTTCACATATATATATTACAGTCCAATTAATGTAATGTGTCTACACCAACAAAATAATAAGTGAATAAGAAAAATGTAGGTGAAAGTGTACAATCCTCCTTGTCCCTTACACTGTGGGTCTTATTTACTGTATGTATACCTGAAACTAAGTCTCACTGATTCCATGAGATTTATTCCAAATACAGATGTTTAAGATTATAGCCCAAGTATCTGAAGGCCTTTACTTATTTGGGGGGGGGGAATTCTGAGCTTTAATTACCCCTTGTGATTTTTAAATTTTAATTAAACAGTATTAAAAACTATGATTTCCTTTTAAACCTTTCCAAGAACATTCTTTTATTATATTTTATCGCTTCATAATGATATGAAGTTTTATTATTCTTAAGGAAATAATTTAATGATTATGCCATCTAGTATGATTTAGCTGAAGGTGGTGTCTACTTTTTTATGTAATTCTTCCATTTATCTGTAATACTTGATAGGAGGCTCACTGACCTGAGACATGGTCAAAGGCGACTTCTCAAACCAATGTCAGATTTATAACGTGAGCTTTAAAGGATGAGTTTTAAAGACTCATTGAGAAAATTCTTCAGGGTTATTGTTTTACACTCAAAGTAGAATTGTCCAAGGTATCTATTTCATAAGCAAGCCCTTTTGGATAAGGAATCACTGCAGATTTTGGATTATTTTTACTCTAAAGAGTTACATCAGAGCATGCAACATACATACTGTTTACTTAAGTTATGGATTTAATTTTCACTTAATCTTCCAACCACCTTCTAATATGTTGTGACCCTCCAGGATATAAAGGGTCATGTCATTTAGAGTGCAGTTGGCACCTCTGAAACTCATGAGCATGTTGTGAGTCTTCACATAAGATGGCTGCGTGATTGGCATGGTCAGTTTTAATATACTCAGTTATTAGAAAACAAATTATTGAGTTTGCTCCTTTCCATACCATTCAAAGCATCCTGGTGTTAGCACCATTTTCTGGGTATTAGACCTGTGTGAAAGTATTTTGATTTGCCTTTGCAATGTATTTTGTGATCCTATATTAAACAGAGGAAGTCAGGCATTTAGTTTCAATAAGGCACTTCATGTTATTTTGCTGGTACCCTAGCTTTTTTGTAAAGTTTTTATTGATTTTTTTTCTATACAATTCAATAGTATTTATTCAACAAACATGTTGTCTGAGTTTATCATTCACTAATACAAATTTAATTCCTAATCCTTTATTCTTTTCTCCCAAGTCCCAAGTTTGAAAGTATTCTGTTTCTTCTTTTTCTTTCAACCTCATAGTAAGTCTGTCCATTTCTGGATATTCTAGTATTTTTTAAATTATTTCTTCCTCTGGTGGTATTTCTTCATTTTTCCAATATTATGGAATATGATTCTTGCTGGTGCCCTAGCTGATAGCTCCAGCTACTGCAAGTTCTGAGAGATGCTGCAAAGAAAACTAAAATAAAACAATGCAGTGCTATATCTTGTATTAATGCTTATAAGGCCGATAAGGGGCCCAGATATATTCTCATCAATAAAGATGCTAAAGGAAGGTGGGACAGAGGGTTTTACAAGCATAAAGGGAAGTGACCACAAGCAAATTGGTACCCTTGAATACCACGTTGACAAGGCCCAAACTAAAAAAAATGGAGTAGAGGGGCAATACGGAGGAGTACCCAAACTCCTGTGTGAGCAGAGGGTCTTTATTTTAAGGAAAAACCACAAGTGCATATAACCCCATGAGTATTAGTGTATGATAGATTGAGCAGGTTCCAAATAAATCTGATAGAAAAGGCCTTGCATGTCAGTGGTGGAGGGGAGGATTGGAACTTGAAATCCTTGTACAGCAACTGAAGCACTTTTTATAGTATTTTATCTGTGATGTTATTGCTAATGACAGGTGATGCAATTGAAGCTATGCAGGGCACCATTTTCTTGCTGCTGCCATGGTACCTTTACCAGGCTGCTGGGAACAGCAGCTGCTTCTCTACACCTTCCTTGCCAACTCACCAACATCCCTCTTCCTTTACGTATCGTGCAGCTCATGGCAATCTTCTCTTGTGCTGAATGTGTGTCAAAATCAGTCACATTCAACAAAGCTTGCAGCAGCTGCATAGGGCAAAAAGGTTTTAAATGATTTTGAATGCACTGCTAAAGTCTGGGCCACATATTGTATTCACAGCCATGTGGCTTTTCAGTCTCTTTAGCATTCTTTGTGCTTACATATATTAACATTTGTTATTATTCATAAGCAGTTGAGATGTTTGTTTTTCTACTCTGACTTGTATTAATGAAGGGGTTAAACAATTGATGGCAGATAGCTCTAACTATTCAATTTAAAGAAAGAAAAGTTTGACACCTATTGATCAGATGCCTTAGTTGCAATAAATATTGCAATAAATATTGCAACTGGTGATTTAAAATATTGCTGTTCTCTGGCCTAGGGCAAAGATGAAAGAGATTATGTGGGGATACAGATAGTCCTCAATTTATGATTGGTTGTTTAGTGGCCATCTGAGGTTATGGCCACCTGAGAAATGAGACTTACAAGGTGGATTTGAAGGTCTAATGGTCCAGCCCCCTCTGCAGTCACATGACCGAAATTCAGGTGCTCGGCAATATGGATGCATTTACGGGATGTTTGCATCATCCCATGATCGCATGCCTGTGTTTTATGATGCTTTTACCAAAAGCCCACACTTACTTCTGGATCTTGGCAAAATCCCCATCACAGCAAAACATTGGTTTGCTTAATTGCTATAGCATTCACTTGTTATAAAATTGTGTTGGTTATTTGATTGACTCATTTTACGGATGTATGTTGAGGACTACGTGTATAGTCAAAATCAGTCTGGTAATTGTATATTACCTCCATGCATTCTGACCTGCTCCTCTATTTAATCAAAGTTTATTCATTACCTTGATTTTAGTTGCTTGATATCGATCTGGCATCTCAATCATCAGAACATTATGATGGCATGAGGATTTCAGCTGAGAAAACTAATACTTATCATATGAATCATTGAAGATGGAAACTGAAATTCTAATTCTACAATTAGAGAGCAAGGTACAATAATTATTAAAATACATAGTGTTCACTGATTAGACTTACTCTCTGATGTGATCTCAAAAGCTTACCAAATAAAATTCATTATGGTGGAAGAATGCTGGAAAGACTAACAGGGGAGAACGTATAGTACGTTCAGATAAATTAACCAAAACTTAGAACATTTCTCATGCAACCAGCTCATTAAATTCAACTAGTCTATCAGTTTGTACAGTTTTATGCTTCATTCTATCCTAAGAGAAGAGGCTACTAAAACATATGAAGAATGGCTGCAGGACTTGGGTTTGGCTAGTCTAAAGAAAAGAAGAAACAGGGGTGACATGATAGCAGTATGCCAGTATTTGAGGGGCTGCCACAAAGAAGAAGTGGTCAAACTATTCTCCAAAGCACCAGAGGGCAAGATAAGAAACAATGGTTGGAAAATAAGCAAAGAGAGAAGCAACCTGGAATTAAGGAGAAACTTCCTAACAGTGAGGACAATTAACCAGTGGAACAGCTTGCCTTCAGAAATCGTGGGCCCTCCATCACTGGAGGTTTTTAAGAAGAGACTAGACAGTCACTTGTCTGAAATGGTATAGGTTTTCCTGCTTGAGCAGGGGGCTGGACTAGAAGACCTCCATGGTCCCTTCCAGCTCTCTTTTGTTCTGTTCTGTTCATTGTTTCAAAAGCATCAGATAAGGAGTAAATTTTGAAAGGACTTTGAAGAAAGGTTTGTTATTCTAAAACCAAATCAAGGCTTGTAGCTAAAAATGAGGAGTATACGAAGCTTTGCCAAATATATAGTTTTAGAGCACAATGGAAGACTGATGGGTTTCTGAGTTGTAGTCCTCCTACTGTATTAGACGTGTTGCAGTAATCTAACTTTAGAGGTGACCAAGTCATTAATGATCAAGAACAATAACCTCTGATCTAGGAAAAAGCAGAATTAGCACACAAGTTGTAAATTTTCCTAGAACAAGGGCTGTGAGTCTATGAAACTTCCAAACTGCACACTGGTTCTATTTGGAGTAATGCTACCCCATCTAGAACTAGAAATGGCAAATCATTGGATTCAGGTAGAATCAAAATTCAGAGGTACTCAGTCCTCCTAAGGTTGAACTGTAATCTGTTCTTTCTCATACAAATGCCAAGAAAGAACCTCAGCAACATCACCTGGTCAGCTCACAATGAAGATGTGCAACTAAATATCATCAGCACTGAGTTCTGAGGTACATCAGAAAGAAGGGGCCATGGGTTAGATTTGTTTTCCCAACATCAGCATGGACAGGAACTGGCTCTGAAGGAAGGAGGAGATCCACGATAGCACCATGCCTCTGCTCCTAAACTTTGAGCCAACTCAGCCATGATCAGTGTATTGAAAGCCACTGAGAACTCAACAAGATCAAAGATGGATGCACTATCCTCTTCCTGCTTCCAACAAAGATTATCCACAAATGCATTCAATGCTATCCTTGAGGCCTGAATCCTGACCAGCTAATCTGTTTCCTTCAGGTTTCTCTAGAATTGCAATAAAATCACTTTCTCAACTAATTGCCCTACGCACAGTCACCCATGCACTCGTGACCTCCCGGCTAGACTACTGCAATGCTCTCTACATGGGGCTGCCCCTGAGGACCACTCGGAGGCTTCAGCTGGTGCAGAATGCAGCCGCGCGAGTTGTGATGGGGGTCTCCCGATACTCCCATGTAACACCTCTACTCCGTGAGCTGCATTGGCTTCCGGTTGCCCTTCGGGTGAGATTCAAGGTGCTGGTGATGACCTATAAAGCCCTAAATGGCATGGGCCCGGATTATCTGAGGGAGCACCTGCTGCCAGCATCAATTTCCCATTGTCCTGTGTGCTCCCACAGGGAGGGCCTCCTCAGGGTACCGCCGGTCAAGGATTGCCGACGGGCGATCCCCAGGGGTAGGGTGTTCTCTGTGGGCGCGCCTGCCCTATGGAATCAATTGCCGGTGGAACTCTGGACTGCCCCCGACCTTTGTTCATTTCGCTGGGACCTAAAAACCTGGCTCTTTGAGCTATCTGGTCTGGACTGAGGGGTTTAATGTTTTTAAATTGTGATTTTAATTTTTTGTGGCTAGACTTAATTTTATTTTATTTTAATTTTATATTGCATTGTTTTTAAATTTTGCCTTGTAAACTGCCCTGAGTCCTTTGGGAGTAGGGCGGTATATAAACCGAATAACTAACTAACTAACTAACTAACTAAATAAATAAATAATTTCCCCTAATGACTTTAACATTATAGAGACAGAGAGATATTTAGTCCCTTCATTTTATTATTTTTACTGATGTATTAATTTTTACTTTTTTTTTTACTAAGACTATTGCATATCCCTTCCAGTAAGAAACATTTTAACTTCTCTCTAGTCATCTCTATCCTGCTGTTTAGTAGGCCTACATAAAGCAGCTTTGATTTGCCTTGAGAAAATTCTTTGCACTGCATGGTGACAAAGTTTATTTTTTGAGCCAGAATTTTCCTCAAAAGGTGCTTTGTGTTACCTTATGGCCTTAGCTTCTTCTGGACTTACAAAAGCTGGAAAATGTGCAAGAATATATCTTGGAAGCTAAGAATCATAGGGCTGGAAGGAATCTTTGAAGTCTTCTAATCTAATGCCCTGTCCAAGGCAGGAGTTCTTACACTAGTCCAGACAAATGTTTGTCCAATCTTTCCTTGAAAGAAGCAAACCACACCTCAAGGAATGTTTTTAACTCTTCCGAGAAGAAGTTGTGGAAGTTTTCAGAAGAAACTAAAGCCGAATAAAGCAAAATAGGGTAGTTACTTTGCTTTGCTTTTAGAAGTTAAGGGAGCGTGTTGCTTTTTGAAGCAGCTTCAAGAAAGTGATTTGCTCAACTCTTCATCAAAGCCAAGGACTTTCTACAACTCGACACATAGGCCATACTTTTTATTATAGCATTACTGGAGATATCAACCTTCCTTTGAACTAAAGGAAACAATGGACTATTTTACACTCAATTTTAAGTAGATTGTCCATTGGTTTCCTACCATTTGCATCAAAGAGAATAGTTTACAGCATTCAAATGAAACATTTTTCTTCTGTCATTTTGTTGTCTCCAGCACTGTCATTATTATTTCCTCTCTTAAATGGAGGAAATAATACAAAACAGACTTTGCCTTTCTTTTACCTCCAAATGAATATCTGTTTCTGGATAAAGACATACAGTAATTATGAGTTTATTAGTTTGCTAGTGCATGCTTTCCTGCACTTGCATTAAGGACTTTTGAGTTAGCAATAATTAGATGAGATCATTAAAGTTACAATGAGATCACAACTGCCAGAAATGGACTCACATTGTACAAAGCAAGGTCAAATCAGCTATAACCATCATTCATCCTTGTTTTCTCTCTGTCTTCAAGCCAAGCAATAGATGGGAATTAATAGTGAAGGGAAATTCTTAAGCCAACATGGATGCACAAATCAGTGTACTTGGAGTCCTTATCAATTTCACGTATGCTTGGTTTATTCACCTGAAAAGTGCTCCCAAAGGCAAGCAGAATTTGCTCTGCCCTGCTTGGTTTCTTCCCTATGTAAGAATGTTTCAGAAACATACTCTTTGGAAATTGCAGCACAACTCTGTCTAATCAGATCTATACTTTCAAGACTTATTCCTTTTGCGATTCTTGTATGCTATCCAGTTCACAAATCCTTGGTGATTGATAATCATAAAATTAAAAATGCAGAAATCAATAAAGTCAAGCCAAAACTCAGCAATAAATTTAAATAAGAGTAACATGATAGCCTATCAATAAGTCACCAAAACCCACAAACATCAGCTGCCAATTAAATATTATGGTACTTACTCCCAGAGTGAATGAAAAGTATAGCTTCATAGGCAGAGTATTCCAAAGCATATGAAGAAAGACTGTCTTCAGGCTTCTGTCTCCCTGATTTCCTGCAGAGAAATGTGTCAGGAAGAGGGACCATCTTTGAGATGTCTTGGAGCCAAGTTATATGGGATTTTATTGGTCCTGTTTGAACTGGAACCAGAAATCTATAGTAATTGAAAAATAGGTTTTTTGATAGAGCAGATGTTCCCCTCTGCTGGCATTTCATTGTCATTTTGAGTTGTTTTTTATTTACTTTTTTATATTTATTGAATTTGCATGCCACCAGACTCCCAACAACTCTAGGTGTTCATAAGTATAAACATTAAAAAAGAGAAAGAAACAAAAATAAGGAATAAAAGATAATAAATATGATAAAATCTAGACAGGATTAAAAAGAAAAAGGAAAGAAATCCTTCACTCACCCTCACCAAAAGCCTGGAAGCAAAGCCAGGTTTTTAACCCACTTTGAAACAATACTAAGGTGGGGGCCCATCAGAATCTCAGGAGAAATCTCATTCTAGAGGGCATGTGTTGTTTTTTTAAAGGTAATTCCACATTGCATATACTACAAAAATCTATTAATGTGCTCTGCGGACATGTGTATACAAATATTTGTTTGTAAAATGTTAGTCATCACCTGAAACATGGCATATGCTCACTGATGGCCACCATATCACTACCACTTTAAATCTAGGAAACTAAATATGGCAGCTGCACTTCTAACCAACCTGCAAAACTTCATCTACATTTACTGACACTTGAAAGCAGTCAAATAAAGCTTTACCACTGTGAAGAGTTATTTTTGCAATAAATAGTTACTTTTATGCCATCATAAATTCTCTTCAAGAATCCTGAGAATTGTTGTATAATAAGGATGCTATGAGTTCTTTGATATGGATGCCTATCCTCTTTCACAGATCTTTAAGTTCTATGAGACCTTGGGGCATATATTTTTGAACCAGGTCTAGCAGCAGCCAAATGATCAATGTGCAAAAATTGTTTCTGGAATGGATAATCCAGAGCCATTAGCCAAGTTTTATATTCTTTCTATCATCCCCTTGCCTTCATTGGCTCTAGCTTGAATTTTCTTTTCTCTTAAGGTGAAGCCAAAAGAAAATTCCAGTTGTTGTTAGAGTTGCTATACAGTAACAATAACATCTTCCCTTCTCCAGATATTTAAGGATTTCTTAATTTAGTAAATTCACGTAATAACAATTCTGTGAGGTAGTTTTAACTGAGGGAGAGAGTGATAGGCTCCACCAAGTTATCCAGTCACTTGGTATAATTGAGGATGGACTAGGACTGAAATTTAACAACCTTATCTTACTGGCTCTGATGTAAGAATCTGCTTCTGTTCTTAATTTCGACACCTAGCAGACATATAAGGAGAATTGAGACGAAACATGGTAAGGTTGGCTATCAGCAGCCCAGGCACAATTCATGCAGACATTTTGGGTTCCTCCAGGAAAAAATGGTTTTTTGCAGGCCCCAGTTTTATGCTTGCTATGTGTGCGTTTGCGTATTTTGGAGCTTACATCTTTCTAGGTCTGATATTTTTAGTTTTCTTCCATAGCAAAATGGAAAGAGTCAGTCAGGTGTTTGTCTGATTGTTCTTCCTGAGGCCCCAAAGTTTCCCCTCCACAATAGAAGGACTTCATAAACTGCAAAAGGAAAAAACCATAGTCAAGAACAACAAAGGCCTGAAAGCCAATGAAACCATCAGATATTGTAAGGAGAGAGAAACTAGAGAGCACCTTCTGGAAAACCATGGAGGGAGAACAGCCTTTAAACATTGATGAGGAAAGGTATATAAACATATAATTGGTATGCAGCTGATAATCCAGGACTAGGCCTAGAAATAAGCAAGAAATTCAGCAAAATGAAACTTTCTCCATCTCATTCCTTGCATCACTGGGCTTGGTAAAGCTGTTCTACCAGTTAGGAAAGTCGCTTGGGCCCAACTGCAGATTGAAGGAGGGGGAGAAACATTGCAAAGTATTTTAAATGTGTTTAGTCTTCCAGCCTGTTCTCTATCCTAACTGCTTTGTAATCTCAATTCTCCAAAAAGCATCTTCCACTGAGCAGCATGGTTAACAACACGGAAAGTGATTGTTGGTAAGAATTATACATGTGATATTGCTCTGAGAATCCCTCAAAGCAGTTAAAGAGCCAGGAGACTATGAGGCTGTCATTACATTGTCTCTCGTTCCCTCCACTAAGGAGCATAAAACCTCTGCCAGATACTCAGGCAGAACAAAACACTTAATCAGTATTAAGGACGCATCTGTTTCCCCCAGAGAGATGAGCTATTCACTTATGCTTGTTTACAATATGTTTATAAACATTAGCGGACAGGGATAGATTACTGTACCTCAGTTTACTGCCACAGAAAGGAGTCAGCTGCTGACTAGTTCCTGTCACATCCATCCATTTTTCTTCCTTTCTGATTTAAAGGAGCATTGCAGGGCAAGTGGCTTCAATGAATGGAGTCTAAATATGTGAAACCCCTAGGAACAACTTTTGTTCCTTTAGGCATATTATCCCATTGTATATTATAATCAATTTTTAGCCCACTTATTCTTCTTCAGTAAATATTTATACATCTGCACACTATTCTGTTTGAAACTCAGTCTTATAATGTTCAAAATCCAGTGGTGGGATTCAAATATGTGAACAAACAGTTCTCTGTGTGGATGCCACTTCTGGAAATTCATTCTGGGCCTGGGCAACAAAAAATTAGCTACCGGTTTTGCCAAAGTGGTGCGAACAGGCTAAATCCCACCACTGTCAAAATCATAAACCCTTCTGTCTACTTTAAATCTTTCTAATAATATAAGTAAGTGAACTATTGCGAACTATATCCTTGTGCCACCAGTTGTTTTCTTGATTTTATTTTACATTCTCTTTGACAAAAATCTAGTGTTGCACAATAGGTTAGCCACTTGTGTTTGCCTATTATTTCTCATCTATAAAATGCTTCTTGTGCTGAAAGCTAAAAAGTGTTCTTGGGCACAACTTGTATCTATTCCATAGTCTCAATATGTCATGTCTAATATAAAGATTCTAAAAATCTAATTTAACCTTGACTTTGTTGTACCACAAATATGCATGCCACCCAAATTTCAGGTTGTGTTTTTCTAATTCCAAGAGTCTTCTAGTTCTCAGCATCATCTGTCTTTCATCCAAACCAATAGCAAGTTGTAAAATACAATGTCAAATCAGACTCAATCCTTCTCTTTTCTTTACATCTAATAATACCTATGTTTAACTCATGGCTTTTCTCCTACTACACAAATTTAGACATATCCTTCTGCCATTGTTTAAATGGTGCATCAGTTGTCAAAAGAGATGTCTGAAATGAAAACAATGTTCTAGGCAAGACATTCATTTTTATCACAGAAATTCTCCCCAGTAATGACAGTTGTATTTTCTCATATTTTAACATTTCTTAATATAATTATTTTGAAATAACATACAATTCATATTTGTCATAATGATACCCAAATAGTTTATCTTCTTGAAAAATACAGAAAAATTGGTGTCTGATTTGGTTCCATCTATTTTTATTATTGTCTCAATCATGTTTGCCTTCCCATAAACATGATACATATGTCCTAAGTTATTAAAAGGGGACCCATCTCTGTTAATAAAGTTTGCTAGCAGGCAATAGAAATCTCAAAACATGGTTTCTAGTTATTTTTATTCTCCCATTCCCCCATTCATAGACAAATGGAAGGATTCAAATGTGCAGATGCATGAAACACTTAAGAGGGAATCTGACAGTGATCTGATAAAAAGTTGCAGATAATGTATTTATTATGCTAAAAGCAGATTGTCTGTAAGATTTTGCTTTCTGCATAATTAGAAGACATTAGCAAGCACAGTAGCCCTTACTGTATATTTTCAAATTGCTGCAGGATTGCTCACTGTTTGGGTTTTAAATGTTGGAAGTTTTGGATGTAAGAAAAGATTATGAAGGTGGGGGCAAACAGCAGACCATATAAAGATGGCTTTGGGCAAAAACCTGATAAATTATAATGAGATACATACAAGGGACGCGGTGGCTCAGTGGGTTAGGACGCTGAACTTGTCGATCAGAAGGTCGGCAGTTTGGCGGGTCGAATCCCGAGCGCCGCATAACAGAGTGAGCGCCTGTTACTTGTCCCAGCTTCTGCCCACCTAGCAGTTCGAAAGCACGTAAAAATGCAAGTAGAAAAATAGGGACCACTACGGTGGGAAGGTAACAGCGTTCCGTGCGCCTTTGGCGTCTAGTCATGCCAGCCACATGACCATGGAGACGTCCTCGGACAAGCGCTGGCTCTTCGGCTTTGAAACGGAGATGAGCACCGGCCCCTAGAGTTGGAAACGACTAGCACGCATGTGCGGGGGAACTTTACCTTACATACAAGGGTGTTTTTTATTGTTGTTATTCAGTGTCTAGAAATTATTTTGACATAGGAAGCAAGCTGGAAGGGATTCACTTTCTACAATGCCAACCTGTTATTCTATGGATAATGAATAAAGTGAAGTCTACATATTGCAAATATGATGACTGGATTGAAATGAAAAAGGAAGCAGACTCTGAGAAGACTCAAAAGCAACTTAAGAACATGAATTAGTTGAGTGAAAGGCACTAATCTAACCCTTGCCTTTTTAACTGTAAACAATCTGATGTGGTCCCCAAGGATTTAATTACAATTTGTTTTGTTTTTTAATTTTATGGGTTTTTCATTTTATTGATGTCATTTTATTGGCATTGTTTCCTGATCATCTACATTTGCTTGAAAAAATTCACTGCAAATATTTCCATGCATTATTATTCACATTTCTAATGTATGTATTTATGTAAAACCTTTCCTAGTGTGGGCAATTCTTGAAAGCAATTTCCACAGTTAATTGGGTTTGTACATATTTTTCTTTATATATTCTTATTGTGCATGTCTTTTCCTCAAATTATACATTCTATGAATTGTATCATCAGATTTTGAGAAAGTACAGATTTTAATGTACTTATATGCATTTTGATTCTCCTTCCTTGATAGATGCTCTGAAAGTTTCACAATGACCACCAAAAGCAAGCAAGCAAGCAAACAAGCAAGCAGACAAACAAACAAACAAACAAACAAACAAACAGGGAAGGTAAAGCGTTTGACTCCATCACTCACTCCATCTGGGTAAGTGGGCAGATCATGAAATGAAGTTTATAGAAATTGCTGGGAGAATTTATCCTGGGAGTAAAATATGATATAAATTAATTCAAATTATTATTATTATTTATTAAACTTATATACCGCCCTTCTCCCGTAGGACCCAGGGTGGTTCACAAGGCAATTAAAACAACATTACAATACAAAAATTAATAACAATTAAAATAGATTAAATTATCCTTAATTAAAATCTAAAACCCCTATAACTCTGATTAAAAATCCGATTACAATAAGTTAAAAAATTAAAAAATCCTCAGTCCTGGCCGGAAAGCTCAAAGAGCCAGGTCTTCAGGTCCCGGCGGAACGAACGAAGATCAGGGGCAGTCCTAAGCTCTACGGGTAACTGGTTCCAGAGGGCAGGCACACCCACAGAGAAGGCCCTCCCCCTGGGTGTTGCCCGCCAGCAATCCTTTGCCGGTGGCACCCTGAGAAGGCCCTCCCTGTGGGAGTGCACAGGACAAAGGGAACTTGATGCCGGCAGCAGGTGTCCCCTCAGATATCCCGGACCCAAGCCATTTAGGGCTTTATAGGTCATCACCAGCACCTTGAATCTCACCCGGAGGGCAACCAGAAGCCAATGCAGCTCGTGGAGCAGAGGTGTTATATGGGAGTATCGGGAAGCCCCCATCACAACTCGCGCGACTGCATTCTGCACCTGTTGAAGCCTCCGAGTGGTCCTCAAGGTCAGCCCCATGTAGAGAGCATTGCAGTAGTCTAACTGGGAGGTCACGAGCACATGAGTGACTGTGCGCAAGGCATCTCGGTCCAGATAGGGCTGCAACTGGCGCACCAGGCAAACCTGGGCAAAAGCCCCCCTGGTCACGGCTCCTATATGATCTTCAAGGCTGAGCCGCAAGTCCAGGAGGACACCCAAGTTGCGAGCCCTATTGATGGGGGGTAACACCTCACCCCCATCATTAAAGATGGAATAGAATGGTTCACTCGAGATGCCTGTATGCACAGCCACTCAGTCTTGGCAGGATTGAGTCGGAGCCTATTTCTCCCCATCCAAACCCAAACCAGCTCCAGGCAACGGGACATCACGTCAAGGGCATCACTGAGTTGGTTTGGGGTGGAAAGAAAAAGTTGGGTATCATCGGCGTACTGATGATACCCCACCCCAAAACCACAAATGATCTCACCCAGCGGCTTCATATAGCTATTGAACAGGAGGGGAGAGAGGACTGACCCCTGAGGAACTCCACAAACGAGAGACCTCAGGGCGGATCTCTGCCCTCCCATCAACACCGACTGCGAACGGCCCAAGAGGTAGGAGGAGAACCACCGCAAAACAGTGCCCCCCACTCCCAACCCCCTGAGACATTGCAGCAGGATACCATGGTCAATGGTATCAAAAGCCGCTGAGAGATCTAATAGGACTAGGACAGAGGAACAACCCCTGTCCTGAGCCCACCAGAGATCATTCATCAGCGCGACCAATGCCGTCTACGTGCTATACCCGGGCCTGAAACCCAATTGGTACGGGTCAAGATAATCAGTTTCCTCCAGGAACAGAGGAAGCTGATGCGCCACCACACTCTCAACAACCTTCACTAAAAAGCGAAGATTGGAGACTGGACGATAGTTATTCAAAATAGCTGGATCCAGGACAGGCTTCTTGAGAAGGGGTCTCACCACCGCTTCCTTCAAGGTGGCGGGAAAGACACCCTCGCTCAAAGAAGCAGATATCACTGCCTGGAACCAGCTTCGTGTCTCCTCCTGAGCTGAGTAAACCAGCCAGGAAGGGTCCAATAAACAGGTGGTAGAGCTCAGCCTCCCCATAATCCTGTCCACCTCCTCGGGAGTCACAGGATCAAACTCAGTCCAGATAATACTCTCAAGACCGCTCGATTCCTCCCCGTCAGACTCTGCCCAGTCAGAGTCCAAACCGGTGTGAATCTGAGCGATTTTGTCCGCCAGATGCTGGCTAAACTCCTTGGCCCGCCCCTGCAAGGGCTCCTCCCTCACCTCCTGAGAAAGGAGGGAACGAGTTACCCTAAACAGGGCGGCCGGGTGATTATCTGCAGACGCGATGAGGGCGGCGAAGTAAAACTAACTTATTAAAAGAGATACATTATTTTCCCCAGAGAGGTGAGTTATGGCATTTCAGCAATATTCCTTCTTGTATATTTCCTGGGATTCCCATCACAGCCCTAGTTGTATTTTTGATCTGCTACAACTAGAAACTAAGTTCATTTGGTAAATAATGTGTTGTTTTAGAAGTATTAATATGTGGATGGGACATCACCAGGAATAGCAGGACTAAATGCTAGAGTGTGAAGTTGAGAAACTTTCTGGAAGAAGCCAAAGGCAAATTGCTTCCATGCTGGTAACAAAACTAAATGGTTGCATTAATGCAAATATCAAGACTTGAACTAGAGCCAAGGCATTTTTATCTTGACTTTACATTATTAGCCCAAGAGTGCCTCTAAGCAGAGTGATCACAGTAATAAGTAAGTAACAAGTCACTAATATGACACTATATATAGTTATCTAAGTAAAAGATACATTTCCTTAAAGAAGAAATTGAGACAGAATGCTGAAGTCTATAATTAAGATGATTTGTATGCTAATAGAAAAAAGCTGAACTATGAAGGAGAATTGGATTCAAAATAAATTTTAACCTAATAGGTCAAAGTGATATGAGGAAAGGAGAAGGAGGATGATATTGCCTGAATAATTTACTTCTGACAAAACAAACAAACAAACACACACACACACACACACACCCCTATTGTATCTTCATGGAAAACATTCCACAATTCAGGCCAATTATTTTTATCTTGTGCTTTCTCTAAATTAACAAATTTCAAATGTTAATTTAAATCTCATTTCTTTTTTTCTTTTTTTTAAAGAAATGTTTTAATAGCTTGCTCAAAAGCAAATATGAAACAAAACCATATTACATTTCCCAAATTTTGCTGTCGCCTCATGCTCTCTGATCTACATTTTTGGCCCTTTTATTCATAATTAAACCTATACCTTCACTTCTCTTAATATATTAATCAATTCTGCTTTCATTTAGATGTATTATATTTTCTTCCTTTCTTTAATTTTATAAACACACAATACATCCTTTTCTAACTAACCAAAGAGAGAAGCAACCTAGAAATAAGGAGAAACTTCCTGACAGTTAGAACAATTAATTAGTGGAACAACCTGCCTCCAGAAGTTGTGAATGCTCCAACACTGCCATTTGTTTGAAATGGTATAGGGTTTCCTGCCTGAGCAGGGGGTTGGACTAGATGACCTCCAATGTACCTTCCAACTTTACTACTACTACTACTACTACTATTATTATTATTATTATTATTATTATTATTATTATTATTATTATTATTTTCACAGCACATGTGTATGAATAGTCACTAGGTGGTACTAGTTGCATCCATTTAGAATCAAGGGAATTTTTGATAGTCTGTGTGTCTATGTGACTTAGCGTGATAGTGAGAGAATTTTCTTATGTAACACCCTAAATGATGTATCCAGTAAACGTTCCATGATAGCATACTCATGGTGAATTATAAGGATGTATATCTATTGTTTATTCACCTGGGAAAAACACACATAATAAGATTCTTCCCTTGTCCTAGCACCTGAAATGATAAAATTAAGGTGTTGAGAATCCGTTCTCATCCCCAAACCTTAAAACGTCTGTAAAAGTTAAAAACTTTAGTATTCAAAAGTAAGCTGTAAAACAGAACATGCTGTAGTAATTTCTGTATTTGAGAAGAGAGATAAGCTGATTGGTAGAGACTCTGATTTCAGGTTCGTTCCCCAATTTCTCCAGTTTAAATGGAAAGAAATTCCTGTCTGAAAACCTGGAAAATTATAGATATTCAGAACCAAAAACATTAGGACACAAATGATGTATGTGCATTTGATTTTGCAATGTGCAACTCCCTACTTTGCTATCTTGTCTTCCAGGTGTTTCTTTAACTGACAGTCCTATGTATGCAATCCAGAGGGAGTCCTATTATCTCAGTGGTATTTCTTTTCATCTAAGCATGTACTGGGTGGGAATGTACTGGGTGGGATTGTACAGTAAGTGACATTTGTGTTTAGATTTTAGCAGTTTAGTGTTGCTAAAAGTTACCATTTTTTTGTATGATATTGCTCATGTGTGTATGTTGCTGCTTAATGACATAAATAATTTTATTCTTGTTTGTTCATGCTCAAAGACTCATCTGAAAACCTATTATTATTGTTATTGTTATTGTTATTGTTATTATTATTATTATTAATTATTATTATTATTATTATTATTATTATTATTATTATTATTATTATTATTATTATTATTATTATTATCTCTTTTTTCATCATCCATTTACTATCTCTATCATTTACTCCTCTTATATTCCAGTAATAATCTTCCGTATTCCATAGTTGTCATCAAATGAGCCCATAGATGTTGACTTTTTTTTTATTCTCATGGCTAATCAAGGCTTTCAAATAATACTTCAGTAAAAGAAATAAGACATAGATTAGTTAGCCAGATTTAGATTTAACTAACATGCAGCAATGAAAACCCTGTTGAATTCGAGCACATTTTTGTTGGTGTACCACAAATAAAGCTAAAGGCCAGTTTTACTCTAAGCATGTGCTCATTATTTCATGTAAGCTATGAACTTACATGTTCCCTGTTACATATCTTGTAACAAAATGGGTAGAAAACAGATAAACGGGCTCTCAGCAATCCCAGAAATTGTGATTAGTAGATTCAAAAAGCTAAGAAGCCAGGGGAAAACAATCCCAGCAACTGTAAAGTAAATGTATATTGGTTTTAGTGCTCAAAAATGAATGCTTAGCTGCCTTTTTCTCTCACCTGCACAGTGCAAAAAACTAGAAGTGAGGCTTGTTTTGGGCAGGAAAGAGTCACTATCTATTTCTTGTTTGGCAACTGTCAGATTTGGTATTAGTCTGTTTGTCTATGTGCAAGATCTCATCTCACACCAACTACATCTCACCAGGTAGAAATAAACGCAGTGCAATGAAAGTGAGAGATGCTTAGAATTTATCTTCTTTTTCTAAGAGTTCACACATTTTCCAACTTCACCTTTTGTTTTAAGCTTCAATCCTCTGTGTTTACTGACTGCTCCAAATATCTGCATTGTTGCCAGCCTTTTGATAAATCACAATGTTTCTTTTGCAGCCAGCCTTTTCATTTGCCCAGTTGGGAGTCTGCTAAGCTTTTTATTATATTATCCTGAGCATGAATTAAGGCCACCACTTCCTGACCAAAGAGATTGTCCAGGTTGTTGCTACTAGCACATTTTGAAGTTGTTTTCATTGTGAAAAGGAAAGAAATTCAACAGACTTGTCTTAGAATGAGAATGTGTATATCAAAGAAGACAGAGAGTGCAATAATGCACAGTTCACAAAATGACACTTGGTTAATACTGATTATGTGTCCACCTGCTGCATTTTGGAATGCACCATGAATGAAAAAGAAGAAAGAGAGGAGAGGAGGGGAGGGGAGGGGAGGGGAGGGGAGATGAGATGAGAGCTCTTACTTTTGAGAAAAGAAGATCTCACTGAAGATTTTTTTCCACAATTATATGCAGTTTTGCCAAGTGTCAGGGCAGTGATCAGGTGCCCAGGCAATTTGTTCTTTTGGATCCAGAGACAATGAGCACTCCAGTGAATAAACAGATTTTAAGCTTTATTATTAGCTTAAGCAAACAGATTTAAAAGCATAACATAAAAAGCATACATACCAAAGGAAATGATACCCAAATCTCTTACAAGCTGTCAGAAGCTCTTTAATAACAACAGCAGAGATACTCCAAGGTCAGGCAATATCCACATTATCCAATGCTAAGCTTTGTGCAGAAGCTCCCAACAAACAACAACAATCCCAAGGTGTTTTTTTTTAAAACAAAACAAAACAAAACCTGGCACCATATTTTCATGGCCCCATTATGGTCATGAGACTGCAAGACCTGCTTTTACTGAGTGGCATGTGACTCTGAGGTGGGAATTGAAAGTCTGAAATTTTCACAGATTTAGAGATATGTGAATATTCTCCCCCTCTCTTTGTTCAACAAGCAAAAGTAAAAAACAATCAAGTTAGTTCAGAATGAGCTCTTAAACTTCTAGACTTTTCTTAATATGAAGGAGAAATCAAAATATATCACTAAACTCATCAAAATAACAATGCTTTTCAGTATTGCCACTACATACACTCACTATATGGGCATCATTTTCTTGTCCTTTCTCTAAAAGGGGTCCCTCAGATTTTTGGTTAGAGAACATGTTTGGAATTTTAAAAGCAAATAATGATATGAGAAAGACAAGTCCCAAAACACAAAAGTGTGGTGGGCAGGAAGCCTTGAAAGAAAAGTGCCTCAAGCACATTGATGCTCATGAATATCATATTAGAAAAGCCATTTATAAAATGGTCTTAAGTACACATCACTGTAAAAGATACAAATGATATTCATATGGTTGACATAGTGGCTTTGGCTGTCAACTATAGGGAAACAAAGAAAATTTAGGACAGAAGATAAAAATACATGGTTGTCACTGCTAATGGTATTTTTCTTTTTCTTAAGAAAATGCTTTCTTCCATCATGCAGAACATTTTCTCATACCCAAATATGAACTGAAAAAAATCTAGCAAGCTAAACTATTTGGGAAATTCAACCTTTATAAATTTCTATGATGAAGGGATCAGATCCATCCCTTTTGTAACTGTGATAAGAATTTTATTATAGCTATCTACTAGAATTATTTATTTATTTCCCTTTTTATTCTTTCTCTACTGTATATTTCTTTCTCTTTATTCCTTTTATTTATATTATGTATGTGCAGAAATGTGGGTTTGCTGTGGAAATTTTGAAACTTCAGTCAAATCATTCCTTCGAAGTAGATTTGCAACTCAAAATAAGGACCTGCTTCAAAGCAAAGTATCAAATCAAGTGGCTATGAGAGAGAATTGGTGTTTTCTTCTGCTTCTGAGTTTCTAGCAGACAATAAACATTCTTATAACCTGTTCCATATAAAGAAAACATTAGGGTAAGTGGCTGGAAGTTGAGTGATGTAATGGTTCTCTAAATGGGATCATTGACATGAATAGTTGAACCTGAATTTTTTAACTGCTAAACTTGCTCCTTGTGAAAGCTATCAACTTCAATATACCCAGCCACAAACCCTAAGTTTGTTTTTCTGTTGTATTAATAGAACTCTGAGGTTCTGCATAAATCTTTAGGTTAATCAATCTTGTAGGATTCATTATTTGGTTAAACTTTATGTTTATATGCTACATTACATTAAAATCTCTCTACACAAATAGGACCAAACAAGGACCAAGCTTTCATTAAAAGATGTAGATACAAATATTTCCTGCATTTAAGAAAGAATGCTGCTTGTTCTGTGGCAGCCTCTTTATGATGGTTTGTTCTCTGTGGCACTGCAGCTCCCTCTGCCAGCCTGCTGTCTGTGAGTATATGATGGTGTAATGCTTAAGCAATTGTTATTAAGAATGCATTTGTAAATAAACCGAGACTCTCAGTAATATTTCCATGAATGTTATTGCAGGAGATCCTGATCTAACTGAAATTTGAAAGATCAAAGCTTTCAAAAGAGCTTGCCATCCCTACAATTCTTATCTTGTTCTACTAAAACATGAAGCATTGATATTTTGAGATTTCCTCATTAAAGTTTATTGCTGAATCTTTTCCTGATTTGAATCTCGAATTCTCATAAATTAAATCAGGAAACATTTTGGATCTTAAGCCACAAACTTAAATCATGATATGCTAATCTCAAATCTCCACTTCAAATCAAATTGGAACTCTGTTATTTTGTTATTCATTCACCTAGTCCTATTGCAACTCTTTCAAGGGATGCTTTGCTTTGATGACAGTTTCAAATCTGCTTTACAAAACAGTTCAACTCTTTTGTTGCTAGGAACAGAACAATTTGCCATGCTGTTTTGCTTGCTTGTTTCAGCCTTTAGAAGTATTGAAGGAGAGTATGCAGAAGATGCAAGGCAATGCACACATACGCTGTGCACATATTAGAGAATTGTTGTTGTTGTTGTTAGCTGCAAAGTCGTGTCTGACCCATCGCAACCCTATGGACAACATTCCTCCAGGCCTTCCTGTCCTCTACCATCTTCTGGAGTCTATTTAAGCTCACGCCTACTGCTTCAGTGACTCCATCCAGCCACCTCATTCTCTGTCGTCCCCTTCTTCTATTGCCCTCAGTCTTTCCCAGCATTAGGCTCTTCTCCAGTGAGTCCTTCCTTCTCATTAGGTGGCCAAAGTATTTGAGTTTTAGCTTCAGGATCTGGCCTTCTAAAGAGCAGTCAGGGTTGATCTCCTCTAGGACTGACCGGTTTGATCGCCTTGCAGTCCAAGGAACTCGCAGGAGTCTTCTCCAGCACCAGAGTTCAAAGGCCTCAATTCTTTGGCGCTCAGCCTTTTTTATGGTCCAGCTTTCACTGCCATACATTGCACCTGGGAAGACCATAGCCTTGACTATACGCACTTTTGTTGACAGGGCAATGTCTCTGCTTTTTAGTGTGCTGTCTAGATTTGCCATGGCTTTCCTCCCGAGGAGCAAGCGTCTTTTAATTTCTTGACTACAGTCCCCATCTGCAGTGATCTTGGAGCCCAGGAAAATAAAATCTGTCACTACCTCCATTTCTTCCCCATCTATTTGCCAGGAATTGAGAGGGCCGGATGCCATGATCTTGGTTTTTTTAATGTTAAGTTTCAACCCAAGTTTTGCACTCTCCTTCTTTACCCGCAACAAGAGGCTCTTTAGTTCTTCTTCACTTTCTGCCATTAGAGTGGTATCATCTGCATATCTTATATTAGAGAATACTATATGTCTTTTATTATTCACTGTATATATTTACTTTATTTATTTATTTGAATGTGGCACCATGTTCTCAAGTAGTATCTTGAATATGGTTTGCTTTGTGGTGCAACTGCTGAAAAAGCCAAAACAGCCCTAGGGATAGTATCAAGGTTGCAGGAAGTGTTAGTACTGCTTTATATTGCACTGGTAAGACCATACTTGGAATACTGCATTCAGTTCTGGTCACCATGATACAAAAAAGATGTTGTGACTCTAGAAAGAATGCAGAAAAGAGCAACAAAGATGATTAGGGGACTGGAGGCTAAAACATATGATGAATGGTTGTGGGAACTAGGTATGACTAGTCTAACAAAGAGAAAGACTAGATGTGACATAGTAGTAGTCTTCCAATATTTGAGAACTTGTCACAGAGATGACGGGGATCAACCTAGCCTCCTGAAGGCAGGACAAGAAATAACTTGGATGGAAGCTTATTAAATAATGATCCAACTTGGAATTAAAGAGAAATTTCCTGCCAGTGAGAACAATTAATCAGTGGAATGACTTGCCTCCAGAAGTGGGGCACTCCATCACTGGAGTTTTTCAAGAAGAGATTGGATAGCCATTTGTTCTGAATGGTATGGAGACTCCTGTTCCAACAGGAGGTTCAACTAGAAGACTTCTAAGGTCCCTTCCAACTCTGTTACTCTTTGTTCTGTATTCTGCTTTACAATTTCAGTTTCATATGTACATTCATATCTCATAATTGCCAACTGCAGCTTCAGGTGAAAACTTCCTCATGTTCTACAGATAAACTTGTAGACAGTTATATTTTTTTCTGTCTGTTTCCACATTTTTTGGGTGTTCATCATGGGATACAAAGTAATTATAATTAAGAACAAGTGATCAGCTTGCACCTATGAATGAGCCCTCAATGGTCTTTAAATGTGTGAACTGATTTCATTGAAAATCCACTGTAACTTCACTAACAGACCATTTGTTAGTTTTCAAAAACATAGTTACTGATGATTAATTAACCATAAATTCTTCAGTTTTCTGGGCTTGGCTGAAATGTAATTGACTAATTTGTGATTTAATATGCTATGTGAACGTAATATCTGAGTGATAAGAATGCTTTGTCCATGATTTCAGACTGTTAGAATTTCCTAGTACATGAAGGGTATTGTTTGTAATTTGTCCAATGTAGCCTTCTTGAATTAAAGCAATCAGAATCACAGCTACTTATACTTACCACTTGCTACTCAGCTGGCAATGGGGTAGCCAGGTGATATCCCTGAGGAGATTGAATTTGTTCTCAGGTCACCAATTGTTGTTCTTGAATGCATATCAATTGATCCATTTGCTTTATAAATCACAAACAGCTAGAGGCAACTCCTTGTTTGTTCGGCAAGTTATTTTAGTGTGCAATGTGACTTGTCCTTGAAAAGGAAATTTCCATTTTCTTTGTGAATACAGTTGTCTAGGGAACCCATTGTTGCTTGGGCTGTGCAGCTGATTGCCACTATTGCTCTTAAACACAGTTCCTTCCTTTCTCTTGATTAAGCTGCATGCTCACCATACACTGATTCAATGGTCCATCCAAGAAATCAGCATGTTGGCAGGTAATTGCAGAGTTGGTGAGACTTTGCTTGCAATGATAATGAAAATGAAAATAATAATAGTAACAAAACTGCTGGGACCATAAAATAGGGAAAGTAATAGAAAATGAAGACGTTAAAGTGCTTTGGGATTTTAGAATTCAAACAGATAGGCACTTGCCACCTAACATCCCAGATTTAACAATTGTCCATAAGAAAGACAAAAAGGTCTGCACAGTGGACATGGATGTCTGCATAGTGGACATGAACATGGTGACAGAAGAATAGAAGAGAAAGAATTAGAGAAGATAAAAAATACAAAGACTTGCAAATAGAAATAGAATGACAGTGGCAAAAGAAAGCAAAGATAGTTCCAATAGCAATAAAGACAACTTATGTACAATTCCAAAACAACTGCAGTGACACTTGAGCACCATCAGCATTGACAAAATCACCATCACTCAGTTGCAAAAGACAGCTTTACTTGGAACAGCTTACATCCTATGACGATATCTTTAATGCATCCACATCTGCCTTTTCCTGGTCCTTGGAAAGGATCAATAGGTGGACAAAAATGCTAGATCTAGTCTGAACATCTGGCTGTGTAATGAACCATAGTAATAAGTCTATTTATGATCAGTCACACAGTTAGCCAGATATTTAGATTGGGTTTGACATTTTTATCACCTATTAAGTTCTTCCTAAGGACCTAGGATAGGCAGATATTGTTTGATGGCATTAAATATATTGTCAGACAATGTAAACTGTCCAATATAAAGCTGCATTTACAATTGACTGTTGGTGATTTTGTCAATGTTGATAGTATTCAAGTGGTATTCCTATTGTTTTGGAATGACACATTGTTGTTATTGATAATGAATTCATGTCACATCTTGAGATTATTTCACATATATTATCTTTAAATATAATTAGTTGTTATTGTGAAGAAAGTAATAAGATAGCAAAAAAGAACAATGACGTATTCACAGTTGTTTCCGGTTTTATAATAATGAAAGCTTTTTAAAATTTTATTTATATAGTTGCCTATCTCACATATGTGACTTTGAGCAGCTTACAGTTATAAACATAAAAACCATACATAAAATACAAAATACACAAAGTAACCCCCCCAAAAAAACCAACCACAAAAATATTAAAAACATTAAAACAATTTATAATCAGTGGGATAGTCAAATCAATTCACTAACAAAATAACCATTTTTTTACTCTCCATGTCACTGGTAATATCACTGGGTTGCTATTGTTTAACCATTGAGTTGTGCCCAACTTTTGGCAACTTTATAGGCAAGTGCTCTCCATGCTACCCTGTCAAGCACAGCTTCTTTCAGTTGTTGGATGTTCACCTTTGGATTAGTTTTGATATTATCAGGTCAATGTGTTCTTTGCTTGCCTCTTCTTGTTCTACTAACCATTCTTAGCATCATTGACTTCTCCAATGAAATTGCACACATGGGGTGGAATATCACTGGGTAGTGTAGCAGAAAAGGATCACTTTCTGGGCCCCGCAGCATTTGGATCTCTTCCTAGTTATCCTTCTGGATGAGCCTGCAGTGTGCCCTTTCTACAAGACCTAATGGACGAACAGAAGCAATTGGAAAGAGGCAATCCCTTAAATAACTCGGCGCAAGCCATGTAAGTCTTTATAGTCATTACCAGCACCTTAAATTAAATTCAGGAGCAAACTGGTAATGAATGCAGCTTCCACAGCCAGGGGTAAAGTGTGTTTATCTAAGTGTGCAGTTAACAGCCTCATTCCCACATTTTGAATCAGTTGAAGTTTCTGCATGTTCTTCAGGGACAGCCCCACGTGGAGCCCCATGTGGAGTCCAGTATAGCAAATCATATGGGAGGTGACCAGGGCATGAATGAATGAGCATAGGGCCTCCTGATCCAGGAATATGTGCAACTAGTGCACAACCCAAAGTTGTGCAAAGATACTCCTAACCACAACTGTCAACTGCTAATCAAGCAGAAGTTGTAAGTCCAGAAGGAGCTCCAGAAGGCACACTGAATCTGTTTGGGGAAGTGCCACTCTGTCCAGAATTCAAGACCTGTAATGGCGCAGTAGTTAGAATGCACATATAGCAGAGTATATAAATTTGGAAGTTTCCTCTAAGCAATGCATTTGAATGATTTTAAGAGAAATCCTAAAATGGTTTTAATAAGAAACTTTTTCCCAGAATGATTGTGCACGTCTTCATATTACTGTATCAACACATGCTGATGACCCACCCACAATTCCCCACACTAGTGGCTGTATGAGTTTTGCTTAGCAAAAGTAGCTAAGCAACCTTTGGAGAGCTGCAGACTTTAAGGCAATATTCAAAGTGAATTGGATGATCCTTCAAAATGAAAATAATTGAAAGAATTTCAAGTCTTTTTTGGTGTTCTTTTCTCCTAACTGATTTCATTAAAAATGTCCTGTCAAAGTGCAGACTATATTTCATCCTCAACCCATCAGCAATATCCTTAAAGTCAATCAGAACACTGTTGAGTTTTAAGATCTTCTCATTTTAGCTTTTTTAATGTATAGTTTCTATGTGGATTCTGCAATATGGCAAAAGCAGCACCTTGACAGTAATGAATAGATTTATTCGGAAGTCTTCAGTTTGGGGTTAATTATTCCCACCAATTACATGTTTACCCTAGACACAATTACTCTGGGAATAACAGCTCTTGTCCCTTGTAATCAAAAGCCATGCTTTAGTGGAGATATATATTGGTTTCACAGCTGTATCTCAATTAGAAATTGAGGTCCATGAAGAAAGTGCTATAGCTAATTATGCAAATCAAGGAATTAACCATAATCTACATGTACAACTGAGTGAAGAACATGCCTGTACATGGCACCCTTACCATATTGTGATACAAAAGCCATTAGTTTATGTACTTCATTACACAAATTAAAGGAGAACCAGGAATTAAGATACAAAGTCATAGTTCTTTTGCATTCTGATCCATTAATGCCATCAGTGCTGTCAGAGCTGGCTTTGTGTGTTTGATTAAGGAATATTTACAGAAAATGTTTTCAAGCAATGGAGCAGTGTGAGTGATTCTTCCATTGCTTCTTAAGAAAAACTTATCTAGCCTAAGGTAAAAACTTCCTCAAGAATTGTCTGATGGATTCAGAAACCAGTCATAGCAGGGTATCCAAAATGTCTGTCTGTCTTCGCAGAGTTTATTGCTTTTTTATCCAGTTTTAACAAGCAGCAAAGAGTATATAGCAACAGCATCGTTATTGGTGTATTCTCCTTGTCAGTCTTTAAGAACATCCCAGCCAGGGTAGTCTCACATATCTTGATGGTTCATGGTGGTGCCTGGTGGTGCTAATTAGGTGAGCTTATAGACATATGAGGTAAACAGGTAGTGAGACTGTGGCAGTTTGCTGCACACGACCTCTATGTAACCTTTATATGACCTCTATCTCTACAATTGGCAATTTTATTTTGGTACACAGTATGTAAGGTATTCGATTCGACCCACCAAACTGCCGACCTTCTGATCGACAAGCTCAGCGTCTTAACCCACTGAGCCACCGCGTCCAGTAGCAGAGTGAGCGCCTGCTACTCGTCCCAGCTTCTGCCAACCTAGCAGTTCGAAAGCATGTAAAAATGTAAGTAGAAAAATAGGGACCACTACGGTGGGAAGGTAACAGCGTTCCGTGTGCCTTTGGCGTCCAGTCATGCCGGCCACATGACCACGGAGACATCCTCGGACAAGCGCTGGCTCTTCAGCTTTGAAACGGAGATGAGCACCGGCCCCTAGAGTCGGAAACGACTAGCACGCATGTGCGGGGGAACCTTTACCTTTACCTTTTTATGTAAGGTATATAGCTACTGAATTTTTTCCTTATAAGAAAAACCATTCTTATGGGTGGAGTTTGGTGTCATTGTTACCTTAGTTATGAGATAGTTGCTGCGTATATAAGAGAAAGGGGTGGGAAAACATTTGAATATTTTGTTTCTTTTCAAACAAATTTAGTTGTTGGTGATCAGCGGGCTTATCTGGATTCTCAAAAGTCAGTTAAATCTTAAAAGTATGACATTGTGAAATGGCTCATCTTAATGGATTTATTTTAGATAAAAACATTTGAACAATTAAAGACACTTCAGAGCAATGAAAACATATGAAATAAAATACAGTAATAGCAACAATTGTCATCTGACAATAATGCAATGCATTCAAAACAACCATAAAAAAAACTTCTATAACATTTTGAAGTGTCCTGAGGGTGAGGTAGAAAATCTCATAATCATGTACATAATCATTTACAGGCAAGATTTCCTGCTAAACAAGTATCTTACTGGATGATGCTGAAGTCTACCTAATTTGGTGTCCTGTTTTTTTTTAGTGACCAAAAGGTGCTTTACAAGCTAATTTGAAAGCCAAAGATGATTGCTATATGTTATAACAATGGATTCGATTGTTGTAGACATTATTTCTTTTGTTTCTATGCATTTATTTATCTTATTATTGTCAACTATTACAAAAAAACATACTTTAAAAGAAGGAAAAATGTAATTCAATTTGTTTTGTCATTTTTTCTGAAACATACATACCTTCACAAAGAGTTGTCAACCAATCACTTGTTATCTGCTTTGGAGATTATCCAATCAAATCATTGGTCATAAATGCTTAATGAAAAAATGTTTACAGCTGTTGTAACTGGGTAATTGGTTCATGCATTTTTATGATGTGTTAACACAGGGGTGTCAAACTGCTGGCCCGCGGGCCAGAGCGTCACGGAGAAACCGCGTCCATCCCATTTTCGGCAATGGGAAAAAGTTCCGATACGTCGCGTGACGTCACATGACGTCGCGAATTTGACATGCCTGTGTTAACACCTTTCTTAATAGAGGAATTTAAAAAACCCCTCATATAACCCATTTTATAGGTAAATCATTTAAAAAGTATTGGAAATAAACATAATGCAAGTGACTTGCAATGTTATATACAATCATTTAAAGAATAGGTTGCTTTCATTCATATGCATATTTCAAATCTTCATTAAGCAACTATATAGAGTTCCATAGATTACGTTACATAGCTTCAGAACTCTCTGCTGTCCTGCCTGCAGTTGCAAGTATAAATGTTTCCTGGTGCCAAAGTGAAAGATGAAATTTAGCATGCATCGGAACTCTGTTACATTTTGTTATCATCACAGATAATTAATTTATATCTCTTTTTTCCAAAAATACATACAATATAATATAATTTCAACACTTCAACAATTACAGTTCATTTTACAACTCTCAAAAGTTTAAATGAGCATAAAATAAGATTTCATTTAATCTGTATTTTTAAGTGAACCATCTGGATTCACCTTTCTTGGATGAAAACACATTTCAGAACGCATTAATCTTTCCATTTTTGTGGTTGATTGATTTCTGTATTACAATCCTCTGCCTAAAAAGAAACTACCTTAAAATGCATGGAGAAATGCATATACTGGGATAAAAAAAGAGATAAGAATATGCTTATTTTGTAAAAATACATTTTTTATGTTTTTTTTAAGTCAAGGTGAAAATGAAATGGAACAAAATTATGAGCATATGTGGACTGGAAATAAAAGGAGTTGTCTGTTCTTTGAATAACATTTAATAAGGTTTTATTTTGTTTGTGTTATTTGTATTAGAACAATAGGTAGCTAAAATGTATACATGGATAGCCTGCAATTTTATAATGGAGCTCATTAAAACACAAGATATGCAATCTTGTAAAAAATATTTGCAGGTTGTGGAACAGGATGAAGAAAAGATCAGCAAAATGTCACAGGAGAAAATTGGCGTTGTGCGATAAGCAAGCATGTAAAATACAAGTAGTAAATTTAGATTGAATGGAATGTATAATCCTTTGGAAAAGAAGAAAACCCAGAAAATTATGTGTGTGCGTTCTGTTTTTATATTATTGCTATTGATTTTTGAGACCACACAGCAAAATTACCAAGGGAGGATTTTTTTTAAAAAAAAATGAGATGGTTAATTTCATTTACAGATCTGGGTCCTGAAAAAGAAAATTCAATTCATAATTATTTATGAACTAGCATCAGAGGGTTTATTACTCTGATTACCTACTAATCATTTTCCGTAAATGCACTGACCTAAAAATGCCATACAATCAATAAAGTTGTAAGTTCCAGCTTTAAATCACTGTACCTTGTATTCTTGAGTAAACCTTTTGGTAATTTACAAAGGCTGTTGAATTTTACAGTAAGTGTTTTTCAAACCAAGCTGGATTCTAAACAATAATGACTTTTTAATGTGGATCTGTGATTACATTGTCATAGTGAAATACGATGCTTTTTGGCTGCATTCGAAATGAGCGAGTGTGTGAATTACTCTAAAGGCACAGATTACCATAACTCCAGGTAAAGCAATCTTCATAAATTAAACTCCAATCTAAAGTGACCTGTCACTAGGAACCTGTTGCTATGGCTAGTAACTTAAATTTCAATGTACAATTTGTAAATAAGTCATTTTGTTACTGTTACAAAGGTAGCATTTCTTTTGTTAAAATACTCCAAAGACATTGGAGTACATATGTCTCTCTGTGTCCTGAGTTTCACTTTTGGTAGGACATTTTTTTTTAAAAATGCAAAGCTAATGTTTTATCCAATGCAGCATTATTTTATTCATAAAACAATGGTTATATCATTAATTACCTAAAAGCAATAATTAAAATAAAACAGCAGTGAAAATAAGTTCACAGTATACTTCTGAGTTTACAGTAATTTACCCCTCTTCCTTTCTTTTTAGCAATGCCATTACAGTGGATTTGTTAAATTTGTGATGACTTCTTGCATATTTGAGTGGTAAATATTTGTGTACTGTTGAATTCAATTCAAGTATATTCACTTGGAAAAACACTTGAATTTTGCAACTCTGAAATGTTCTTATAAAAGATTTTTTTTATAATACGTTTTTATACTGTAGGATCTTCAGACTGGAAGAGACATGAAAGGCAGTAGATAATAGAAAAAGACAACAGGCTTGTGGTGGACAGCACAGAGCCTACCCCCCCCCCCCAAAAAAAATCAGAATTGGGGACCTCCAGAAGTGAAGGAGGAATTAACCTGAAAAAATAGAGAAGAGAATTGAAAATTAAGAGGCTGGTGAAGAATGTAAAAACTGTGGAGCTTTGAAAACAAGATACTTCACTGAATATAGCTAATAAGAGACAACAGAATTTTTACTTAAGGAAGGTATTAAGTTGGATTGTTTTAATGAATACCTGCCTTTTAAATGCATTATTTCTTTAAGGAGCCTTTTCAAGATGTTTATTTTATTTATTAAATTTCTTCACTACCCATCTCACCTAAGGGACTCTGGGTTATTTACAGCACCATTATAAAGCCATATAAACACATGAGTAAAAGCACAAAGTTAAGAACAAATTAAAACTTACAAGTAAAAATAAAAATCAGAATTAAAATTCAGAAGGTTAAAAAGGTTAATAAGCTACCAGCCATCTCTGGTACTACATCATACTTTTAGATTCTGATGTTAATTGACAAAGTCAGACCTTAACACTCTTCTGAAAAACCAGAAGAGTGGGGGCTAGGCACACCTCTGGGAGTAAGATATTCCAAATGGCAGGGGCAATAACTGAGAAGGCTCTCCTCGTAGATCCTGCCAGTCAAAATTCCATGAACAATATACAGCATGCCTTCCTTGCTTGACTGGGTGGGATAAGTTAATGCAATTGGGGCATATCTCAGGTATCCTGGTCCTGTGCCATACGTCCTCTCTGTTTCAACACCGCTACAAAACTATTTCTGTTACTACTATTGATTAAAATTATCCCCATATAGTACCTGTGTCGTACTTTCTTATGTCTGTATGACTATTGCATTCTGAATTCAAACAGCAAGTAATTCATATTTGTTCTTAACTATAAATTTATATAGCTCTTCCTGGAGAAAGCACCTCAGGAAAAAATATTCATCTTTCGTTATATACAGTTCAAAATCTTTACAACAGTTTGGACAAGGAAGCTTTATCATCAAGAGACATTTCTGAATAAGAAAGAAAACTCCTATCCTTACATTCAGAAACCCTTTTGCCTATACTGCAGGCCTGATTTGTGTGCCTGTTAAAAGAGCTACAGTGTTAGCACATGCACATGTCTGTTCATTATATGTTGAGCATCATGAGAAAATATCATATGGTTAGTAAAGCATATGACCCATTTCAGCAGCAAATGCCTGTTTGTTTGTTCAACTGCCAGGAATTTCAATAGAATGCCACTGTTCGTATTGATCCAAGGAAAGATGTTTGTTATACAGGAAGTTGAATGCATTCTATTATGTCTTGTACTACAACAAAGCACCAATATAGGTGCATGAAGCAAAATAAAACTAGAGGCCATGCAGAAGTTGATAGGAATTTGTGGAATTTTCCTTTGCATGCTTAATACAGATGGTGGCACCTATCCTAACCTTTGAGCAACTATTCAGAGACATTTGGCTTGTCTTTGATAGTGCTTTCAAGTCAGGAATCTGAAGTAAGCAACCACAATCATACATCAGGGCCATCTCCCTTCCAAAATCTAGGTCTGGATTAGTTATGCATTTTAGCCTGCAAAATAATTAGCAATACCCTCTTTTTGCAGCCCAAACAGATAATCCACCCAGGTTTTATCAAACAAATAATTGTACCGATCCATTAATACTTACTGTACAGTCTACAGCTATGAATTCTTGTTTCACCACACACCATTTCCAAATGACACAGATAATGACACAAAGCCCTTAGAGTAAAAATCTGTCACCTTCTTTTAACAACTGCCTTTATGTCAAACACAGGGGCATGGAGCCACATGGATTTTCTTCTTTTCTTTCAGAGCCCCAAACCAGAATGAGGAACCCAGAGATGAAGGCAGGCAATTTGCTGTTGCTTGACATACACACATAAAACAATTGTAATGAAATTTCGTGATGGCTTCATCTCTTGCCATGGCAAAGTTTGGGACAATATAACACCTTCATGGATGCCTCAGTGAACTGTGTCTGTAACAGGAAGGCTTGGAATTATTTTTCACACCTCCAGTTTAACTTTTCCTAAAAGAAAATAGTTGCAATTTCCACATCTGTCTATTAGGGTTTTAACTTCAGAGCTTCAACTTAAGGAAAATGAGAAATTAGTCCTTTGTGGATATATTTTTGCTTTTCCTTTAGAAGTAAATCAGTTGTTCTTTCTTCCTTAGTTTCCTACACTTGAATCATATGTGGCAGATCCAGTTCAACTATATTGTAGTTTCTTCACTAGAAACACTATGGGTGTCTGTTTCTAGCACTATCAGGAACCAAATGCTCTTTCAGGGATAGTTCACAATCGAACTGATTATTTTTCATGTACTAACGTACATGATGGGTTGGGAGTAACACTGCTGAGTTGATAAACACATACAGTGTAAGAATATAAAAACTACCTAGCTGGATAAGGTCACCCTTTTGTTTCTCATAATGGCTAACTATATGTCTCTGGGGTGTTTGATGGAAGCATATCCCTCTTCAAGGGATACCCTTGTTCGACCTGCCATCCATGAATATTCTGTTTTAAAGCCATCCAGGTAAGAGCCTTGAGTTACAAATTCGTAAGGTTATTTATGTATTGTGGGAAGAACTAATTTGTCCTAAATCTCTTTCCAGTCAAACTTCACTGATTGGTCCCTAGTCTTAATATTTTGAGAGAAGGAGAAAGACCCATTTTCTTCATACTATGCATGATTTTACTGTATTTACTTCACCCATATTGTTGGTCAATATTTTTCTAAAGTGTTTCAAATAGTATAATATTTTCTCATGGGCAAGGAGACCCCTGATAATTTTGGTTTTCTTCTGCACATTTTCCAGCCTTGTTGAATCCTTTTCTCAAGTACAGTGACCAGAACTATACACAGTTATTCAAATGTAGATGTGCTATAGAATTGTGATAGGACATTAATTTTGGTTGTTTTATTATCAATTCCTTTTTTAATGATCCCGAGCACAGAATCTGCTTTTTTCCCCACAGTTGCAGCACATTGAGTTGACAATTTCACTGTGCTATCTACTGAGGAGTTTAATATCACAATAAATGATATAAATATATATAAATATAAATAAATGCCCAATTTATTGCTCATTCAAGATCATTACTTACCCCACTAGGTAGACCAGACCAGAAACTTAACTCCATAATAAGTTTATTTATTGAAATAATAATATAGTAACATAACCTTGCAAGCCTGATTGTGCTGTACCTTCTCTCCTCCTTCTCATCATATCCCAGAGAATCAGAGGCCAAACTGCCTAAGCCATTTCAAATGCTATCTTGCTACATAGGTCCTAAATAAATAACAAGGTCCTTTTTGCTTATATAATGGGATTTTTTGTGTATTTTTGTCAAGGTCCTCTCCTTTACTCTCTAAATTTATGGACAAGGTGAAAAGCACTGTTCCCAGCATAGATTCTTGAAGGATTCCACTTATTTCTATTCAATAATAAAATTCCACATTTATTCTTAGAGCTCATTTGCATTTGTTTGTCCTAGTACAAGGACAATCTGCAAATTTTCCCTCAGACACAGGAACATATGCTGTCATCCTCAAATGGCCTCCAGTCCACCACCAAGGCAATCTCCACCAATCATTTCTTGCCATGCATCAGAAGTTTTATAACTTCTGACACAAGTGATGCTACTTTAGATTGTCTGCTGTGCTTCATTTATTGTGCTGTAGTGGGTATGTCCAGCCATTGGTCAGCAATATTGGTGATCATTTTATCCTGAATTATTGGTGTAACTCTTGACCTTTTTTGTTGGTTTAAAAAGGGTTAACAATGCAATGGTGAAAGGATAGGATTCTGTGTGGGCATTTAGTTGTCGCCAATCCACCAATAAGCATAATCTGGATAAATCAAATGATCAACATTATTAATAAAGTTGAAGAATACTTGAACTTTGGAGAGTAATTTAAGACAATTTAATTTCCAGCTGGTTTTAACATGAGAGACATGTCTTAAGGTGGAAGTCCATATCATGCTTTCCCTTTTTCAACAATTTGTAATCCATAAAAGAAGTCTCCTTACTCCATTGTCACTAACATTACTGAAGAAGGAATGTTTGAAAATCTAAGTATACTGTGTCAACAGAATCACCTCCATTTACCTCCAATTGATATTCTCAAAAAATTCTGAAATTACCCTCATGGAAATCATACTAATTTTCTCAGACATGTTCTTTTATGAGTATACTATAATTGTCATTGATAACTATTTCTAGTAATCAAAACATTTTCCTGAATTAATACTAAACTGTCTATATTCCTTGGATCTCCCATGAGATTTTTTTTTTAAAATTGGTCTCACATTGGATACATTCTTTTCCTCTGGTACTGAACTTAATTTAAATGACAGCTTACAAAGCTTTGCTAAGGTAGCATTATTATTGTGATCATATATTATATAAATTTTGTTTGTTTAATCCTATTTTATTGAATTCATGAAATATGCTAAGGTATAAACTATGGCTTACAAACAACAATCATTTACACAATATACTAGCTCAAGTTAAGTAAATAAATAGATAAATATTATGGGTTGGTGCTATGTGTTCATGCTCCATACAGTGGCCTTCCTATAGCTCATCAATCCCTTTTCGCTGCCAAACTGTGAATTGTAAAGGAATTATTTAACAGAGATTTGCATGGAACCTATCAGATGGAATATTTAAAGATTAAACATTTGTTTGAAGATGGTTAAAAAAATAGAAAAATTCTGGATATAAATGTATTTTAGTTTAAGAGGGACAGGTCCCTCAAGTAACGTAGTATTTTTTATTTACTTTTTCTATGATATCAGAAATATAAAAATGTTGGGATGGTTTATATGAGGGAAAGGTTTTAGATATTTAAGTGTAATTGATCTTGAGAAAATCTCAATTGATAATGTTCTGAATAGATTCAAAAGATTAGATGATTGGATTTATTAGATGGAATATTTAAAGATTAAACATTTATTTGAATATGGTTAAAAAGAATAGAAAATTTTTGAATATAAATGTATTTTAGCTTAAGAGGGATCCATTTCTTTCTTTTCTCTCTCTCTCTCTTTTTCTTTTTTCTTTTTCTTTTTAAGATATGAGAAACATAAAACTGTTGGGATGGCTTGTGTGAGGAAAAAGATTTAATACTTAAGTGTAATTAATTCTGAAAAAATCTTAACTGGTAAGAATGTTTTGAACATTGTGGGGAAAACAAATCTAAATAAGAAGTTTAAAAACAGGATTTATAATTAAGATGGTTACTTAGAATAGAAGCTTTATATTGATGTGGTTGTTAAATACTAAAAAAATGTTTATATTCAATTGTTATCTATCAAAATATTAAGAAAAGTACTAATTTAAGGTTGTAAAAAGAGAATATTATTGGAAGAAGAGAAAATCAAAGAAAGCTACTATGTGGATTATGGAATTATAGCAATTAATTGTTATGGATTGTTTTGAACCAGACAACACACTGTTTACCAAATATTAAGGTGAATATGTTAAAAAAATCAATAAAATATATTAAAAAAGAAAGAAAGAAATGGTTCAAAAATGGGGCTGTGGAAAACAAGTTGAGAGAGGCAGTTGAGTAGCTGCTTGGGGTATTTTATTGATTTGTTTATAGACAGTCATCGACTTACAACCTCAATTGAGCCCAATTTCTGTTACAAAGCAAGACATTAAGTGAATTTAAATAAAGTGAATTTTGCCCCATTTTACAACCTTTCTTGACACATTTGTTAAGTAAATCACTGCAGTTGATAGTTAGGAGAATCTGCTTTTCCCATGGACTTTGCTTGCCAGAAGATCACAAAAGGTGATCACATGACTTCAGGACACTGCAATCGTCATAAATATAAACCAGTTGCCAAGGATCTGAATTTTGATCATGTGACCATAGGAATGCTGCAATAGTCTTAAGTATGGAAAATAATCATAAATCACTTTTTTCAATGCAGTTGTAACTTTGAACAGTTACTAAATGAACTTTTGCCCAAAATACAAAAACTTTTGTATTTATATTCTGCCCTTATTATTTTTACAAATAACTCAAAGTGGCAAACATATCCAACACACAATAGTTACCTCTTGGTGACTATTCCATTCTAAATCTTCCCTTCTCAATATTGACCATGTGATCCAGAAAACAGCGTAGGTAACATGTCTAGTAAAATGCATGCAAGACAGAGGCACAATCAGTGGTGGGATTCAGCCAGTTTGCAGCAGTTCAGCAGAGCCGGTAGCTAATTTTCTGTTGCCCAGGCCCAGAATGACATCCAGAAGCAGCATCCACACAGAGAACCGATTGTTCATATATTTGAATCCCATCACTGGGCACAACAGTACAGAGATAATGAAAATGCATCACAGTGGTTTAACATATTACAGATGAACAGAGAAAGATAGTAATACAAATTGAATGAAAAACAAACAAATAAATACATTAAATACATTTAACCTTTTATACAGATTTTAAAAAATTCAGATGTCTCCAATGGCCACTGTTGTAAAGAGTTTGGAAAAAATTTCAGAAGCCATGCTCTGCATAGCTTTCCCTACCTTACCTTAAGCAAACTATTACCCTATTAGCAGATACCTGATTCTATGATAGAAAAATAGCTACAAGGGACAGCAGGGAAAAATTCTGCTTTGATCATTCAAAATGGTTGTTTTATAAAAAAAAACACGGATTAAAATACGAGTATAATTTAAAAAGGTTGCTGCTTTTTTTTAGTGTGAGTGAAATTATGAAAAATCTAAAACCAGAAAAAAGAAAATATTGTAAATGATGGTTTAAATAGAACTTACATATTTGGATAAAACATACAGAAATAAAATTAGAGGTGAGGTTTTGGAGGACTTATAATTGAAACCATATGAAGCAAAATAGCACCTTCTTAGAAGATATCTGATCAAAAAATGACTATTTTATGAGCCGCTAGTTGTTGATCACAACAGACCTACTGTATTCTAAGGTGGCTAAATAATTATATTTATTCTGTTTTATTGTAAGATTGCATTCTGAATTTAATATTTTCTTTTGACTGGTGAATAAAAATACTACTACTATTTCTACTATTACAGAACTAACACTGAAGACATTTTTTCTAAATTCCATATTTCAGTCTACGTTGTTTACTATTGCCATGATTGTGCTTGTGTCTCTTGGTATCTGTCAATGAAAATAATCTGGGAAACTAATTCTTACTTGGATTGAGATTCTATGGTGACCTTCCCATCTTCTACTTATATATTCAGAAATTCATATAATGAATTTTAGTTCATTATATAAACAGTGGGTGACAAACATTGTACCAATGTCCATTAACAAGGCAAACATACACTCTAAAGTGGATGAATATTCAGGATTTTATTTCATGGCAGATTTGTATTTGTAAAGAGGCTAAATTATTCGAAGAAGGAGTGAAGTTATTGTGGTTTTAAAACGAATAGCGAAAAGGGATATTGGAAGGGAATGAATAAAGATCATGGAACATTAACCTACTAAATGTTTTCTGTTTGATAGTATTCCCAAACAGCCTGGATATTACTATAATACATTTATCTTGTAATCATAATACTGCTTGCTTCCTATTACAAATCTTTACATTATTGCTCTTGAGAACCTCAGAGACTCAACCCAATTACAATATCCTTATGAGTAATTTCTTCTTAGTAGTTGTCAAAGTTGAGATACAGGTAAAATCGAAACTGGGACTCTAATAAAAATGAAATCAATCATGCCACCATAATTGGAAAGCAGTAATAAAAAGTAATTGAGTTTAATACATAATTTAGATCATTACTTGTTAAGTTAATGCTTTCTGCTTAGTGTGAGAAAAAAAATATTTATCTCATGTACAGTTGAGTGTTCATTTGTTTTTTTTAATAGAATGTACTTGAACTGACTTTAATAAGAACAGTTTTTTAAATCAGATTTTGAACTGGCACAAAGATTTGAAGTTCATATGCCAATTTATGACATGATATATTTGTCATTTACAGTCTCACCTTAAAGTCACTGAATTTATTCTCTTGAGATTTAATATTCATTGTTGTCTTATATTACTGAAATTAAATTGGCTTTTTCTGGTGTCTTGATGTAAAATAATTTTCCTTATGATTATTTTATTTTGAAGGAATAAAAGGACTTGATTGGCTGTTTGAGCATAAATCTGACAATCTTCATTATTTTTTTGTTGTATCAATGTGGTTTGGGAAAAGAGAACAGGCAAGAATATTGTAGTCTATAGATCATTTTTAGGGCCAATGGGTTCTTGAAACAGGGGACTTTTGATCTATATTTGTACTGTGAAGGACTCAAGAACACAGAATAGAAAGAAAGGAGGCAAAACTCAGTTCTGGGAAACCATTTCTGCTTGGATTTGTTTTTAGGTCAGAATTATTTATTTGCCTTAATGACGTCTAATTTTAGCTTTGACTTACTGAAAGTTCTTCCCTGTTCCCTCTACTCCCTCAACTTTCTTCTACATTCTCTCCTCTAGACCGACTGGATACTCAGTTCGGATCAAAGCTAATGCACAGTGAGCTCTTGACTCTTTTGCTGGCATCACCAGCCAGCTAAAATTTTAATCAAAACATAACTCTCATTTTAATTCTGCTACCCAAATTTAAAAAGCAGTGGTTTTGTCTGGCCACAATGTCTCATGTACTATAGCTTTCAGCATCTTTCTATTTGGTGGAGTGAAAACTATAGAACTAAATGCTTGTTCCTTATGCGTCCAGCCACACTTGGCTGATAGAGAATATTGCATTGTATTGTTTTGCTTAATTGCTCTTTTCTAAACATTTGTGTGGGAAGCCTTGGGAAATGTGCCTCTTGCTTATCTTGTTGCTCTCTACTTGATCAGTAACTACCAGTAGCTAAATTCTTTAACAACAGCTAAATTCTAAATATAATACCAAAGCTTGCTAACCAGGCATAATATGGAAGATACATGAATCAAACTAGTGGATGTCTTTCCCTGAAATCTGCCAGTATTATGGATTTATGAAGATGCAAGAGACAGAGTGCCTCTAAAATTAGTGTATTTTTTCTCATATAAGACGATAGGGAGTTTTCTAGGTCAATATGAGGGATGCAGTTAAGTAAATTGGATGGTGGGAGTAAATTACTGGGGAGGGGGTGTTAGTGAATTTCAATTGGCTTGGAAATTTATCCAACAATTTCTTAATTTTAGGAAGATGTGCCTTAACCTATTTGATGAATAATTTACATGCCTGACCTCTATTTATTCCTCTAGCTGCTACTCCTTCCTCCTCTTTGATTTGAATTAACTATCTTGTCTAATTGATACAATGGAAAAAATGATTAACTACATGGGAGTAATCCTGTATCAACCGTATTAAATTAATTCAAACAACATTAAATTTAATTTTTGTTAAGGCCCATCTAATTCTTTACCTTGGCACTGCCCATTTCAGGAAATAACTCCCTCCCCCCAAAGACGTACTATATTATATGCAGTATCTATGATTATAATTGTTAAGATTTTCATATTCTGAATTCAAATGAGACCTTTATTAGTCTTGTTGGCAATATGTAGTTATTGTTATTTTTTTCTTTTACCTTGCATCCTTTTCCTCTTGGTTAGCCAAATCCCCAAGGAGAATGTGTTTGCCTTGAATTTCTGAAAGTACTTAAGTGGGACTGTATTTTGTGCTTTCATTCATGAATTCAAAAGCTCAAGGTCTCTCATGGTCTCTTTTGGATGCTGGCAAAATACCAATTGTTTTTGTATAAATGTATTTGTGTTCATTGTGCTTTTTTATCAAGGATAAAGGAAATGTTATATGTTGTATTATGTGTGTTTCAAGCCATACCTTTGTTTATGTACTTGATGGATTCCAATGCGTTTCAAGAAAGATTAATTTTACTTATTTCTCCATGTGATGATTAGAAAAGCTTTTAATGAACACAGTAAACCCCAACTAATTATCGCAATGGCATCTCACTCTAAATAAAATTGTCAGGAAGCAAGCATACAATACATATAATTTTGCAGCTTTTATTAAAATGCATTTATCACTTTTCCCGCTTCAGAATAACTTATCATATTATCTATGATAATTTCACTAATATTTTTCTTTCTGTTTAATATTTAAGTGGAGTTTACAGATATTAAAGTCATAATGCATTAAATGGAAATTATCTTGCATTCTAATTACTTTTCTTTGTGAGGAATGGTAAATAGAATCATCTTGTTATGCTTATTGTAGATGAAACCGCAGAAATATTTAATGGTGAAAATGCCATGTTTACTTTTTTAAAAAAAATTGCAGTCATATTCCTATCAAATGTAGATAAGTAAAAGTGAGCCAGTCAAATTATCTAGGTTCTCAATGATTTGAAATAATTATAATTGAAATATTGTTCTGTTTATGAGTCCAAAGTACCAACTTTTTGTGATCACTTGTAATCTACCAAGGCATGTATTATAAAATTTGGCAATTGCAAAATCCAGAAAATAATTGCATTCATCCCACACATTGGCCGACAAGGTGCAGAGTGCTCACTGAAAAATAATGTCACTGTGTATAGTATGGACATTTTAATGAAACATGGGATATAGATACAACTTCTATATTTGAACATGTGCAAACATATTTTTCTATTATATAAAAATCCTACTTATTCATATAACTTCAAATATGAGATTCAATCTATATTTCATATTTTGTTAAAATGCACCTGCATTATAGAGAATGGTGATTAAAACCTATAAACCAGTTGTGGGATTCAGCTGGTTTGCACCACTTTGGCACAACTGGTAGCTAATTTTTTGTTACCCAGGACCAGAATGGACTTCCAGAGGTGGCATCCACACAGAGAACCAGTTTTCACATATTTGAATCCCACCACTGCTATAACCCCAATTATTATGACCATTTAAATGACCAGTTTCTAAGTGCATCAAGGGCAGTGGCAAAAAAGTTTTCTACTATTTAAACCTATAGGAATTGACTGGTGCCCTACTCACAGCCTTGATCATTTTTGGCTTTTATGTTTGATGTGTGTATATTATATATTGTTGTGACTCAGGGCCAGCCTGTGGGTTCGGCAGCCGGCTCAGATGTCTCGGATGACTCAGATGAGGGGGAGGAGGAGGGTGTGGAAGACGAACTGGCTGATGATGGCTTGGAGGCTTCGCAGAGCCCCCAGCCGGGGCCCTCTTCTCAGCTGCGTGAGCCCGATAGTGCGGAGGATGATGACCCACAGCTGGCCCTGTTCAAGGACGCCCGACGCAGGAGGCAGTCGAGCAGGACCAAGCAGAGAAAGGCTGTGGGACTCCTCGGGAGGAGGCACAGGGAGACCACGCCCTGAACTCTAAATAAAAGGAGTGTTTGGGGAGGGGCTGGTTGCTGAAAGCAACCCTTCCGTTTGAGGATTCAAGTTCCAGTGTTTTTGTTTCTTGTTCTGTTGTTTGAGTAATAAATCTTGGCAGACGCTTTTCAGCCTCAGACGCTCTCCAGTCTCTACTGTTTGAACAGGGGTTTGCCTTATTGCAAGGCCGGTAGCAGGCTGGTTCAGAACATATATATAATATACGGCATAGCTCATAGCTTCATTGAATTATGCAATATATATACCTTCGCTCCTTCCGGCGCGATCTAAAGACGTATCTCTTTGAACAAGCTGGCCTGGCCTGATGGGATGGGGTTGGGTTTTTATTACTTTTAAATGTGTTTTAACCTATTGTAAGAGTTGTGGGCATTTTGTTTAATCTTTTTTAATTTTTGTATTTTGTCTTTTTAACATGTATTGCCCTGTTCACCACCCTGAGTCCTTCGGGAGAAAGGCGGTATACAAATAAAATTAATAATAATAATAATAATGTTTGTGTGTGTGTGTGTGTGTGTGTGTGTATGTTTTCTGAGGTTTTCGTGGGTGTTTGTATGTAGATCTTTGGTCATTCAGGTTTTTTTTCCCCACGTAGAATTGGAGGTGTCAGGGCAACGTTTCGACGAAATCTCACCTACCAGCCATTTGGAAACCCGCCTTGATTGACAGATGAGTCCCAACCACCAATAATGATACCAGACCCAAACTCATAACATCACATGACATCACCACCACACAACCATTCAAAAATCAAATCCGAACCCACAATGATAACGACACACAACCACAAAACAGAAACCTAACTACAGCTGCAACATCAGCCACTTTAAACCCCTCCAAACCACACAATAAGCAAACTATAAAATAAGCAAACTATAAAAACATGGCACCACCACAAACATGGAGCCAAACAAAAGCAGCACAACTCACCAGTTCAGGTCTAAGGCTGGCAGCTGAGACCAGCCCTTCCACTCAAAACACATCCCCACCCAATCAGAACACAGCCCCCATTCAAAACACACTCCCACCCAATCAGAACACAGCTAACCCCCCACCCAATCAGAGCACACCTCCACCCACAGAGCACACCCCTCTGGCAGTTTAAAAAAGAAGAAAAAAACAGCCACTACCACACACTTCTCCCAGAAGAACGAAGCTGAAGCCACCAGCCTGAGGATGACGGATGAGATTTCATCGAAACATCACCCCGATACCTCCAATTCTACGTGGGAAAAAACCCGAATGACCAAAGATCTACATACAAACACCTGCGAAAACCTCAGAAAACAAATGCACACACACACACACACACATACATATACATACATACTGTAATTTTTAAACTACTGATAGTTTAAATATTAAACCAAATATTTTTTTTCATCCTTATGAGCAGGACCTTTTCACAGATTGGTAAGATTAGAAAGGACCATTTTGATGCTTAAATCTACCCACTACTTTGGTGAAAGAATTGAAACAACCACAACAGATGGCTCTCTAGCTTTTGATTGAACACATCCATTAAAGGGATATTCATCACTTCCCCCAGTAATTTGTATTGCTTTCACACTGCTCTTACTATTAGCAAGTTTCTCCTAACTTTCAACTGGGATCTGTCATTATGTATTTAAAACCATTGCAGGTGGACTTGCAACAGAGCTGTGTATATAGAAAGAGAAATGCTTAAGTTTTGAATAACAGTATTATTTACAGTGAATATAAACTTCCACACTGAATCTAGGATGCATGTTTTTTCTAATGTGTTTTAAAAATGGATTAAATGCTAATTTGATTTTAGTATTGCATGATTTATCTGATACATTTAATTTTAAATGAGAAAAAGATGAGATGAGATGAGAACTTTTTCACCAGCAAGCTGGAATGAGATCTTTCTCTCTCTTTCTCATGTCCGTGTGTGAGTGTGTGTGTGTGTGTGTGTGTGTGTGTGTACATGTGTCTCCATGTAAAAGTTCACAATTCTTTTTCATTGCTCAGTGGAACTATCTGTTCCTAATTGAAAAACCTTCACTTAACCACACATTTAGTGTGCCAAAAGAAGCTTTCCAGGAAGAGAAAACATGAATTATGGTCTTCTGAGGCTGTATCTACAACTGTTGCTAAAATAGCCCAGCCATGGCTACAGTGCCAATGAATCATGGGGGTTTCACATATTTATTAGAACACATTTAAGCTCAGTCAGCAAATGGGTGGTGAAACTCTGAGCACTCATCAAAATGGAATGCAAGCAACTCTCACAGATATAAGTACCATTTCTTTTATGCCTCCTCCTACAATCAGGTTTCTCAGAGGACATTTGCTTATTAAATTGTTCCAGTCTCGCTTCAGTAATGTGTGGCTGAACACAATACAAAATTAACACTATGATTTATCTCTATCCCTTATAAACCTGCCTGTTTTTAAAGAGTGCTCTTCTTCTCAATATGGGAGCAATAAGTAATGTTTAGAAATGCAAGAGATTCTTTTCAGTTATGGCATCCTAATTTTAGAAGACTTCCTCAAAGACAATCCATCCTTGCATTGGTTTCATTTCAGAGCCAAGCAAAATCAGTATTCATTCAAATCTATAGGTCTCAGTGACAATGGCTGAGTATGTATTTTTTCTTAGGTTAGTTTGTGTTGCATTCATGTGATGTTTGATTGCATTCCATTCTGAGATATATCGATACTATGTGGATGATAACTTTTAAAATATCTAATTCTGTATGTAATTTCTTCCTGTGATAATGCTCCAGGGCAGAATAGATGTTTTCATTCAGAAGAACCTACATTTGCTTTACATCTTTCCCAGGACATAATGTGAATGATTGCTGCTGATCATTATGGAAAGATTGCTTTGAAAGAGAACCTTGGCATAATCTGATTGGATGTAGGACAATTTCTTAATTTTCTTCTTACTATTTCTGTTGCTCCAAGGTCACTTGGTAAGCTTTGGCTTAGCAGAGATTTGAATGAAGGCCTTTTCTATAGCTCCTATTAATTTCAGTGGAAGCTTGCATATTAGAATTTCCCATGTCCCCTGACCCCCATTTCCTTCATATCTTCAAGCAGAAAGAAAATATCAGGTTGTGCATTGAATCTTTTTTCTGAAGCTATCTCCTTTAGATCCTATCTTTCTAACATACCTTTCATATAAAAGGGAAAAATAGTTTTTAAGGGTCACACTTGGCACTGAATAGAAGGCAAAAGGGTACATAATAATGTTAGATAAACAATTGGTTTATAAGTGTTATTTTCTGCCGTCCTTGGAAGCCTTCAGCATGTTGGTTTTAGTGGACAGAGGAATTATCTCAATGTTCCTGACAGCAGGAACCCGTTTTTCTATTGAACAATGTTATTCCTGAATAGCAGCTGAAGAAATCATCTTAATATAAATTGATATGTACACCAACAAATTTGTGGGTTTGTGTCTTTTGAAGGCCAGAAATACTGCAGAAAGAGAGAGCAAAAGAGAGAATTAAAAATGACAATGTCCAGCAATGCAAAGTTTTTTTAAAAAAATAAGAAACCTCATTTATATTTTCATTTTTTATATATAAATAAGAAGGAAAACAAGTGATAGTAGGTGATAGAAGACTTTTAGGAGTGTAGATCTGAATGTTTCCAATAGACTTGTAGTACTGAAATAGGTCTGAAGTTGAAGGTAGTTGGTGTGGAAGAAGAGATTCTTTTCCAGTGTAATAACAAATTAGGAAAACCAAGTAGTTAGACAAACGAGAATGGATTATGGAAGTCATGAAGCCCGCCACCCCACGGCAGGATGAAGTATTACTGGACAGGTTACACAATAGATTGATACAATTGTCTTGTAATAATAACTCTTATTTATTTTATTTATTTTAATTCCATTTAAATCCCGCCCTTCTCCGAAGACTCAGGGTGGCTTACAAGCTTAGCAGTAGCCTTCATTCTATGTATATGCATATATACATATACATATACATATACATGTACATGTACATGTACATGTACATGTATATGTAATGTATATGTATATGTATATGTATATGTATATGTATATGTATATGTATATGTATATGTATATGTAATGTATATGTATATGTACATGTATATGTATATGTATGTGTATATACATATCCTATGTATATGTATATGTATATACATATTCTATGTATGTGTTTTCTGAGGTTTTCGTGGGTGTTCGTATGTGGATCTTTGGTTATTCGGTTTTTTCCCCGCGTAGAACTAAAGGTGTAGGGGCGACATTTCGACGGATGGGATTCCGTCGAAACGTTGCCCCTACACCTTTAGTTCTACGCGGGAAAAAACCCGAATAACCAAAGATCCACATATTCTATGTATATGTATATGAATATGTATATGTATATGAATATGTATATTCATTCTATGTATAGCTAATGGGATATTTAGATTGATTTACAATGCATAATCTTTTAGATCAAATATTTTTTTATTAAGTTATATAACATTTTTAAAAATATTGGCTGTTTTTCTGTTACAGTGAAAGGCCAAATAACTGAATCAAATTGAAATAAAACACATAAACATTTTGTAGAGTTATTAAACAAGGATGTTTTTAATTCCTAAGAAACATAAATGTAAGCTGTCAGATATACCTTACTAACTTGTAGAAATATGTTGAAAATGCGGCTTTGGAATATTTAGTTTTATCAGGATAGTTCTGAGGAATGCCATTATGACCAACTCATCATTGATTTTAGCTGTATGAGCTGGGCACAATAAATATCTTAACAGTGAATGCCACTCATATTCATCCTTATCTATTCACCAATTTATCTATTCTGCAGATTCTCATAAATATATGCAACAATAATGGAACCAAATAATAAAAAATAACACAGAAACCAAACCAAACCAAAACCAAACATCAGTCCTACATCAGAGTAGCCTGTCACTAGCACAGAACAAGACGGTCTTGTTCAAGTTGGGAGGCAGCCCTGAGAACCTTAGGGAAAAGGGTGTCCCAAACATGGAAAGATAAATGGTAGATGACAACTAATATACAAGAAAATTAATTCAATTCAAATGAAAGCTTTCCTTTAATGAAGGTGAAGTAAAATTTGCTATGATTTACAAAGGCTAACCTTTCCACTGTGGCTGCTTGAATGACAGATCACTTCACTATTTCAGCCTACTTCTTATTTTTGATAGTTGGAGGATGGGGGTGTCATTCTTATGGAATAAGGGTCTTCCAGAAGATACACTGATACACAGAAAGTCCCCAGAGTTATATAGTGGTCTTCCTATAGCATGGTCCACAAATAGTGACTTTCATAGAAATAATTTTCTTTTGGAGGCTGGAAATCAGGATTTTAAAAAATGTTTTATCTATATTTCTTTCTTAGAACTTTGAAAAACATCAATGCATGTTTTAAAACCCCTGGCTCAGGATTAGAAGGCTGCAGTTTATGCAAAACTGTAAAGGGTTTCCAGAGAGACTTTGAGTGGTTTCTGCATAAAGCACCAAAGTTGGTTGGAACAGAGCCATTTTGGGCAATCAGTATTGACTATCAGCTGATATAACTACTAGCGCAACTTAGCAATCAGATTTCAGTAGCTCCCCGTTTGCTATTATGGTAGATGATTCAGGGAGAGAAAACTATGGCAAGGAACTTCCCAATTTCTGTGAGGGAAGCAACACTGGCCAGATTTTTAATATAGATGTACTTTCCTCCTGACTCAAAAGATTTCCAATTCTTCTTCAGGTAAAAGACCAGTGTAAAGTGAATCCATATTAGTGATTGGGATGCGATTTGGAAATATTTCCTTATATTCACAATGGCTATGTCTTGCAACTTAATGTGTGATAGCTTTCTATATCTGTTATTCACTGCTTCTGAAATTTATTTTGATAAATAGTAGATGGCAGGCAAGCAATGATTCCCTTGGTAGGTACCATCAAGAGAGGAGAGAAACTCTTGATGGCAGAGGAGGACCTCACTGATGTTTCTTTAGTTTACCTCATGGTACGTTTCAGTAGCCAGAATGGAGTATCATCCTAAAATATTTGGGTATTTCACTATTGTAGATGCTTCCATGGATGAACTGAGAGAACAAAGAGTGAATGTTGCATTACAGGTACACCTGATTTCGTTTAGGGACCAAAATTACAACAGAACTGGAAAAAGTGACATGACCCTTTTTCATACTTACAACCATTGTAGCTTCCCCATGGTCACATGATTAAATTTCAGATGCTTGACAACTGAATCATATTTACAACTTTTACAGTGTCCCAGAGATGCGTGATCACCTTTTTCACCCTCCTGACAAGCAAAGTCAATGGGAAAGTCACTTAACAACCATATTACTAACTGAACAACTGCAGTAATTCACTTAATAACTGTGGCAAGAAAGGTTGTAAAATGGGACAAAATTCACTTAACAAATGTTTCACTTAGTAACAGAGATTTTGGACTCAATTGTGGTCCTAAGTCAAGGACTATCTGTCTTTAATAGCCCCAATTCTCTAACATGTCATAAATTCTGCATCCCTAAAGCAAAACTGTATTTTACTATAAGCATTAATTTAAAAAGAAAGTAAAAAAAAATGTAATAATAACTCCCCACCATTCTTTCATTTTAATACTTAGCAAGCATTGCATTAGATTTATGCTGATATTTCTGTTTGTCATGTTGTTATGACTAAGCTGTTCACATTTTCATCCTTGAGGTAGCTTTTTTTATTGTTGAACTCAACCATGTCTCTAAATAAGCAACAGGCACACACACTTTAGGGATCAAACAATATTTCTTGAGGCTCTGTGTTTGATTCCACCAGAGAGTAACAGTCAGTTTTGACATTTGATTATCACCTTTGGTAGCAGCATTTTATTTTCCATGAAAAGTTGGCAGGCAAACCTCTCTGAGACATGAAAGGCTCCTTTTGAGAGTGAATGAGGTTTTCTGTTGACTAAACAAGGTCAGAGCATTATATTTTTTAGTTTCTTCTCCCTTCTCTCCTACTCATCAGCAAGATAAAACCAGCTAGGGCAGGGGTAGGCAACCTTGGCTCTTTTATGACTTGTGGACTTCAACTCCCAGAATTCCCGAGCCAGCCATGCTAGCTCAGGAATTCTGGGAGTTGAAATCCACGAGTCATAAAAGAGCCAAGGTTACCTACACCTGGGCTAGGGAGAATTAATATTATTGTGTAGTGGGTCTGATGCAAGGAAGAGACGCCAGCCGGAGAGTGAGTTCAGCTCTTTATTGGAGGGGATGGCGAACTGGGGAATGAGGGTTACCTGGCCTCCTTAAATACCTAGCCAGGTAAGCGGACAGCCAATGGGGATGGCCCTAGGTTTCCCGCCGAAACTGGATTTCCCGCCAAAAAACCATTAGGCCAACGCCCCCTGGTGGCTGTTGCTATGCAGGTGCCTGCATACATAACACCCCTCCCCCCTTAGAGAAGAACCACATAGCAATGAACAACTTGCAACTAACTATAACTATATACACAGCGTGTCAATGATAAGAAAAAAAACAATGCAACTGTGAAAGGGTCATTTGCACACATAGTCTGCCAGGTAGGCAGGTGTCCTGTGGGGCCGGGTGGACCGTCTGGGTGTGGCCTGGCCCTGGGCTTGGAGGGCTGGTTCCTGAGGCCTCTGTGCTGGGTTGAACAGAACTGGGTTCAGGAGGCCCTCCTCCTCTGGCTCCTGCCCCGTGTTGTTTCCGGTTGGGCTGGCCTCTCCTGGGGTGTGGCTCTCCTGTTGGGTGTGTGTGGTGCGCTCAGGGACCATTCCTCTGAGCTGGTCGATGTGTCGCCTTATGTGTCTGTCCCCCTCCACCCCCACGATGTAGGAGAGGGGTCCAGTTATTTCAACCACTGTTCCTGGGATCCATGGGTGCCCTGCCCCGTAGTTCCTTGCTCTTCTGTACCAGCCTGCTACCGGCCCTGCAGCAAAAGCAGGGACAACCCCTTTACAAATGGCAAGAGGCTGGAATAAAGCCTGCCAAATTTATTCACATAAAACAGAGCAAGACAAGACACCAACCATGAACCAGGAGCTAAGAAACAGGAACTATTCAAGCGGTTGCCTTCAGCAAACCAGCCCTCCCACACATTTCCCTTAAATACAGTTCAGGGCGTGGCCTCTCTCTGCCTCCTTACGAGGTGCCCCATTGCCTTCCTCTGTTTACTCCTGATTGACTGCCTCCTGCGTCGGGCATCCTTGAACAGGGCCAGCTGTGGGTCATCTTCATCCATGCTGTCAGGCTCACACAGCTGGGTCTGCATCGTGACCAGATGAGAGGGGCCTGGCTGGGGGCTCTCATCAAGCTGTCCAATCCCCTCAGCAAGCTCTTCAACACCCCCCTCCTCCTCCTCTGAGTCGTCCGACCCAACTGCCGAACCCACAGGCTGACCCTGAATCACAACACTTGCCCAGACCAGGTCCCCCACGTTGAGGACTCTGTGTGCTGGTGATGATGACGATGAAGATGATGATGATGATGATGGTGGTGGTGGTGGTGACCTAACCGTCTCGGCTGCTACCCGGTCTGGGTGTAAACAGTCCAGCTTGGTGATGAGGCGCCATCCCCATCGCAGTTCTGCTGGGCTCTTACCGGTAGCAACGCATGGTGTAGTGTGCTGGGCGAGTAGGAATTTGGCCAGTCTGTGGTACCAGTCCCCGCTAATGATGCGCTGGAGTGCGTCTTTGGTCGTCCTTACCATCCATTCGGCTTGCCCATTGGTCGATGGATGGAAAGGCGTGGAGGTGGTGTGCCTAATCCAGTTCGCCTTCAAGAACGCCTGGAAATCAGTAGCGGTAAACTGAGGCCCATTGTCAGACACAATTACATCGGGGAGGCCGTGTGTGGCAAAGAGAGCTCTGAGCAGCTGGATTGTCCTCCCCGAGGTCATGTTGGGCACTTGGACTACCTCCAACCACTTGGAGTGGCTGTCCACCACTACTAAGAATAGCTGGCCCTGGAATGGCCCTGCATAGTCAATGTGGATGCGGAACCAGGGTGTGTGTGTGGCCTTCCACCGGTGCACGGGTGCATGTGGCATTTCCGGTCTGGATCTCTGGCACGTGTAACAGGCCTTGACCCGTTCCTCAATGTCCTTGTCCAGCCCTGGCCACCAGAGGTAGCTTCTGGCCAGGGCCTTCATCCTAACCACCCCCGGGTGTCCCTTGTGTAAGGAGTCCAATACCCTGCCCCTTACTGCGGTGGGAATGATGACTCTGCTTCCCCAGTGGAGACAGCCCCTGTGCGTGGAGATCTCGTTGCGCCTGGTGAAATAGGCCTGGAACTCAGGTCCCGGGGATTTGTCCTGCCACCCTGTGCAAACCCAGGAATGTACCCTGCTCATGGTGTTGTCTGTGGCTGTGTGGCTGGCAATGTCCTTGGCATGACCTGGGCACTCTGGCAGCTCCTGCAGTGCTAGGATCTGTGTGGCTGGGGCCGGATCTGGATCAGGGGTGTCTATGGGTAGCCTACTTAGACCGTCTGCGTGGCCCATCTCCTTCCCTGGCTTATGCACCAGCTTGCAATTGTAGGCTGCAAGGAAGATGGACCACCGGAGCATTCTGGGGGACAGCATTTGTGGGGTCTGCCTGTCCATTGTGAACAGGCCCAGGAGTGGTTTGTGGTCCGTGTAGACAGTGAACTCCCTGCCATACAGATAATCGTGGAATTTTTTGATACCTGCCACGATGGCCAGGGTTTCTCTGTCGATTTGGGCATAGTTTCTTTCTGCTCCAGACAGCGTCCTGGAATAATAGGCTATGGGGATTTGCGCCCCATTGGGCTCAAGGTGGCTGAGTACTGCGCCCACACCGTAAGGGGATGTATTGCATGCGATGCAAATGGGCTTGGACTCGATGAAATGGGTTACTGTGGACTTAACTGACAGTAGTGCTTTCAAGGCCTTGAAGCTATGGTCATGTGCAGCAGTCCAGACCCATGCTGCCTGCTTGTCTAGCAGCCTGTGGAGTGGCTCTGCAATGGCTGCCTTGTGTGGGAGGAATGCATGGTAGAAATTCAACAGGCCCAGGAATGCCTGTAGCTCTGTCTTGTTTTGGGTGTGGGTGCTAGCTTGATGGCCCTCACCTTGGATTCTGTGGGGTGAATTCCCCTGGCATCTACTCTGAACCCCAGGAATTCTGTGGAGGGCACCCCTATGCTGCATTTCTCCCTTTTGAGTTTAAGTCCAGCTGTGTGTAGCCTGGACAGGACCTCCCTGAGCCTCCCTGCTAGTTCTTCTGCTGACACTCCTGCAATCAGGATGTCATCAAAATAGGGGCAGACTCCTGGGATGCCCTTGAGTGTCTTCTCCATGACTTCCTGAAAAATGCCAGGAGCCACGCTAACTCCAAACTGCAGCCTGTTCACCCGGAACGCCCCCCTGTCTGTTACTATGGTTTGAATGTCAGCTGTAGCCCGCGTGACCGTGAGTTGCTGGTACGCCTGTGCAAGATCAAGCCTTGCAAAGATGGTGCTGCCTTGGAGGGAAGCGAGAACATGGCTGACCATGGGGACCGGGTAAGCGTGCGGGTTTAGGGCGCGGTTCACCGAACACTTGTAGTCGGCGCAGATCCTAATTTCCCCATTGGATTTGAGGGGGGTGACGATTGGGGTTTCCCACTCCCCCCCATTGACGGGCTCTAAGATTCCCTGGGCCACCAGCTTGTCTAATTCATGCTCTATTTTTTGTTTGAGCGCGAAGGGGACTCGCCGTGGCCAGACCCTAATTGGGGGAACATTCGAGTTAAGCTTGAACGATATGGGGGGCCCAGTGTACCTGCCCAGTGTCCCGTCGAAGACGTCTGCAAACTCCTTGCAGATGGTCTCAACGGGGTCCCCCTGGATACGGTGGATCCTGGTGACCGCGATTCCCAGGACCTCGAACCAGTCTAGGCCAACTAGGCTGGCTCTCCGGCCCTCTACTACCACAACACCCAGGTGCTCTTTGCAACCCTTAAACCCCACCAAGATGGTGGCCTCCCCTCTTACCTTGACCGGTGAGTTCTGGAAATCGGTCAGGGTTAAATTTGTAGGCCGTAATTTAATTCGCTGCTTGCTCCAGCTATTTATGTAGTTAAGGGTCTCGTCCAAAATGATCGAGACCGCTGATCTGGAGTCAAGCTCCATGCTGCAAGGGATGCCTTGCAAGCGGATTGTTAATCTAATTTTAGGCTTGAGTAGCTGGCGGCTACCCGTGTGATTAATGGCCATCCAGCTCTCAACATAGCCAATTCGTGTTTTGGTCGGGGCCCCAGTACCTTCAAATGGCGATTCCTCTGGCTGCAGCTCATGGATCTCCTCTCGGGGGTGGCGGCTACGGCAGACTGCGGCTATGTGGCCTGTTTTCTTGCAGACCTGGCACATGGCTGACCAGAACTTGCAGAGGCTGCGCACGTGGCTCCCACCACACCCTGCACACTTCAGAGGGTTGGCGGCGTTCCTGAGAGGCCTGGGCTTGTCTGGCCATCTGGCTCGCTGGTCCGGGGTCAATTTCCGCTGGAGGAGGTCGATGCTCTGGTCGTCCTCCTCCAGGGCAAATTGCCGGTGAACGCTGGTCGCCTGGCTGCCGGACCGGGTTTCCTGGCAGGCTTGGATGGCCCCGCAGGCCACTTCGTGGGCAAGGATGGTGTCCTCGGCTTCCTGGAGCTAAACCTCCTCTTTCTCGAGCAGGCGCTCTTGCAGCCACCTGTCCCGTAGGCCGCAGATCAGCCGGTCCCGTAGCCGCTCCTCCAAGTTCGGGGCTTAAAATGGGTGTTGAGTCTGGCCACAAGGTCCCGGTATGTGACGGTGTTGATGGCCTCCTGGGGGAACAGGTTCACGGCGATCTCCAACAGCGCTGGCCCCCTGAGGCAAAGCAGTGCTGCCGCCTTCACACCGTCCTCTGATATCTGGTTGAACTGCATGTACAGTTCAACGTGAGCCAGGTAACGGGCCCAGGTCTCAGGGTGGCAGGTGTCGAACTCGCGGGGTTGTCCGGCTCTTGCCATGGCGGTGCGTTTGCGGTCTCGGTCGCGGTGCGGTGTGTGGTCTTGATTCTGGATGCAGTGACCGGTGTGGTCCGGTCGGCTGGTCGGCTGGGGGTCGTGGGGGGAGAAGGAAGGAAAATGCCTTTCCCTTCGCTCATGGAGTGTTTCCCCAGTGACTTCAGCTCTTGGTCGGCAGCAATCCCACCTTCGTCACCACTATTGTGTAGTGGGTCCGACGCAAGGAAGAGACGCCAGCCGGAGTGTGAGTTCAGCTCTTTATTGGAGGGGATGGTGAACTGGGGAATGAGGGTTACCTGGCCTCCTTAAATACCTAGCCAGGTAAGTGGACAGCCAATGGGGTTGGCCCTAGGTTTCCCGCCGAAACTGGGTTTCCCGCCAAAAAACGTTCAGGCCAACGCCCCCTGGTGGCTGTTGCTATGCAGGTGCCTGCATACATAACAAATCTGTCAATCTTTTCCAGGTCCCTTTAACATATATTTCTGTGATCTGTTTATAATGTTAGTTGTCATGGCTTTAAAACACGGGTGTCAAACTAAATTTGCATCATGTGACGTATTGTGATGTATTGTGACATTTTTTGCCTTTGCGGAGCTGGGGTGGGCTTGGCCTGCACGTGACAGATCCGGCCCACAGGCCACCGGTTTGATATCCCTGCTTTAAAAGACTGAATAGTGGTTGTAGGATCAGGGGCAGCTTTCAAAATTTTGTATAGTGGGTGGTTTTGAATTTACTTAAGGATAAGCCCTTCCTTCTGCTAGAACAAAAACACAAAATATAATTTTAAACATTTTTATTAAAAATAAGGAAAATTCAATCACAAGTGGATAAAATAAATCTCTGAGCACTAGTAAAATCAGTAACTGTGCCTTAAACATAGGTATCTCATAAAATCCAATAGGAAAACTGGGCACAGTTGCATAACGGACAGGATCAGAGGCTCAGAATGGTTAAGCAAAATACAAGAAGCAAGCTCCCCTCTGCACAGTTACAATAAACTTTTGATACAAACATTACTGAAGACAATTACCAAAAACAATCAACATATCAGTGGCAATAATATAGATCCCTTCCCAGAAAATAAAGCATAAAATCCTAATGGTGCATTCTGGTTTATTGATCCATGTAACACTGTAATTCATTCAAGGGCTACCTACAGTATATAAACTTTGTTTCTCACATTTTTTAACTTTTTAATTAGAGGCTGAGGAGCAATTCAACCTTATTCCTTTGCTTTCTTGTGTTTCCTCTCTCATCCCTGTTCTCAAGAGAATCCATGTTCAAATTTTAAGAATGGGTGCAGATTTTTCCTCTCCGTATCCCCTTAATCCTGTTAATCACTTCAAGTCCTACCTCACCATTTCTTGCACAGATTAGTTGTTCGCCCTGTCCTACACTTTGTCTGACCTTCCTCACATCTCCAATCTCTCTTCCAGTTACATCTTCCAGCAACCAGTCTGTAACCTCTTCCCTTCCACTGTCTTCTTTCTCTCATACATCTCAAAACAAAGCTTTCTAAAAAGAAAAGAGAGAGTCTAAGAACTCCATTTTAGTTTTCCTAGGGTGAAATTCTTTCCCCCCCTTTATATTTGAGCATAGCTTTCCAAAGTAATTGAACCATTTTTTCTAGCTAAAAGGAAATGGATGGGGGTGGGGGAGAGGTTCATGCAGGCATGTTCTACTGTGTAAGAAAAAGATGTATAGTGGGTTGACTTACATCAGATTCTGGAACAAGTGGGAGCTAATTCATTTTTCAATGTTAGACATTTCCTTCCCTCCATTTGGAGATATTTTGATTTTCCTTGTTCAGTCCAAAATAGAGTAGACCCTATCCCCAGTTCTCACTTACTGATGCAGTTAATCATCTAAACAATAGGGCTTACCTTAATAACCTATCTCAATACACACATACACACTATGATTGGGTGTGTGTATACACACACACACCTATGGAAAGAGATTGCTGATCTTCCAGAAAAAAATACTGTCAATATGTTGATTTTAAAAAAAAATATTAACTTGAGAAGTGATTTTTGTAATTCCCTGCTAAGATGCCATTTGTTATCAAATTCAAAAGAAGCTCCTTTACAATAGTAGCTGGCAACTTATGTAATAGTCTGTAAGAAGCATATAAAAGAGGACAAATGTGGAATAAAAACAAAGGAAAAATATACAGTGAGAAAGAAACCTTCCAGATGACCACCATAAACATTCAATTGGATGTCTGCATTTTTTTATATTTGTTGAATTTTGTAAGCCTCCCATGGTCATAATAGGTTGGGGTGGCCAATAAGTTTAATAAATATCTAAGTTAAAAGGACATTGAAAAATGGTTGTTTGGTGGTATTATGAATCTGAGGACAAGATATCCCAGCTTATTAATACCTACCTTGTGTTTGGGTAATCTGTTGACTCTATGCTGGTTGGGATGAGAATAAGGTATTGGAGTAGATTTCAGACTTTATAGGAATACTATTAGTTTTGACCAGATCCAATCTGGATCAGTCACTGGGACCAGAGGTTTAGTTTTCTGAGCTGTCAAACTCATGGTGGAGCCCTTGCCAGAAGGTGTGCTTCGGGCAACATTTTTAAGTGTAGTATTTATGTGGTGCTTATGTGTTGTGTGTGGCTTTTTAGTTGTTGATTGGGGTGTTGATGGCTGGCTATTATCAGAGCTCTTGTCAGTCAACAGGAGTGCTGATTTACCACCAGCCTATCAATTACTTGAAAGGCGAGGGCTGGACAGCACAAGCAAATGACAGCCAATGACTTAAAAGCCAGCCATCAACATATCTCGATCAACATCTAAAAAGCCACATACAACAGGCACTATAAATACCACATACAGAATAGCACAAACTCTGCTAGACAGAAGTTCCCTGAAGATGGGCATGAGTCTGAAAGCTCAGAAGACAAAACATCTGGTCCTGATGACCAACCCAGATTGTATCCTGCAACATTATCCTGGGATATGTATATTTTTCTTCATTTGCTGATTATTATATTGTTGGCTGTTTTTGCCTTGTGCTACCAAGTCCTGGGCTCCTAAGTACCTGATAGCTGGTGGAAAATCAGGGCTCCTCTTGACTATTTTTTCCTTTGATGTACTCCCCCCACCTCTCTTCTCATTTACTCTTTAAGCAAATGGATTGTGGCTGTAGCAGAGTTGACAGGGTGAGGGTGAACATTATTAAAAGCATGTACTGGTCTCTGATGGAGACATGCACATTACTTGTCACTGCCTTATCATTCATGAGTTAGAAGATCATCTGAACCAATTTACAAGTCTGAAAATGTGATAAAGTAGGGTGTTACAAATCCACCTGTAACCACTGATAAAATTGATGGTTTAAAGCTCCCCTTCTAAGTGATTATTTGTGCAAATAAACTGAGCTTTAGCTTTAAAAATGGGAGTGAAATATTTGGATGTAAAAGGGGAAGTGGAACAAGGCAGAATTGAAAAGGTGAAGGCATAAACAAGATGGGGGAAAGGCAGATAAGGAGCCTGAGCAATGTCCCTAGTTCTGTATTTATGATTAGGATTTGAAACTTACATGATCCTACATGTAATGATTTTATATCACGGACAATGCAAGCATACACTTGCATAGGCTGGATTGCTTTTATTTGGATAAAAAAATCAGTTTCCAAGGTCTAGGAAAATTGATTAGTAGCTGCTATCAACATGAAGACAAATCATTTTCTGCCTTGTAACACAAGAATGGAATAGCCAGGGGCTTCTAAATTTATTATTCCACTTTCTGAAGAGTCACTGCTTTCTCCTATTAGCCTTGTGAAATTATGAAGAGATGCCATTGGCAGCTCTATATTTTCCTGTACAAGGTACTGCTGGCAGAGCAGGAGGAAACCAAATGTATAGCTATGTGAAAGATTTACAGCTGCTGACTCCACACATAAGTCAACACTGAATAATTAAAAGATTTGTAATTAAAGGCTAATTTAGTATTGATTGTATCCTAGAGCAAGTGGGTAGCAAGCTCTGTGTTCTTGGATCCTCAACTGGGAAGCCAAAATGCAGTTATCCCATATAGCTGATAGCATTGTCTCTGCATTGACCTCTTTCTCTACAGTCCAGAAGTGTTTTAACAGATAGATCTATAGGACTATATGTATGGCCAGGGTGAAATATGGGATGTATCCCCTTGGTACTATCAGAGCACAGAAGGTAAATCTCAGGTTCATTCATGTGTAGGCAGTTGAGAAGATGGATCAGTGGCTTGTTTTATTTTTTGTATTTCAATAGCCAAAATTTCTTAGGGAAATCTAGACAATGACTTGATGCAGGGTTGGGGATGTGGAGAAAAGGGGGATGATTCTAACATAAAACAGACAAATTAGGCAAACCTGAAAGACTTATTCTATTCATTACAGTCAGAAGATGACTGTGAACTTCCACCAATAGTCTGTCAAAACATTCTGCTATTCTGTCAATATTAGCAATAATACTAATTAGCAATTATTATAATTACAAATAATTGCTAATTAACAATACATCAGTTCCATTGACTTTCATGCATACTTTGGTCATATGAGAATCTGCTAAGCAAATGACTTTAGAAGGAGATATCAAATTAATTAATTCTTACTGAAGAATGCCTGATAGGTTTGATAGAATTCAGACAATATGATGCTGTGGATTAAGAAGCCATAACTGCTATCTATTTCCCATCAAAACTCAGCACAGGTAGGTTCTGAGGAAAGTACAAAAACCACCCCAATCTTTGGAGTAACATTGTTTGGACTGGAAAAAATCTAACAGGTTCTATGATTCCGTATGGTACTTGGGAGTTTTATTTTACCACCATGTCAGTGATAACAAAGCAATGACTCTTTTATAACTGGAAATCTCTGAATCAGCCTCACATGTTAACAGAAGAAATATATATCCCAACTGTAAGCAATACTAAGGAAACAGGGTTTGTAATTGTTTGAAAGGCTTAAAGTTTCTGACTGCTTTTAAAACAAATTATAATGATGATGCAGCTATATAATTTTCACTTCTGAATTCTGTTCAATAGGGAGTGGCACCTTAAAGTAAAACTAATGTACATAATTTGTTTATAAACCCAATTTCTTTCTTTTTAAAAACATACAAAACTATCTAATTACAAATTAAAACAGTGCCAGATGAAAAGGTTAACTCATTTTTGTTATTATAACACAGACTGAAACAGAATGTTTAAAGAACTTAAATAGCAACAAAAGTTGGACAATGTGTATATGGTGGGAGGATTTCAGGAGTCATGATTTTGTATAGTTGTGAAAAGACTTGTTTCCTGGTCTTTTGACTCCCCGCCTGCAAACATGAATTCTCAGAGCAGTTTCGTATGACTGTCCTTTGTCTTTTGAAAAATCAAGATCCTGACCATTAATGGCCTAAAAAGTCAAAGTCAAAACTTTGAAATTAGCACATCAATATCTTTTTGTCCTATATTTGTCCATGGTACACTCCTCAAGGTGTAGCTACTAAACAATAGTTATTTCACCTCCCAACTCATGACACTTTTATGACTTTTACTGATGCTTTTTTGGAAGGCAAGCATAGTGTCTACTAGTCAAGTATGGGTTCTTGTACAAATTATCCATGACCTTTCCAAATGATTCTCTTGAGATATATTAGAAAATAAACTATTTGGAACCAGGTAAAACATGGTCTCTTCTGAACTTTTACCCTTTCTTCAATACTGTAATGACATTACTGTCTGATTCCAAGACCTTAGTTAGTGAGCCATCAAAAATGCCTCAAAGTCTGTTCTATTTCATTTGCTCTTTCCATTTAAAAAAGTAATGATGGATTTTTCTAGTAGTTACAGTTCAAAAAGTGCAAAAAGCTTTTACTGCCTTAGTCTCTGCTGTGGTACAATGGAAAAATCAACTTCAGCATTTTGCTTTATATCCTTTACATTAAAAATAAATTATAAACTTTTGAATAGTTGTGACATCTTGATATCTCAGAGTATAAGAATTCCTCCAGAACTTTAAGAGCAGCAGTTTCTCATGTCATAAACATTCTTTTCCAGAAAGGCAATAATTAGTATATAATGCCCCCAAAGAAATTTGAGGTACAATATTATTTGATAGAACTGCTCACAGATAAAACGATTGATGAGAAATTCGTGTAGCCTTAAAATGCCTGTTTGAACTTTGGTACCTAGCGTGCAAAGTGTAGACATTTATGCAGCATACAACAAACCTGAGAATGCCAGCATGCATCTAGAAGAATTTGTAATGCAATTATAGTATATTCATCATCTATCCATCATTGAATCCCAGGATATGACACCACTTGGACGGTCAATATATGTACATCCATGTATGTTTTCTCTTTGAATGTAAAAGTTGTGCAATCTGTTCAAAGGAGCCTTGGTGGAGCAGTGGGCTGATCCCTCCTTAAGTAACACCAGCTGCCTGCAATTAGTGCAGGTTCGCATCCCACCAGGCTCAAGGTTGACTCAGCCTTCCATCCTTCTGAGGTAGGTAAAATGAGGACCCAGATTGTTGGGGGCAATTAAGCTGACTTTGTAATAATGCCGCTTGGGGTGTGTGTGAAAGCCCTAACAAGCAGGCATATACATAGAATGAAGGCTACTGCTAAGCTTGTAAGCCGCCCTGAGTCTTCGGAGAAGGGCGGGATATAAATGTAATAAAAATAAAAATAAATAAATAAAAAAATAAAGATAAATAAATCTGCACAAGTCATCCTCAAAACAGAATAAAACAAAACAAAAAGGAAGAAAACTGAGAGCCTAGACATAAAGAAACTATACTAATGAATCAAATACTGTTTAAAGTTGAAAGAGTTATACAGCTCTTCAAAGATAATGTTGTAGCACCTTATGATGCTTCTGAATCACTTTCTACCTTTTCTTGTAGAGCTTTCAGTTGGTGCTATGACTCCTCTTCCATAGGTAAAGGTAAAGGTTCCCCTGCACATGCGTGCTAGTCGTTTCCAACTCTAGGGGCCGGTGCTCATCTTGGTTTCAAAGCCGAAGAGCCAGCGCTTGTCCGAGGACGTCTCCGTGGTCATGTGGCCGGCATGACTAGACGCCAAAGGCACATGGAACGCTGTTACCTTCCCACTGTAGTGGTCCCTATTTTTCTACTTGCATTTTTACGTGCTTTCGAACTGCTAGGTTGGCAGAAGCTGGGACCTGATCGGTCGCTCAGCGCAACACGAGTAACAGGCGCTCACTCTGTTACGCGGCACTCGGGATTTGACCCGCCAAACTTCCGACCTTCTGATCGACAAGCTCAGCATCCTAACTCACTGAGCCCTGGCCAAAAGAGTCCTGCAACATAAACTGATGCCAGTTAGTCTGGAGCCTCTTGACATATGAACTTCCAGACAATTTCAGCATGTATTGTGGAGTTCTGGAGCCTTCATGAATTTCATCCTGTGGTGGAGAAGAAGCTCAAAGGAGGCCTTCCCTCTCAGCACTGTCCTGAAGCAGTTGGTGTCCATTCAAATTGCTTCTCTGGGATGAATTAGGTGATCTCTTTACTTCAGCAAGAATCATGTTCCTTTTGCTTCTAAACCTATGACCCTTTAGAAAGGCCTATCAATTGCCTGTACACTAAAATACTCTTTTTTTATAAAGTTATTGTGTCTCCAGTCTCCAACTATGACTCCTTTACTATAACATACTGAAAGCATTCTCACACAGAAATATACATGTATGCCTCTCTAAATACATTTCCCTCTCTTTTTCAAGGAAAAGATAAATAAAACTGTATAGAGATGGGGAAACAGAAAGGAGTAACAGCACTAGGAAGGATAGGACAGACAAATGGGGGATTTGGTAGAGACAGGGTAAGGGGACAAGGTAACTGGGACAAGAAGGAAGAAAAAGATTGGAAAAAAGGATCAGTTTGAGCGTTACAAAAGGATTTGTGTTGTTTAGATAAGCTCAATGATGGATACTCAAATACTTTTATCAGCAGTAAAGCTTAAGAACATTGGCACCTCCTGCTTATTTACTTTCTAGAGTTTCATTGAAGGTAAAGTGGTCCTTCCTTTAATTCAAAGGTGATTATTTAGGAGGGAACAAAGTTGTTTTCCTATGAGGTTGATACACATGAGAGAGGAAGCAAGGAACATTAGTTCAAAGAACCAGATTCTGATTACTTGGAAAGTAAGACTAATGTAGAATAACTAATAGGGCCAGGCCATTTTTTTTCCTACTAATCACAGCCTTCAATCATGGATGAAAAATACAGTCAAGGAAAGTCCTCCAAGTGCTTCTTGGCTGCCTAGTGACATTATTTGGTTATGCATGCAAACATGGTCCATAGAACAGTTCCCAAAGAATAGGGCTATGTATGTTGTAAAAAACAGAAAAAGAAGTGCTGTGCTGTGGATTAACAGGAAATATGTTGTATTGCAAGCATCTGGCATGTGGGATCATTTCCAGAATCATTTTTGGGGGTGAGAGATTAACTGATATAGAATCTGTGCTTTGGAAATGATAAAAGCTGACATTGTTCTTCCAATGTAGTATCTTTCCAGGCACATTCTGACAATCAGCTTTCAGGATCTCCAAAGGGACTCAGTGTCTACCTGTAGGGGAAATATCATCAAGAGTTTTTCTCAGTCCTGTTCTATCTGAGATTCTTTTAATTCTGTGATGAGTCCTTGATTGAGGTTCCTTTAGTTCTGTGGTATGTGAGAGCAATGTTTAGTTCAACTTGTCGTTTGATGTCACAGAAAATGATCCAAAATATGATTCAGTAGCAAAAATGATTAGTTAGACATCCTGTTTTTCTTTATGATTAACTGCAAAGAATGAGCTAAATACCCTACTGTATTTTATATCCGTATTTTCTGTTTCACCATATACTCTTGTTTACTGGGTCATTGGCTTAAATGAGCAATAATGGCATAGAATGTAATGAGAACAAAGTATGTAGGTGGCAATGCCAATGAATATTTGGAATTTAGGTAAAAATGTACTTGCTGTGGGGTTGTTGTCCATAATTTGGGGAGTTTGTGGCCCTCCAGGGGCTGTGGAGACCAATCTGACCATAGGCAATGACTTTAGGCAAACTCAGGACTCTAGATATATACATGAATAGAATAATAACTTCATTGTCACTTTGAATGTACACTAATCGGCATACATTAAAATGAAATTTTGTTGCATAACATTGATATAAGTTTTTTGCACTGTGCAAAAATAGTTTGCAGCAGCTCTGCACAGCTATTGTGTCAGAATTTGTAACATGTAAGGAGAGTGAGCACACAGTAATGGCATAATCTGTAGAATTCCTCTCTGCTGGGGGAAGCTGGCAGGATATATCTGCCTGAGCCATCCAGTCAAATAAATTTGAGGATTTAGATTTCCCTGTTATTTATCTACTGGCTTTTCTAGTTTTTGAATGTTAGTGGCACAGTATGTCATTTTAGAAAAAAAGTTTAAAATTGGTATTGGTAACTTCCAGACTGCCTGGTTTCAGAGAAAAACTTTCCTTGTCTACTCTGAGCCAGCTTACTTTTCAAAGGAATTTAGCTTTAAAAATTTTTATTGTTTTGCTTTTTGGTATATCGTTTTAATTATTTTATTAAGCTGTTTTATTGTTTTTGTCTGCACTGCTTTGGGCTCCTTTAGCTGGAAAAATAATATATAAATTAAATAGATACATAGTTCAAAAGATGATGGACATTTAATGGAACTCAGTAGATTCATGAATAGAAAACAGATTTCTGCATGTACATACCTGGGTGAGACACAGTTGAAATTGTCTGAATTTTGTTTATTGTATTTATATCTGCTGCAGTAGCCATAACAGTGACAAATTAGTTATCTTGTTATTTAACGCTATGCAGTTTTGACAAAGTTCTGTATTACATGATGTGTCATAGCTTATGCTACCATAAGTTGAGCCCAAGTTTCTAAAATGGCCTAAGGTCAAGAATAGGAGTGAACAACCTTTCTCAGATCAGAATGAGTGCTTTGAATATTTCAATAAGCCATTCCAACATTCTGCTTAATGCCAAAATTAAAATTAAGGATTCTTAAGAAATGTCTGTGCAGCTTAAACATGCCCAGTGAAGGGTGGGGGGGGGGAGAGTTACTTTGTCCCTCAGTAATTCCTTTAGTTGGGAAACTGTTGTTATCATTAAGGAGTTTTTATTAGTGTTCAAAAGAATCTCTTTTCCTGTAATTTAAGATCAGTATTCTGTGTCTTGCACTGAAGCACTCATGTTGTCTTTTTTCAAGGAAATTTATACCCATTTCCTTTTGTGTTTCCTTTTAAAACTTAGGTCATCCTTATTATCTTTTTTAAAATACACTTCCATTTGTTTGAATCCTTCTTAAAATCTAAAGTTCATTAATTAGGATAGGTCTCTTTCTACTGCAGAACAAACTGGAAGTATTACTGATTATGACTTGAAAGTTATTCTTCTATTGATGCAGTCAGCCTAAAATTGTATTTGTTAGTTTTCTGATGGTGCAGATCTGATGCTAACTCATAATACAAAAATATTGATGAAAAGCACAATGGGTAGGGGAAGAAGGAAGGATAGGAATTTTGGTCCATAATCTCTAGACAATTTAATAAGTAGGCTTTGTTTATTGGGAAACTCCATTTATATGCTTATTAAAATTCAGACGGATTATCTTGTTCGATTGTTAAAATCAATTCAATGTGAATTCCAATATTAAGGTCTCTGTGTCATCTTGGTGTCCTTGGAGATGTATATAACTTGTCAATGTGTCATCCACTGACACCAGTTTTGAAGTAATGGAATCCAAAGAAAAATAGCTCGGGAGGCCTAAAAAGAAAGACCTTGAGCAACCAGCTCTAGGGAAATTGTGTCCTACACATAAAGAGGTCTACAGCTTTCACCAGTGTTCCTGAGGTTTTCATATTATTTATATTTTTGCATATGATTTCCCTAAACATGCAGGATAAAGTAAAGCCCACTTATAGTAAATCTGTTAAACTCAGCCAGAAGACAAGCAATGGACAATTGATAGATTTGCTTACCCTGCATTTTGTGTCCTTTGATTTGCTACTAATATGTATGTCTGGCATGCACGAAAGCTCTGTGAATGTTTTTGTTGGTTAAATTGTTGCACATTTTTCTAAATAATATGATATTTAAAAGGGTTATTTGTCACAGTCTGCTATTATAATCACCATAATGAAAAAAACTTCTGCTTTTATAACCACAGTCTGTTTAGCAAGCACAATGCAAAATGCAAAATGGCCATTATTAACACAAGAGGCTCAAGGACTGTTGACCATTGGCCTATTGCAGAGCCTAATCATGGTCTACCTGATCTCTGGTATGTTTTCAGATTTATTTTTACTTCAACAAAATTCCTTTTTACATTTTTACTCTGCCTACATGTTTAGCCTCTTTCTTTGAATGTGGTTTGGTCCTCAGCAGCAAAGATATCTGTGCTGCTCCCATGACAATCAGGGAAGACTACTTTTTTCTCATTTATGATGAATAGAGGCGTGTGAGCACATGAACCTGATTCTGTTAGAACCCTGACACTAAGTAAGAAAATGTTTCAAATTAATTCCAAAAGTAGAGGATACACAGTCTGTATCAAAATCAGTTGTTTCAGATACTTTTTAATTTCTCACACTTATACATTATACCTTTGCATTTACAGAGCTTTGGGGGAAAGCCACATTGACTCTCTCTCTCTCTCTCTCTCTCTCTCTCTCTCTCTCTCTCTCTCTCTCTCTCTCTCTCTCTCTCCACATGTGTGTGTATAAATTTTAGATCATGGTTCACAGATAGTGGGCTGAAATGGCACCCAAAAAAGAATCTTAAACAGCGGCTTATTGTTGTTCTTTAAATCACTGTTGGATTCTTTTTCAGTTTATGAAGATAAGTCATAAGAATTTTTCACCATCTGCCACTTATTTGAGTTAACTTTCTCATTTTTAAATTTTTAACCTTTCATTTTCAGGAAAACTGTAAACTATGTAAAATATGTAAGCAAAAAATGTACTTTAGCTTACATTTCATTCCCACATAGGAACATTATTGCTCCATTTTTGTTGCTAGAGGAGGAAATCTAATTTATTATCTTTTATTTGTTTAAATACTTTTTTACCACATTACTTGCATACTAATATATTTCTTTAAAAATCCATCCAGGCAAAGAAATCCTATCTATGCATTCCAATAGAACAAAAAACAAGAATATGTTATAGGGCTTGACTTTGTATTATTACTTTTTAACAGCACTATGAATTTCTGCTAAAGAAAGGTAGGACAGCATCTGGACAAAAGAAAGAGGATTTGTCTATTACTTCAGATGAGGCCTGAAATGGCTAATAAGAAAATTGTGGCAAGCAGTCAAGATATCCCATCTTTTCAATAATGTGTAACAGTGCAAAGACCATCCATGATTTCAGCTGATAAAAGAAATACAGACATAATTTGAGGGTTTCAGTTCAAAGAGGATAATGCAGAGGAATGAGAAATATTAGAGAGGCTACATCCCACTTATGGAAATATAGATTTACATGTGGATATAAATACAAATACTTGAAAGGGTACAGAAACTGTCCAGTCCACACTGAGCTTTGGATTTGGTCACTCCTAAAATGATTCAATTTTAAATCTAAACAAAGATCTGAAAAGGGGAATTCAATTCTATAGTAGCATGATATCTGAAAAAAATGCCACTTTTAAAACCCTTCAGGAGAAGGGAATGCAATTTGCAGGCAAATCTGATTTTTCTGAAGAAGGTTTGATGTGATAGAAATTAGTGCAGGGATTCCAAGCTATATCTGAAAGCAGTAGCAGGTTCTGTGGAATGTGAATGCATTCTCTACTTACAAAGACAGGTACACATGCATAGGTTGGATTTATACAGAATATAGCTACTAGGCCAATTAAAAACCTATTGGCCATATTTGTTCAACGTGCCTGGTTAATTTTAACCCTTAGTTAGCTTTTAGTGGACTATTAGGCTAGTTCAATGTATTGTATAATACCATATGGCAATAGCAATAATATTTAAACTTATGTACTGCCCTGTAGTGCTTTACAGCACTTACAAATCTCTGCATGTTGCCCCCAACAATCTGGGTTCTCATTTATCAACCTTGGGAGGATGGAAGGCTGAGTCAGTCTTAAGCCAGTCAGGATTGAACTCTAAGCCATGGGCAGAATTAGTCTGCAATACACCATGTGTCATACAACACAGCCAACAAATGAAGGAATAATTGTAAGATCCAGAAGGTACAATTAGCCCACCATGAAATAACTGGATAACTAAGTATGAGGCCAAGCACAACCCACCAGTAAATTTCCTGACTCCATCTCTATCGAGCCTCATGGGCCCAACATTCGGTGGGTGGGTAGGCGGGGCCTCACGTCAGCCCCTTACCCCTCATTCCTGGATGCATCTGAGGGTGTTGCTGGGCCACTGACTGCACCGCCACTTCCTTCCATGGAGCCGCCAATGCTGCCGAACTCCCCACAGGCCCTGCCAGCAAACAGCTGAGTTCGGGGCCATCGACGGGTCTTGCTGATGCTGCTATCCACCCTGGACGTCTTGGTACTTCAGCCGCCTGCCAGCTGGCTCCAGAAATGCTGGCGGGTGCAGCTGTGCAGCTGGGGTTCCCTGCTGGGTCTACTGCCAGCCATCTGGGCCAGGGAATGTCGGCGGAGGCCACGGAGGAGCCAGAGATCCCTACCAGTTCTACCGCCAGCCAGCTGAATCAGGGAGTGCCGATGGGTGCTGCTGAGTCACCGGTGACGCTGCCATCTCCCTGCACATCGCCACCACAGCTAACTACCTTGAGCTCTCCAGAGCTTGCTTTGCCTCGGTCGAGGCTTGGGGGCTGGTTTGGGCTGCAGTGTCTCTCATGGGGCTGGATGCAGAGGGCCTGGACATCTGGAAGTAAGAGTGGGGGTTGCATGGGCTATTCACCTAGTCACTGGTGGACTGTTGGACATGGGGGAAAAAGGCTGAGGAACGTGTGGGGAGATGCTGAGTAAGTTAGAGCAGCAAACGGGACTGTAGGGGGGAGGAGGGGTTATAATGGATTGTGGGTGGATGCTAGTTTGTGGTTTGGGGATGGGGCCCTGTCTCTGACCGGCTATGTAAGTGTTGGGAGCAATTAACTCCCAACGCTGACTTTGCTTTTGCTTTTTTGTGCTCTGGAGCTGAATAAAGCCTCTTTTATTCGTCACACGTTCCTGTTGGAGACTCGTGCTTGCCTTCTTCAAAGGACATGTCATGACACTCTACTGCCTTTTTTCTTACTCTCTTACCAATGGTCAGAGGTGGGGAAGGATTATGATCCAGGAAATAGATATTCTGAAACTTAGATATTGCTTTGATAATGGGATAATACTTACCTTTAAGACAAAGAGCAGTATTAAGTTGACCCTTCAGACCTCCCAATATCTCGTTTACTTCTTGAATATATGACACATTTTTCACACATTCAATGAAGGTCAGCTGAGGGTTAGTTGGGCTAAATTGTTTTAAGTGACAGTTGCTGAGTCTCTGCCTCCTAAATCTTACAATTATTCCTTGTTGGCTGTGTTGTATGTCACATGGTGTATCCTGCACTCCTAATTGTGTACTTACATTAAACATTACATTACTTACTTTAAACCTTAAATTTTGCTGGTGTTCAAGTAAGATTCATTGACTAAGTCTGTTGGCTTAGGAGGGAGACCATCTTGTCATTTGTTCTAAGTTTTCAACTAGTAGCAACAAAGAAAAAAGTGGAATGTTTAAGAACATACAATCATTTCTGCTAAACTAGAACAAAAATCTACCAGGTCCAATATCCTCTTTTTATATATATATAATGGCCAGTAGGATTCCTCTGGGAAACCCTGACACTGGCTTAAGGTTAAGATTTTTGAATGATCTTTGGCAATTTTTTAGGTGATAGGAAGAGCTGAGTGTAATCATGATCTACACATGCAGTAAATGGTGATTCCTAAGATGACTTTAAAATCATTCTTCAGGAACCTTTACTCTCTGCTATCTAGTTCATTATACCAATGTGCATTTGCGAAATAAAAACTGTCTCATCCCATCCTCAGTTGATATCAACGAGAGATTTTCTTCTGAAATCAATAGAGGTTGATTGGCCTCATAAATCATTATCTCTCCACATTGAAAATGATCTCCATGGGTGGGCTCTCTCTCTCTTTCATGTGAAACAAAGAGAAAGATTGAAAGAACAGTATACTGTAACTGAGCACTTATTCTAGCTGGACTGGCTTTTTCAATCCAATTAGAAATTATATTTGCAATGAAATGCTAGAAGTCATTAGTCCAATAATGGGGCCTTAGGGTGCTTTTGTAAGGGGTACTATGAAAAATAAAGAGTCACTACAAGAGTTTCAAAATAAATTTATCTAGCAACAAACAAACACAAATATTATTAGATTTCTCAGCATGCTGTGATTTAAGAAAAAAACACCTCTTTTCAATTTTTCATTTCCTGTTTCATTGCCCATGACTGAATGCTCACTCTTGAGTCCAAATGCTCCCGTTCTCAAATATTCAGAAAATTGGTTTTAAACATTATGATAATTACTGTACTTTATGGAATAGTAGTTTTACCTCAGTTTTCAAGCTCCTCAGTATATTGTCATAGGAAAGCTTTTTCCCAGTTCAATTTTTCGTAAGTCTTTTAGTGTATTTTCAAAGTGGGGCACGTTCAAAAGCAAATGTATTAAAACAACAGCTGCACAATCACAACAAATACTAATAAAAATTCATTTTATTTCAGTCACTGCCCAGTAGAAAAGAACATTTAAACTGCAAAATTGTACAGCCCAGCCATAAGAAAGCAAACTGTCTGTGTGTAAAGTAACTTTACTATATAAATACTAATAGCACAGAGTTATTATAAGACTAATATCACAAAGAATTACAAGATTAATTATAATTTATTGAGAAAAACTGTATATAGGAATATTAATATTGATGAATAATTACATTATAATACCATAATATCATCATTGTTAGCCATTATCTATCCACTGCAGGGTGAAGGCATGTTCTGTATGTTTCCAACTATACGGTCCTGAGCTTTTTTTTTTTGCCAATTGGGTCTGCCATATTTGCTGATGTAATTGATTCATCTTGTTTTAGGTCTCTTTTTATCAAGTGGGATCCATTCTGACTGCCTTGGTCCCCCTGCCATCAATTCTTCTTGCTATGTGACCAGCCCATATCCATTTCAATTCTTTTATTTTCTTGATGATAATGTATACTTTTGTTATCTTGTCTTTAATGCCGAACATATATCTTTCCATGGCTCTTTGCACCACTCGTAGCTTTTGTATTGATTGTGAGATAGTGTCCATGTTTCACTGGCATATGTTAGAGCGGGTAGCACACATTAATTGAAAACCTTTCTCTTCAGACATAGGGGGAGGTTGTTTTTGAAAATTATGCTTAGTTTGCCAAATGCCTACCAAACACATTTAACAAGCCATTCAATTTCCTTTATTGTATCACCTTCCAATGAGATCCATTGGCCAGGGTATAGGTAGTTATCTATTATGTCTAGTTCTTCTCCAGATATAATTTTCTTTCTTTCTTATTTCTTTCTACATCTGCCAACCTGCATTGGACCAGTGTGGCAGATTATGGTCTATTCCTTCCACATGCCAGTACCATACTTACTATACCTTATAAAGCAACTATAGTACTATTGAAGGTGGGAGGATTTAGTTACAGTAGCTATCACAGTGGTGGGATTCAGCCAGTTCGCAGTAGTTCGGTAGAACCAGTAGCTAATTGTTGCCCAGGCCCAGAATGGACTTCCGGAAGCAGCATCCACACAGAGAACCAGTTATTCACATATTTTAATCCCACCACTGGGCTCTTGGTGTACCTTTAGATGACTCGAAAAACCAGGTTAGGGTCAGATCATCATGGAAGAAATAAATGTATCTGTTATTAAGATTTAACACTGACTTGATGGCACATAAAAACTATTAATCACAACATGTATTACATAATGTGTTATTGTTTTTCTTAGAGTGTCCTGAAAGGTTGCAAGTTCCTTTCTCTTGTCACTACAATCAGATAGTCCTTACAGTTATTGTTTGAATGCATAATGCAATGAGAGGTTGTATCAGTTGTGTCAGTTGGCTTGTCATAGAACCTGACATTGTTTAGGGTTGACGGGGTCTATATGTTTCAAAGTCTGCAAGTTGGCAAGGCAGGACTAGGCTCTGGATCTCCCATCTCCTGGTTCATCACCTTAACTGTTATACCATGCTGGATCTCTATACATTATAATGTAAAAAATAAAAAATAAAATGTTATATTATAAAGCAACATATACATTGTTAAATATATAAGGTAATAAATTGTATACTGTTGTTAAAAATATACTATTTGTTGATGTAGTGTTTGCATTTTAATCCTTATACAGTTAATTTTATAAAACACTGTACATAGATATACTGTCACTTACCTATTAAAAATAATAAGAAATTCAACTGAAATTTTATTTACAAAATGTGCATAGCATGTTTTGTTGCTTTGCCTCAGGCTAATATAAAAATTAACTGATTCTATGCAAGAGTGATAAAATGCAGCAACGTATGCCAACAAAGCAAATTCTAACATGACCATTTTCAAAAAGAAACATTTGAAATGCCAAAGAAGATAACTTGATATTACTTTGTCTGTTTGACTTGAAATTAGATTTTCTGAAAAAATGGATTAGGATTCTACTATAATAATACAATGGATAAAATATTTTTCACTGATCCTAAGATTACAGTTTCTGTAGTAATCTATCACACCATCTGTTTCGAATTATACTCAAAGATTTATCTTTGACACTGGGTGCTCTTGTTTATCATACTTTTTCACACACTCTCAATTATATGAACTATTTGCAATCAGTCATGAGCTGGGTTTTTCATCCCCCAAAACCAATTCAAGCTATATGGCTCATATATGAATGGCACCTATGTGGGAGAATAGTACTACAGACCAGGATTGTAGGAACAGTAAGGAAGTACCAATAGAAGAGACTAAATGTAGCTCAAGGTTGAACTGTGGGGGTCTGTGGTGCTCTCTAAGTTAGTTGTTTTCTTGCAGATATTTCATTAACCAAGTAAATAACATTGTCAGAGCTAGAATGGAATGGAGTTTGGCCTTTGTTTGGTGGTTTGCCTGGGAGTGTTCTTGGTGCTAGCAATAACCAATACCCCAATCAATGAACTAACAGCTCAGACAAACTATTAAGCAGTGAACAACTTAATCAAAGAACCACCAAGGAGCCATCTGCCAGCTGTTTGGTGGTCAGTGGCATGGTTCACAATGGAGTTAACACTGGTAACACTTCTGGAGCCTTAAGGTATGATTTGGTGAGTGGAGGCAGCCACTCTGGGGCCAATCTCACTAGGTACCAATGCAAATGACAATTGTTGTGTGAGGAAATTCTCCAGGAGATATTGCCATACCCAAAGTAGATAATTTGGTTATGTTATTTAGGATTGTTGGTCCCATTAGGTAGACTAGACCATGAAATCCACCCCACAAGAAGGCTAAAATTATCTTCTATAATACCAAAATCTTGCAAATCTGATTGTATTTTCTTCTTCCCACTTATTATATTTCAGAAAATTGGGGAGGTGCTCATGAATGCTATTTCTCTACTTTGGAGTTGTGTTTTATCCCTTGTTAATTTGGTAACAGAGCTTGCATATCTCTGTCAGTGTCATATTTCTTACTCTCTATAAGGATTCACCTGGATAGCAGTCTAAACCCATAACTGGGAGAGCAAAATGGCTAATTCTGGTCTCATTGAGAGCAAAGTATCAACATTTCCAAAGTAAATTATGAAGAATCTGGATGTCTTAGATGGATAATTGTGTCCTTTAAGCACTGGCTATAAGCAAGAAGCATGGAGGTTTTGGGGTAGGTGTCATTTACCCTTAATACAACGAACCTATAAAAATTTTACTCCATTGTCTGGGTTATTGGAACTTATCCATAGCCCAAGCATTCCCATTGCAAGATAATGGCATCTTCTCTTGCGGATCGATGGGTGAAGCATTATCAATAAAATTGTTATTCAAGTTCTCATTTAAATGTGACTACAGTCTTGAAACTTCTCCAACTAGGTGGAAAATGTCTTATATTTACACAGAACATTTTAAACTGTCCTTTATGTTAAATGTACAACAGAGAGTGAAAAATCCATTTACAATACCTTCTATATAATAAACATCTTTTGTCATTGTGTGTTATACTTTCTAGATGGTTTCCTTTTCCTGGCATAATGCACAAAGCTAAAGGTTTCTGAATCTACCCAAACATAAATTGATCATCTTATTAATCTTTCCTGATTTTTTAAAAAACTCTATAATAATAATAATAATAATTTAATTTTTATACCGCCCTTCTCCCGAAGGACTCAGGGCGGTGTACAGGGCAATACAATAAAATAAAATATATAAAAATTAAAAGAAATATTAAATACAATAGATTAATACAAGACGTTAAAATACCCCTAAACCCATCAGACCAGGCTGGCTTGTTCAAATAAATATGTTTTTAGGTCACGTCGGAAGGAGCGAAGGTCGGGAGCCATCCGGAGCTCCACCGGTAAATGGTTCCAAAGGTCTGGCGCGCCCACAGAGAACGCCCTCCCCCTGGGGGCTGCCAGTCGATACTCTTTGACTGACGGCACCCTAAGGAGGCCCTCTCTGTGGGAGCGCACTGGACAAAGGGAAGTTGATGCTGGCAGCAGATGCTCCCGTAAGTAACCCGGACCCATGCCATTTAGGGCTTTATAGGTCGTAACCAGCACCACACTATAACAACTGGCACTTGCATGACATAGTATACTTCTTGTGCAATTCCAAACAATGGAATGATTTATTTTATTTATTTCCTGCCTTTCTCAGTAAACATGAGAATGTTTATATGAGAATCCACTTCATTTTATCCTTACAACCATTCTATGAAGTAAATGAGACAAAGAGGAAGAGAGTCAGAGACAGGCAGACAGAAAGACAGAATTAAACTATGTGAGCAAATTTCCATGGCTAAAGGTAGTCTGGAACCTTGAACTATTCAGTTTTAGACCAAAACCTTAACAATTGTATTGTCTGAAATAAACAAAACCCCCAAGACCATATTTTTTCCCTTGCCTGTATTGTCTATATTATTTTTTTCATTCTGTCCTGAAAAAATTTCTCCCTCATTTCTACCACCTACATCAATACAACAGAAGCTATGTTAAAGGATTTCTGCATATTACAATTTCTCATAGTTGGGTTTATAAATTTTTGCATCTACTTTAGTTGCACTGGATAGGAGATGTATTGTTCACCCCACCATTGTTTTTTCAGAAGTCTGCAGCCTCTCCAATTTCATAGATTTACATGCCAAGGGAAATGCTCATGGGGGTGGGGGGGGAGATTTTTCCCATTGGCTTTTTTCTGATCAGATAGTGTGGGAGCTAGGAGGCTGAAAAACCATGCTAAGATTATGACAGAGCCAGTTTGGTGTAGTGCTAGAAACCAGGAGAATATGAGTTCTAGTCCTGCCTTAGGCATGGAAGCTGACTAGGTGATCTGGGGCCAATCCTTCTCTTTCATTCCATGGTGAAATATTGAAAGTTCTAAATTGTTATAAATCAAAGGTTAATACTAAATATCCTCATTTATCACCTGATTGAATCCTGTTACAGTGGATTCAGGAGTAAAATTTCATTACTTTATATTTTTAGTAAAACAATCTTATTTTTGCTGCCATATGTTCTTTGGTCTCAAAACAAATCAGAGATATAACGTTTTTCATCTAAAAATGTTTCAGTAAACCAGTTCTATTCTGTATTTTTTTTAGTTGCCCAATAATGCCTACAATTTAGCAGTTCTGAAGTAGCCGAAGGACCACTCGGGACGACAGGCTAGTAACAACAGGTTTATTTAAGAGCAAGGCAAACATAGAATAACTTGTCTGGCTTTTATAGCCGGCAGTTGGTAGCGAGGACCAATCAGAGGTGTTTATTTTGGCGCCGTGTCAGGCAGGGACCAATCCGCGTCGTCTTTCGTTGACAGCTCCGGCTTCCGCGTGGCTTGGTGTTTTGACAGCCGCGAGCTGTCAGTGGTCGCGCCTGCGCTGTGCGGTGGATGCTTTGACAGCTCAGGCTTCCCCGTAGTCCGGAGTTTGACAGCCGCGAGCTGTCAGTGGTGGCGCCTGCGCTGTGCGGGGAACTTTGACAGCTGTCAAAGTTCCCGCGTGTTTTTCTGTCAGGAGGCTTTTAGTTTATACACTTTGCTGCTGCAGTATTATTTGAACTGTTAACGTATATACATATCTATTACGGGACTGTTTACATATATAACACAAGTTCTAACAGTTTTGCCCACATACATTTTCTGAGGGGTCTAGGACAACTTGCTGCCACCAACTCATCATGGGCCAACTTGCCACTGGACAATTCAACACTGTATTAATTGTTTCATTCAGTTACATTTTATTATTGGTGAACACATACAGTACGACATACGACCGACAATCTTTGCTGGCCTGGCGAGTTTCTAGTTGCTTTGGAACTGTTGGTGAGACCGTTAAAAGTCGTTGGCGCTGTTTGAATTTGTTCTACCAGCAGCAAGATCTGACTGCTGGCCCAGTGATGGATTCTATTGCAAATCAGGGCTGTTTCCAGAGGAGGCAGAGGAGGAGAGGACCTGGAGCTTATGGAGTGAAGGAACTGGATGAGGCTGCCGGCAGGCCCAGAGGAAGAGAGAGAGGCTTTTGGAGGAGTGGGTGGTGGCGGCAGCGTGCTCCAGGGGCAAAAAGAAACAAGGCCTCTTTAAGGAAAAGGTGGAAGAGTCAGGATCAGAAAAAGGAAAGAAGGCGAGGTTGTCAAATACAAGCGAATTTGAGGGCTAATCCACATGGAGCCGCATTTCCATATGTCCTGATTGCCATCGTTCACTCCCTAGAGACTAAAATGAACAATGTGAAATTTGAGCGGGCCACGAACAAGGAGTATACTGTATATCGGAGGTGGTGACCCTTTGAGAGCTGTATGCAACAAAATTTCATTTTGATGTATGCCGATTGGTGTACATTCAAAGTGACAATAAAGTTATCATCATCAACACATTTTTGTTGAAATTATTGTAACTCTTGTGTTTCTGGATTGACTTTCTTTTATTATTATTGTCCATGGTTCTGTCAAAATTAATTTAACTTTTGTATTTGTTGAATTGTCACATGGCAAGTTGGCCGTGGTGCAATGTCCTGCAGTGGCCATGGAGAATTGTCCTGTTCCAATTTTCTGAGAGGGGCATTATACAGCATACACAATGTGAACCCTTGCAAACAATGTAAACAAGGTGTAATAGAAAAAATGTTTTACCTTTAAGTTTAGTTTTACTGTAATAAAACATTATATATAATTTTTGCAGTTCAAATAGAGATGTCTCTTAAGTTTAGTTCAGGTTAGTTTTTCATATATGTAAATACATAAACTAACTCCCTACTGGCCATTCTTCTGTATTCATTCAGAAGTTATGCCTGAGCAGAAAATTTCCAAATTTAATATTTAAAAAGTCCTTTTGGGGAGATTCAGATTTAATTTCACACAGGAGCTTTGCCTGTCTGATGTAAAGCTGGCAACTACTGTAACATAAATTGTTACAAAATAAGATCTGTAGAATCTTTACAAGGGCCCTGATCAGTGGTGGGATTCAAATATGTGAACAACCAGTTCTCTGTGTGGATGCCGCTTCTGGAAGTCCATTCTGGGCCTGGGCAACAAAAAAATAGTTTTCAGTTTTGCCGAAATGGTGTGAACTGTGTGAATCCCACCACAGGCCCCGATCATGAAGATAGGAAACAGTGGGGTTGAGAATATTGCTGACAGTCTTTGTCTCAGCATTCACAAGGGAACATGAAGGGCATATTGAGAATATGTTTTCCTGGGGGGGAAAGTGAAAATGTGAAACGATTTTATGATTATACCAAAGCAGAAAGGCAATTAGACATAGTAAAAGGCGATAGGCATCAGCTACCAATGATTTATGTCTCAAGATTATTCTGTAATATGTGTGTATGTGTTGTGTGTGTTTGTGTGTGTGTGTGTGTGTGTGTGTGTGAGAGAGAGAGAGAGAGAGAGAGAGAGAGAGAGAGAGAGAATTATTTGTAGAGGTAAGAAGAACTTTTGATGATTTTCAAATTAGGTCACTGAAGATAAAATCATAGTAAGAAAAATATCATCTCAGAAGCTTCTTGCTTTGCTTACATACCTATTTATTTGCATTTGCTACAATGTTTTACTTGACTAAAGCAAATGCTACCTGACATAAGTAGAATTTGACTCATTTTTTTATTTTGGAAGAGGATTTTCTAATACATATTTTAAACAACCATAAATATTTGCACTAGGCTTTTAAAATGCTTTGAAACACATGCTTTCTTTGGTGTTTTGTTAAAATCTGGTGGGAAGTGATAATGTGTTAGTGGGTGATAGGCCAATGACTTTGAGTTGAGTGATCTTGGAGAAATCTTTGAAATTGCAGTTATGAATTGGGTATCATTTGCAGGCAATAGGCTATAGCTTGCTGATGCAGAAGTTTGGTGGGTTGAATCCCGAGTGCTGCGTAACAGTGAGCACCTGTTACTCATCCCAGCTTCTGCCAACCTAGCAGTTCGAAAGCACATAAAAATGCAAGTAGAAAAATAGGGACCACTACGGTGGGAAGCTAACAGCGTTCTGGGCGCCTTTGGCGTCTAGTCATGCTGGCCACATGACCACAGAAACGTCCTCGGACAAGCGCTGGCTCTTCAGCTTTGAAACGGAGATGAGCACTGGCCCCTAGAGTCGGAAACGACTAGCACGCATGTGCGGGGGAACCTTTACTTTTTTATTATCTTTTACTCAGTTATATTTTCTTGCCTTTTAGACTACTGTAAACTTTAAGAGAAAATATCTTGTTCTCATTTTCCCTTGTCTTACTCATGACCATCTTGGATTTTAGAAAAGTAAAGCCTATTATAGTTCTCAGTTACATGAAATATAGTTTAATATTTATATTATGTTAACTCTTTTTATGATAACTCTTAATTATTTTAAGTTATTCCATAGTTTTATATATTAACATCCAAACTATATATAGTAAATCTATATTGTATTGTACCAATTCTTGTCTTTTTAATTTTAATTTTAATCTTAATTTTAATGATATCATTTTCATCATTTTATAGTTTGCACTAGTAACAAATCTTAGCAATTTCTTAGAATATATTGACTAGACTTACCATCACAATGGGATGGCTATAAAGTTATCATTGAATGTTATTTTATGCTGATCCATATCTCAGATGGAAGTACAGTATCTTGATATTTTTCTTCCTTCTTGTTCAACTGCCTTAAATATCCCTCTTTGCTTTTTCACTGTAATACGTCTAATATATCCTTTTCTACTGAATATTTCCTCCACCACTTAAGAGACACTGAGGAGATTAAGTCTCTCAAATGGGAACTTTACTAAGATTGACTTTTGCCTGACCACAGCTGTGTATCATTTGAATTCCTTCCTGTTGACACTCTTCAAGACTTTTGTTAAATGCCTATGGCTCAGTGAGGATGGTGGATTATTGCGTTTAGCGCTGTCCCTGATTGATGTTGCTGATCCAATCTTCTGATCATTGAAACCCATCAGTATGTTTCCCCTGCCATTATTTTTTTATGATTTCCTCTCTTTTGTTTTCATTTTTCTATTGATTTTTAGGCTAACCTATGTATAAGAAATGTTTTAAAAACTTGTTTCCAAATGCTGGGGAGGAGGCTGTGTAACACTTCTCCCAATTCTGGAATTAAAAATGAAAATGTCATTGCCTCTTGTCCTGTCTACATTTACAGCTAATTTTATTAACATCAATGATTTAAAGAGAGATAAACTTAATTCTATTGCCCAAAGTAAGACATAAACTATTCAGTTGCATAAGACTCAATGCAATGCAATGCAATGAAGATAATACAGAGTTTACCATTCCCCCCCCCCCATGACTTGGATAACTTTACTACATACTGACTAAAACCCATCAGCATTTTCACTAGACTATTGGTAAGGATGGTTCTTTCTCAAAATTTCCCCAAGATTCTAGATAACCATCAAATCAGGAAGGGAAAAATCCCATCCCAGAGATGCCCTCCCATTTGATACTCCACAGGATATTCTCCCAGCTGATTATTATTATTTTTACCAGATTGTATGATTAAATTTGCATTGTCCTGGGTGGGTCAGAAATAAGCACTCAGTATTAAGTGTCTGAGCATGCATCTACCTTCTTGTTTTTCTTCGTGTTTCTGAAATTCATCATGCCATTAATGTTTCTATGATTGACATAGATTGGTTACGCATGCATCTGTCTATATTATTTTGAGAAATGTTTTAATATCTGTCATACATGAGCTATTGTATGAGTAGACTGATATGATGCACCTAGCGTATTTAGTAATTAGCAGTAACTTCCTTCTGTATAAATTCTTGGACAGAGGAAGCAGAAGCCCATTTGCTGGACTAAGTTTGAACTTCTGCATGGAATCAATCACATAATTGGAAGGGATCTCAACCACCTCTAGTCCAATTCCATGTCATTGCAAGAAAATTGGTACATGGTCAAAGGTCTCTGCTTAAAATCTTCCAACAAAAAAAATGTCATTAATTTTCAGACTGATTTGTTTACATGATGATATAATCCTTCCTAAAATTTGAAATCCCCTTTCCCTGCATCACACCTGATTAGTACTTACATGACTGATTGTCAGAAAAATATAGCACTGTAGGCTATAGTGGGAATCCCAAAAAATATCCTGAAAGAAGGCAGCAAAAAAAATCATATGTTTATTTTTGTATGCATATTTATATGTTTTTAAATTATTTAAAATAATTGAATGAACCTCATCTTGTAACGAACTCTGGACAGTTTCCAGGCTATATGTACTTATTGTCGCCAAGAAAGCTACACAAACACGAGGAGTTGAGCTTAATCTTTGGAAGTCTTTATTGTGAATGTGTCTTTTAATCATTTTTTTTTCCTCCAGGCCACATTTGTCCAACTCCTTTAATCTTAGGTCCTGGATCTCAGAATTTCCAGCTGGTACCTATTGACATATAACTCTTTCTTTTTGCAGATGAATGCATGAATATTAGAAGGAAATATTCACATATTTGAGAACTTATCAAGTGAGCCGATCTTTTGAAAGTATAAAATACTTATTCAACTATATTGCTTTAGAATATAAGCAGATTATTCTACAACTAAAAGCATTTCATACAATATTGACCAGTGAATTTAAGGAGGAAAGTTGTATTGCTGTTCCTTGCTGAATTAATTTTATAGATTATGGATTTTTTTATGGAAATGATCGATTCTGCAATCCCTTAACTACGTTTGTTTCCGGAGAGGGGAAAATATTTTTATTACTCCAGGAGGCCTAAGGATACATTATCCATTTAAGTTCCTGTTCTCCTTTCACTTACATGCTTTAGTATGTCAAAGTAAATTGTTTCTTTGTTATGTTTTATCTATTGAAACCAACATCCAGTAAATGGGAATGTGCTAGAAAATGGAAAATACTTAGTTCACATTGATGAGCTAAGGTTAGCTCCAACTCCCTTAGCCTGTTGAAAGGCTTTGAAAATGTGGTTCTTTCACCAGTCTTGGAGATCCCATGGGAAGCCTCTGTGGTGATTATACTGTGTTTAGATGGATGTTCTCCCACAGAAAGAGTACAGAGAAGAGCAACAAAAATGATCAGGGGACTGGAGGCTTAAACATATAAGGAACGGCTCCTGGAATTGGGTATGTCTAGTTTAATAAAGAGAAGGATGAGGGGGGACATGATAGCAGTGTTCCAATATCTCAGGAGCTGCCCCAAAGAAGAGGGAGTCAAGCTATTCTCCAAAGCACCTGAAGGCAGGAGAAGAAGCAATGGATGGAAACTAATCAAAGAGAGAAGCAACCTAGAACTAAGGAGAAACTTCCTGACAGTTAGAACAATTAATCAGTGGAACAACCTGCCTCCAGAAGTTTTTAAGCAGAGACTGGACAGCCATTTGTCTGAAATGGTATAAGGTTTCCTGCCTGAGCAATGGGGTTGGACTAGATGACCTCCAAAGTCCCTTCCAACTTTATTATTATTATTATGTCCCAGTATTGTTTTTATTATTTTACTTATCTTATGTTTATTTACTTTTTGAAGTATTTTAATAATTGTGACATTGTTTTAACTATTAGTTGCATGTATTCAGAGTCAAGCTCAGTGAGACAGGAGGCTATATGAATATGTTAAACAAACAAATAAATCCCACATCCATTCATAGGATTAGAATTTAACAGATTAACAAACAGGGTTCATTTAACCTCCTAGTCTAAAAACTAGGTCTACCCTCTCAACCACAATAAGATTGAGGATGAAGACAGATTTCTTACATGCAGACCTGGAATTTAGCACATTTAGAACCTCTGAGGATTTATCGTATTTTCCGGCATATAAGATGACTTTTTAATCCATGAAAATCTTCTCAAAAGTCGGGGGTCGTCTTATACACCCAGTTGTCTTATATGCCGGAAAATACGGGTACATAAATCAATCAAGCACCCCCGTTCTTGGAAAGCAACTTCAAGCCTCCTTAGTCCAGTCCCCCCTCCAATGTGACCCTCCCTTCCCACCCCCAAGAGCCTCTAAGCCCCTTCCCCTCCCCCTTGCAAATGCCAGACCCCGGGAGAGGAAGGAAGCCCCTTGCCCAAGCAGCATCTGAGCATAAGCAGATGAAAATCTTCTCAAAAGTCAGGGGTCGTCTTATACGCTCAGTTGTCTTATACGCCAGAAAATACGGGTACATAAATCAATCAAGTGCCCCTGTTCTTGCAAAGCAACTTCAAGCCTCCTTAGTCCAGTCCCCCCTCCAATGTGACCCTCCCTTCCCACCTCTAAGAGCCTCTAAGCCCCTTCCTCTCCCCCTTGCAAATGCCAGACCCCGGGAGAGGAAGGAAGCCCCTCGCCCAAGCAGCATCTGAGCATAAGCAGATGAAAATCTTCTCAAAAGTCAGGGGTCGTCTTATACGCTCAGTTGTCTTATACGCCAGAAAATACGGGTACATAAATCAATCAAGTGCCCCTGTTCCTGCAAAGCAACTTCAAGCCTCCTTAGTCCAGTCCCCCCTCCAATGTGACCCTTCCTTCCCACCCCCAAGAGCCTCTAAGCCCCTTCCCCTCCCCCTTGTAAATGCCAGACCCCGGGAGAGGAAGGAAGCCCCTCCCCCTCACCCAAGCAGCATCTGAGCATAAGCAGAGCGCACCCTGCTACCCACTATCTCTCCCGGCAGCCCGGACAGTGGTACTTGGCAGCCTGGCACCCCTCTCGCCCGCAGACCACGCAGTGGCCCTCGCCAGCCGGCCTCGGCATGGCCGCCCCAAGCCCGGCTCTCCAGCGCTTCTTCTGGGCCCGCCTGGCTAACCGCCTCCCAGGCGGGGCTTGGCTACAGATGCAGCGGCTGCTCCATCTGCAAATGCGCTCTCAAAGCTGGATTACGCTCAGCTGTGCAGGCTGCCGAAAGGCAGGGACTCAGAGTTCCCGTGGTGGTTGCGGCTTCTGGCGTGCCGTTTACAGAGTCTGGCCTGGAAGAGCGCATCGTGTGAACGCAGCTCTTGCGTGTATTCCAAAGGGTGGGTGGAAGGAAAAGCCCCTTTGGGTTTCAAAAGGGCGGCTTTGCACCATCTGCATCTGTCGGGACTGAATCAGGCTTGTGTTGCAGCCGGATTTAGCCGGAGGATGAAACATACGTACAAAGAACAGTTGCTGGAATTGGGTATGTCTAGTCAAGGGGTAGGCAACCTTGGTTCTTTTATGGATCGTGGACTTCAACTCCCAGAATTCCTGAGCCAGCCAGGAATTCTGGGAGTTGAAGTCCACATAGCCATGTTCCAATATCTCAGGGGCTGCCCCAAAGAAGAGGGAGTCAAGCTATTCTCCAAAGCAGCACAAGGCTGGACAAGAAGCAATGGATGGAAACTAACCAAAGAGAGAAGCAACCTGGAACTAAGGAGAAACTTCCTGACAGTGAGGACAATTAACCAGTGGAACAACCTGCCTCCAGAAGTGGTGAATGCTCCAGCACTGGAAGTTTTTAAGAAGAGACTGGACAGTCATTTATCTGAAATGGTATAGGGTTTCCGGCATATAATATGACTTTTTAACCCATGAAAATCTTCTCAAAAGTCGGGGGTCGTCTTATATGCCCAGTCGTCTTATACACCAGAAAATACGGTACTAATCTGGTTATTTCCATAATTTCACTTGGCCTCATTCTAACTGCAACTGGCCCAAGTTCTAACTTACTTACTTACTTTATTTATTTATTTATTTAAAATATTTACATAACCCATCTTAAAACAACTCTGGGCAGCTTACAATCATTAAAGCAGTATAAAACAATATAAAACAATATAAAACCAACAACAATAAAAGTAGAAATAGAAAAACACGGTGCCACCATCATTCTTCACGTGTACCCATATTCTCATTCCATCCTGATCTCACACTATCTCAATGTTTGGAGGAAGAGCTTGGTTTTAACTGTTTTAAAGAATGATAGAAGGGTATGGCCTGCTGGATCTTGGGTGTGGGGTGAAGAGAGTGTTCCTTAGACAAAGGGCTACAACAGAAAAGGAGCATTTCCAAAGACCCACAAGATGGCAATGTTTAAGGGAACAGACTTCTAGGGTGCCCATCTTGTCCACTCTGGTGGGACACACAGATGTCCTCAGGGATAGGCAGTCTTGCAAATAATCTGGTGCTATGCCATGTAGAGCTTTCAAGGAAATTACCAGCACCTTAAATTGTAAGCAGAAGAAAACTGGGAGTCAATACAGCTCAGCTCATGCAACAGGGGAAGGGGATTAGTAATATGGGGAAACCTGGGGGTAGTCAACACTGTGTGTGTTGTGTTCTTTGTCCTAATCTTTGTTCTTAAGCACTTCCTTTGTCATCTTTGTCCTAAAACAAGGGTGTCCTATCCATGTAACAAAATCTTATCTACTTTCTTCCAATCACAATACCTCTCCAGATGTAATTGTCAGAATGAATAACCTTGAAGAAGAGAAAGAATAACTGCAAACAAGGCAACAGTCACATAACAAAAAATCTGAGTTCAGTACAGAAATGTAATTGGAGAAAGAATCTCAGATACAAGCCTTCCTAGTTCTTATGAAGATAAAGGGAAGGGGGGGGGAAAGCATATTCAGATTTGTAGGATTCTGTTACTATAACCTTATAATAAAAGCATTATGAGCTTGTGTGTCATTAGTTTCCACGTTTGGGCTACTTCAGAGGTCTGACATTAATAAACCAACAGATAAATCATACCTAACTAATTAAACAAACTGGTAACTTTCTACAAATGGTATCTTTTAAAAAATGGCCATGGAGACAGGGAGCCTGAGAATATTCTTCTTTTTGTCCCCCAAATATCAAATCAGAAGCCAGGTTATCTGCCTCATATTGGCCCCTAGATTATACAATAGTCTTGTTAACATTCCAGAAACAGATTGAAATGGACTTCTTCAAAATTATTTTAACCGGTTGAATAATGTCCTATAATATTTTAAATTTATAGGAATGAAATATTGTTTTATGTGTACATCATTGAGAGTCATTTGATGGCAACGATGTAAACATGAACATCTAATAATAAAGCACCAAGGGAAGTTCCTTGAGCTTCAGCGAGGCACCTGATATGCCTGGCTGGCTGGCTGATTGAGATTTAGACAGAGAGATAAGAGCTATGCAAGCTTATTGGTCTTTTTTAAAAGGAAGAAATTTTAGTAATTTGCTCAATTTGCTTTCATTCTGTGGCCAATACCTTGCTCTGCAGTGTTCTGGCTTTTTAAATCTTTTTTTAAATCTTTATATAAAAGGACCAACATAGACTCAGAAATAGAAAGTCAGCACAAGAAAAGATCAACCCTGACATGGTTTCCTATAATGACCAGCTTCAAAAATATCATAAAATTGTGCTCATGAGTAGAATATCATCCAGCCATCCTGTTAAGGTGCATCTCTGACAGTAAGTGATGGGAGAACATGTTGTTGCACATTGAAATGACTTGCCTTCCCAAGCCTGCTGTCTGTGGATTAAATTGGAGAAAAAAACCAAAACCCACCAGAGGCTTGCTTAAAATGAATAGAAATAGGAAACCTCTGAGTTTAAGTCTGCATATTGAGTCTGTAGCATAGTACAGCTTCAAAGAGAAAAAAGAACAGCTAAAATGCCATTGTGATGCCTGTATCAACTTCATGTTCTTAATCTCTCATCTTTGGCAAGATGCAAAAGCTTCTTTAGTGAGGGAATGTCAAGTTTGTTCTGAGTATTCATTGCAATAAATTATAGCATCAACCTTACATTTTCTTTTGCTTTTTTCTGTGTTTGTGTGAAGATGATAAAAGAGAAGAAAATCCAGCCTTTTTCTATAGCCTTCTCATCTCATGAAAGTGATTCAGGAGATGATACTTGACATCCAAGGAAACACTGCAGCTCAGTTATCTTATGTGATATCAGGCCCCAGTCTTTAAACATTTAAAGGCTACATTCTATGAGCTGTCACCAGGTTTTTATGTTAGTACAATTCCACTGGGTTTAGTTGTGTTAGTAGCAATCCAATCCAAATGTTGATGTAGAATCCTAGATTCTACCTCATGCCTATGCAATCAGGTTTTATTGTGACAAGCTTGGCATTTCCATAGAAGAGCAAGGAATTAACACCTGGTCTTGGAGACACAATGCAGGACCAAAATGTATATTTGGTTCATTTTGCAGAGACATTTCATATTCTCCTCCTACTCTTCTAATGCTACATCCAGAGACATCTGCCAGAAGGGTGGGAGAATATACACACACATACACATAATTTATATGGCCACCAATCTCTCAAAAGTGACTCTGGATGGTGTATAAGTGTTAAAAACAACAGTGATTTAACAAGCATAAAATCCAAGGCCAATAACATTAACCAATATTAGCCAGCACAGCTTGCCTAACCATCTGGTACAAATATTCACAAGAACAACCAGATCTTCAATTCATTATGAAATGTTAACCAACTCAGAACCATCCTAATCTCTGGAAGGCTGCTGTTCTATAGGAGAAGCAATGCCACAGATAAAGTACAACACAGAGGCACCATAAGGTAGTATTGTTTAATGGAAGAGACCTGGAGCATGACCTCTTTGCTATATCTACCTAGTAGGCTGAGCAGAGGCTATTGGTGGTTTTGCAAATAGGTGTTCTGTACCAGCCTGCTACCGGCCCTGCAGAAAAGGCAGGGACAGCCCCTTTTACAAGAAGGCAAGAGGCTGGAATTACGCCTGCCAAATTTATTACCACAAAAACAAACGGAACAAGACAAACCAAGAAACAGGAGCTTTAAGAAACATGAACTATCCAAGTGGTTGCCTTCAGCAAACCAGCCCTCCCACACATTCCCCTTATATAGAGTTCAGGGCGTGGCTTCTCTGTGCCTCCTTCCGAGGAGCCCCATTGCCTTCCTCTGTTTACTCCTAATTGACTGCCTCCTGCGTCGGGCATCCTTGAAGAGGGACAGCTGTGGGTCATCTTCATCCACACTGTCAGGCTCACACAGCTGGGTCTCCGTGGTAACCAAGTGGGAGGGGCCTGGCTGAGGGCTCTCATCAGCAAGATCTTCAACCCCCTCAGCAAGCTCTTCAACACCCCCCTCCTCCTCCTCTGAGTCGTCCGACCCAACTGCCGAACCCACAGGCTGACCCTGAATCACAACAATAGGTTATTTTTGTAGCACTTTGAATTGCAACCAAAAGCCCACTAAGAGCCAGTGCAGATTGTGCACCATGATAAGAAACACCATAAACTGCCTGTGCCACTGCATTCTGGACTACTTGTAACTTCTAAATGTTCTTCAAAGTAGCATTTGAAGCATGTAAAGGACATTACATCATCCAAACAGAAGTGACTTAGGAATGAATCATTTTGGGCAAGGCCTCCTGGTCCAAGAATGAATAGAGTTGTTGCATAAGATGAACCTGTTCAAAGATCTTCCTAGTCTTCAAGCAGGGGTTTGAGTTCAAAGGACCTCCCAAGTTTTCACCAACTATAGGGAAATATCCTTCCTATGCAGAGTTAAAAATAGAAAAATTCTGGACTGGTCTTGCTAGTCTATACTCCCCCATCCAACTTCTATAGTTTCCAGGCCTATAGAAAGTATCTTGATGGCATTATCTGGTCAGTCAGAGCAGACAAATGTTCTCACACAGAGGCCTCAGGTAGTTGTTGACTAAAAGAGGGAAGTGAAAATAATTCTAAGACATCCCACAAAGCGAGGGCCTCAGGCTTGATCAGCCAATACTGACTGGAATTGGTCCATTTTCCATCAACTGACGCTCCCAAAGGCCCTTCAAGAATATTTCCATGTAAAAGGTAAAGGTAAAGTTTCCCCCGCACATGTGTGCTAGTCGTTTCCAACTCTAGGGGCCGGTGCTCATCTCCGTTTCAAAGCCGAAGAGCCAGCGTTTGTTCGAGGACGTCTCCATGGTCATGTGGCCGGCATGACTAGACGCCAAAGGCATCTACTTGCATTTTTACGTGCTTTTGAACTGCTAGGTTGGCAGAAGCTGGGACGAGTAACAGGTGATCACTCTGTTATGCGGCACTCGGGATTCGAACTGCCAATCTGCCGACCTTCTGATCAACAAGCTCAGCGTCCTAGTCAGTTCTACAGCTGACTAGAGTATGATTTACTGTGAATAGAGCCTCATGATGTAGGGAAGAGTGCAACTGGTACACAGCTTAGTAAGCTGTTACATACGTACATTCAACTCTGAAAGATTCTGTTGATTCAAGCAACAGGTTTCTTGGAATTTTTATAAAAGCCCTTTTGTTTCCACATCTTGTATTTCCATTGAAAAATCATGTTATCTCGCATTGTATACATTCTGATCACTGTGATCTCATGCTTGTTTTGCGAAACTAACTGTGTTACCCTCCATGTCCCTAGCCACCCAAATTTTCCTGGTCAAATTGCGCATAATACAAACTTTACATCTGTATCAGGTAACATTTGGCAAGCAAGATAAGTGTGCTCATTAAGCTGAATGTCACAAAATGTGAAAGTTCAAAGGTTATTCACTCTGATGGATTCATTCTTTACAGTACATTTTCCCTTTATGTTTAGAAAGTGTCAGTCAGATGGAAATTCCAATAAATCACTTCATCTTCCATTTCCCAATTCAGCCCAGACTTTTTAACATGGCTATTTAGAAAATATGAATGGCTGATATCTGAAAGCTTGTCAGATAGTTTATACCAAATTATTGTCAAGTGAAGTAGAAAAGCAAAAAGGTACTATTCTTTTTGGGTTTGTGGGAAAAAAAATGTTTGCAGAATGTTTGTGGGGGAAAAAAATATATGACAGCCACAACTGTCATAACAATTGTGGCTGTCACATACACATAAAAATTGTGGCTCTGACCACAATTTTGATTTCTTTGTTAACTTTTGTGAACATGCCGGAGCCAAAGTAGGCCTGACCTTATCTTTGAGTCCAACTAGCAGTTTGAAAGTATGTTACATGTGAATAGATAAACAGGTACCACTTTGATGGGAAATATGGTAGCGTTTTGTGTGGATGGTTGGACCTAGTGGTGAGATTCAAATACTGTATGTGAACAACTGGTTCTCTGTGTGGATGCCACTTCTGGAAATCCATTCTGGGTCTGGGCAACAAAAAATTAGCTACCGGTTCTGCCGAACTCGTGCGAACTGGCTGAATCCCACCACTGTATGGCACCCAGAGGGACATCACTTTACTGGCACCATAAAAAGGATTTGAATCCTCACTAGTTACCTATTACGTGTCCTTAAACAAATGGTTCTAAGAAGTCTTATTAATGAAAACAGCAAAGAATAGATAACTCATGTTGCTGTTTCTTCTCTATTCCCATTTATTTTTCTCCCAAGTCTCCTTGGGATTTTACATTCCTTGAAGGCAAACAGCTTTGGATGATGGTAAGAACTCTAATTGCTGTTTATGAGGAAAAAATAAATAAATTGCATGTTTAAGCAAGCTGACTTAATTTGCATTTCCCAGATCAACATGCTAATCAGAATGCAGCTATTCTTTGGATGACACATACTTGTAATTTTGGCAGTACATTTCTTGCTTCCAAGTATTGCATAAAATGTGCATATATTAGGGGAAGTTGTGTGCAAAACTGCATACTGTATCAAAAACTGCATACAAGCCTGTGTATGTACATTATGTTCAACAAGAAGCATGTAGCTTTAAAGTCATCTTCAAAATTTCACCAAGTCACTTTTAGCCAGTCTGCTAATTTTTGGCTTAACCAATATTACTGAATTGCTATTGTGAAGATCAAATGGAGGGGAATACTTAGGTGCACTGCTTTAGCTCCTTCATGAATGGTGAAATAAATGTCTAATAAAGAATGAAATGAAAATATCAAGTTGTGTCCAAAACTGAATATGTGAGTAAAAATTGCATATAAAAATCAGTGTGTATTTTCATGGGTTCATTTTATGCGGAGAAATTTAAATGATGCAAAAATTGGACTGAACAGCCTTGCAACTGAACACATGTAAAACTGACATAGGTTTGAAATATAGACCCATCTGTCTCTACCTCTACCTACTTACAGTATCAGCAAAAATGAACACTAAGCAAGATATTTAAAGAGCAACAAGCCTGGAGACTCAGTTTGAATTAAACATTTTTGTTCCCCATTACATAACTCATTAACCATTACTCACAAGCTGGGAAAACAATGGAAGACTTGAGCAAAGGCGTTTAAAATGTCACTCATGGAAAGCTCATTTAAAGACCTACAAAGCACAGAGACACAAAACTGCATATTGTCTGCATCTGGATGCAGAGAGATTTATTGTTGTTGGAGATGTTGGAGAGGAAGGAGAGTGGGGGAATTGGCTTAGTGATGTTTGATGTACTTATCAATTCCTCCCTACAATATGTTCTGATTACCAAATAGCATAGTGTAGCTATTGATGGCTATATGGAAAGGAAGATTAAAAAAAGGAGGAAAACTGATTGGAATTCCACAAATGATATTGCACAAGTTGCAAAGGACAAAGAGAACCCAGAAGCAGTGACACAGATAATTCTGGTCTTTGAAAAGGTGGGAGAGGGGGAGGAGGTGGAACTGAGAGAGAGAGAGAAGGGGTGTGTGTGTGTGTGTCATATGCTCAGTAAATCATGCAAATAAGGTCTCCGCTACAGGACATTTAACAGGAAAATAGAAGCCCATAGTCAGAGATATTATGCATTTGTTTTAAACTGGTCACTTCTTCAATATAAACTCAGACCCATTTCCAGACAGAAGATTGTCAAGGTGCTCTTACACTTTAGACTTCCAGAGTTGACCATTTGATGTTTGCTGACATCTTTTAAAGATATAATTTAGAGCTCCCACAATTCTGGAGTGTTCCACAAAGGACCTCTTTATTAGAAGAAAAATCACTGAGATTGTCCCCTACCATCTGTATTGTCCTCACAGGAAACTCTAGCACCCTGGGTTATAGTTTTGCTTTTGTCTTTTGGACTAGGAGGCCATGTTCTTAAACAAAGCACCAAGCTGCACCCATCCCACCATATTTATTGCATCTCCCAGGGTGCCCTTGTGGAGATCAGATGAGAGCAGATGAGATACCCTAACTGGCCCAAAGTCACCCAGCTGGCTTCCATGTCTAAGGCAGGACTAGAACTCACAGTCTCCTGCTTTCTAAGCCACCACCTTAACCACTACATCCAACTGGCTCTCATTACCTAGGTCTAATTGGGATGCTGGAAAAATGAAATATCTATGTTGGCTAGTCCTCTGTTCCTACAAAAGTAAACATATTTTACAGTTGAAAATTATTGCTCCTTTTCCTACTTTTTTTTTAACCTTATCCTTCAAGTGTGCTAGAAAGGTCTTCAATTTCTCACCAAACAATTCATTAAAATGTGTGTTCCTAGTTTGTAAAGAGGTTGCCCATTTCTGAACTAGTGTGCTCAGAGATGAAACAAAGAAGCAGTCACTCTGATCAAACTTTGCACAGTGACAGTGTCTCATTTCAATTGGAAAGGAGGAAACTGCCTTGAAAAAGGTCAATCTCTTGTGTTTGCCACACTGAGCTTTCAACTACCACTTTTCCTGAGAGAATTAGGGTGTGGTGGGGTGGGGTGAAGAATGAAAAACAAGCTCAGTTTGCAGTCTGTGTTATTTTTCCATCTAAACAGTCAAGCACACCCTTTTTTTTTCATAGAGCCCATTAGGAAGAGGAAGCCCAGCCTTTCCCTGTCATGCCTTTTGTGTTCTGTTGTGCATAACATTACAGGTGCTGCTGGAGAAAGGGGTATTATTGTAAGATTGGGTCAAAGCCCTTCCCTGGAGGGACTGTGAAGGGAGGGTGAAATAAATGAGTCCCGGGTATTTCAGTAGTGATAGAGAGAGAGAGAGAAAAAGCAAAAAGATTATCAGGGTTTAGCTTGTCCCTCATTAACTCTTGAAGTGTTAAGCAAGTGGCACAATTAGCTCTGTGTCATACCTGTGGTACCTATCGGTGGCTTTGCCTTTTGTTCCAATCAAGGAAACAATATAAATGCCTCATTTCATTAGCACATTTAACCCAGAGTCTAAACTGTGCCAATTCTTACCACAAAGCACAATAATTACAATTGATTTATTCTACTATGGAGAAATAATAGCTGCCTCAAATAATAACATCACTGTTTTCTTTTCTCTGTATTTGTTTGTTTAATTGCATAATAATATTGTATTTTAGCTGCAATTCTCAAAATGTGGAAGTTCGCCATCACAGATTTTTCAGTGCTGACTTGAAGGCTGGCCTAGCTCTCAGGCAGGTGGCCCTGGTAGATGCAGTTTTAGTTAAATTAAAAGGCAACCAGTTGTGAATAAGTTCACATCATGTTATCATATTGTTATATCTCGTTATAATTGTCACCTTGGCATTCCAGCTACAGACATTGAAATGCCTTTGGCTTCTCTAGCTTTAGTATCATCACAAAACTTCTCTTTTATTGGTTGCAAAAGGTAAATGAGAATGGGACAAAACCCACATTTTCCCTCCTACATTGCCCCTCAAAAACAAACTTTGGAAAGAACAATTTATTAATTATATGAGGAATTTCAACACTGCCTTTTTAGGTTCTGGCTGAGCATCTGCATTCAACAAACTTTTTATATATATACTGTACAGAAGCAGTATACTGCCAGCCAAGGACTATTTACAACTGCTATATATCCATTTAATGAATACAGACTGGTCTTAATCAAAGAAGAAAATAAGCAGAAGAATTTGAAAGAAAGATTATTGTAGGAGTAGCTTATTTGATACTATCAGTGTGGACAGTATTCAAGTCCTTTTCAATCTTAATGCTAATTAAGTGGAGACTGACTGCTGAATCTGCATAGAAGAAAGGCAGTTCATCCATTTTTACACTATTGGCCAATAATACAAACCAGAAGGGATGCATCATTTCTTACACATATCTTGGAACTGAGCTCCCCATATTCAGTACAAAAACTAATTATTTATTTCAAGAATTTTAGATCATCATTCTAGACAATGTTCGTTCCAGGGGGAACAGAATGATATAACCAACAAAATTTAAATTTCCCATATCATTAAGGGGCTGCCTTTGTTAATATTACAATAAATGTACTGCTTCAAAATAGCATGTTTAAGCTAGTCAGATGCTCCTATTCAGAACATAATATTGATGTTCTGGTGTATGTCATTTATGCATTTTTCATAATCTTTCTAGTATCAACAGGGATTTCTTGAAGCTGTATACAACAATAAAATCTAAAAACAATTATTAAAGGCAAAACCTAGGACAGTGATGGCGAACCTTTTAGAGACCGAGTGCCCAAACTGCAACCCAAAACCCACTTATTTATCGCTGGGTGCCAGGTGGTAATGGAAGATTGGGTGGGTGTGGCCAAGGTGGGTGTGGTCACCTCAATGTCACTCGTGGGGAGGGACACCTGTGGGGGGCAGCTGGTTGAAGATGGACAGTTGCCACCTCTGGGGCATGGCGCAGGTGCCCACAGGGAGAGCTCTGAGTGCCCCCTCTGGCACCCGTGCCATAGGTTCGCCACCACTGATCTAGGAGAAAATTATTTCAACCATTCAATAATTGAAAATGTTTAACACTTAATGTCCGCTTTCTAAACGTTGAATGAAATGAGAGCTTTGTTTTCTTCAAGCTTACCATCTTTCTAAATCAGCTTTGATTGGCAGCAGCCCTTGGATTTCCGTTCCAGAAACTGAAACTGAGACTGGTGCAGAGGATGTATTAACCTTTGATTTATAGCCTTTCTTCTTACCTTCCACTGAGACGAACTCTAAAAAACTGTTTGGCTTCCGGCACAGATCAGTCAGAACTAAAGAAATGCCAGCCACAGAGAGTTGCAACTAGTTGGAAAAAAAGGGGAAAAAAACCCACATAGAAATGAATACGGAAGGAAGTAATTGCTGAGCCAAGGTTCAATTTACTGATGCATTTCTGCATCCAAATTGTTATATACTCAGTGTTATATGTTAGTATTATTTGTTAAACTTGACAGCCAGCTGGGCATCAGCTGAGCCTCACCCAGCAACAGTATCCTATTGGTCCGGCCATTTTGGCGGGATCCTTGAAGTATGTGGATTGGCCGGCGGCTAGCCAGCAACTGTATATAAAGAGCCGAGCTGTGGAGAGTTCCTTGTTCCAACCACAATAAATCTGAGTTCTAACATGGTGTCCTGTCATCTGTGTCTGATGGTCTACCCACAATACACAACACAAATCTTCACTACAAGTAGAAGCGTGGTGGCTTTGTGGTTTAAAGACCCTGGAGATGGTCTCTGGTCCTGCAGTTTGAGCCTTAGCATTGCATAGAGGAGTGAGCTCCTGTCATTTGCCTTGGCTTCTGTCCAGCTAGCAGTTTGAAAGTATGTTACATATGAATAGATAAACAGGTACCACTTTGATGGGAAATGTAGTGGCATTTTGTGTGGATGGTTGGACCCAGTGGTAAGATTCAAATACAGTAGTGGCGAAAATTGTGGAAACCTTTTGGGAAAAGTGTATTTTTGAGGTTTGATGGCTAATAACACCACTTTTTTTTTTGGAGTAGTACCATAAAATTATATATCAATGGAAATATAATTTAATCAAGAATGTAATGCAACAAAGTTTGTTCAATCATCTGTACTGTATTCTATGAAAAGTGATAGCCAAATAACCAGAAAAAGGAAGCACAACTTGCTTAGGTTGATATCAGGTAGCTTTCCTTCAGATGATTGTAGCCAATGAGCATGAGTGTTTAGAGAGCCAATCAGTTATCATCTTGTTGTGCCAATGAGCAAATCAGATCACAGTAGGATTCAGTTATTGATGTCATGTATTGGAGCTGAGAGGAGGACATTTGTCAGTGTGTTATGTGATCACTATCAAGTTAATTGGGTTTTTTCCCCTTTCATTTAATAAAATTAAAGTAATGGTGCAAAGAGTTGACTGGTTGCCCAGAAAGTGATGTAAAATAGTATTATTAAGTGAACAAGGCTACAGTTATAAAGAAATTAGAAGAAAAATTGGTGGAAACTTAAACAAAGGTGGCATTTCTACTGTACACTTTTCCCAAAAGGTTTCCACAATTTTGGCCACTACTGTATGTGAACAACTGGTTCTCTGTGTGGATGCCACTTCCAGAAGTCCATTCTGGGCCTGGGTAACAAAAAATTAGCTACCGGTTCTGCCAAACTGGTGCAAACTGGCTGAATCCCACCACTGGTTGGACCCCTGGTGGTGGTGGACCTGCCTGGATTCAAAGCCCGATTACAAGGTGTCATTGATAGTAAGAGAAGGCCCTGGATGACATGGCAGGATGTCACTCATCTTTCTGTGGTGCACCCTGGATAAACATGTTAGTGTAAACTAAACAGACTAGCACTCTTTGGCAACCAAATAACATATTACATATTAGTCTCCTGGCTAATTGTACCATTGCCATGCACTAAATAAATTCATTACAAGTGTCTTGATGTTTTCATTTCCTATCCAAATACTGTTTGGTAGACCTCAATGTCAATGTGTCTCACTGACTGCTGTCAAACCTCCTGAATGTCACAATATGCACTGAGCAACTTTGAACTACTTACTACTAGAATTATCTACAATACTCTAATAAATTGCATTCTGTGCTATTGTGGACAAATAATAATTGTATCTTTCTGGCTTGTGTGGCTGCCAGCCTGGAAATCTAGGCATCAGAGGATGATATGGAGGCTGAATATTCTGAAGAATATTGAGAACACATACCTGAAAATTGCTTGAGTTTGGCATAACGAATCCTTCAACACTCCCTCAAGTTCAGTTGTAACTAGAATTTTGCACAATTCCAAACTTCTAGAATGTGCATTAGATCTAGGTTTCAATGGAAAATGAGAAAAGGCTTTGGAGAAGTGTATTTAAAAAAATCATAAGATTATCCATATAATTTTTCCTAGTGGCATTGCTAGTTTGAGCAATGATATCCAAAATTCCAGGTTTTATGTTCATGAAATAAGTATTTGTCCTAATCATTCAATGCAATAGGAGACATTGACATACAATATGAGATACTGTAGATGAACATTCTGAGGGAAGCATTAAAAATTGAGGGAGTAAAGCTAGTATGTTGTCCCTTCTCAAATTTTAAAAATGCCTAATGGATTTTCCAGGGCAAGTTTAAAATATAATCTAAATTGCAGTTACATTTATACATGCATGTGCATGACTGGCTCCAATCTCATGGTAGCCCCTCAGCTACTGCCAGTCTGAAAACTTTCATTCTTATCTTTCCTCCTCAACCAAAACTATGAGTGGGGATAGACGTGGGTTTGGCAATTGAAGACCTTTCGTTGACTTCTGTGTGAGAGCTCTCTCTACATGACACCAGAGATGTTGTCATATCACCATGAAAACTAAAGGCTCTTTGAGTCAGATAACATTTTAAAACTCATATTTCAGCAACAATCATTAGCAGATATATTGAACCAGCCTCAAAACTGTGTTTCTCTATTCCCATGTGTAAAGAGTTCAGGAAAGAGATGTGGTAAGAGATGTTTTGTAGACCAAATGCATGTGTGTACATACCATTGTAGAGCCAGCATCATCTAGAAGTGCTTACAGAATGAAACCAAAACAAACAAAAGCATTAGTAATATTTCAAATGCTATTTCTCCCTTAGCTACATTAACAGTGGAAACCCAGTTGGTAAGATACATGATAGAACAGTCTCCACTGAATGTGAGCCATAACCCCAGAGGGGAAACATGACTTCTCTGCATTATGCTGGTCTATAACTGCAATGAAGATTTGATTTCATTTGACTCCCCTACAAAAGACAGGACAAATATCTGGCAAATGCTGTTTTTGTAAAGGCTCTGCATAGAACTTGAGAAAGAAAGAACAAATAAGAGCAGCATCCTCACAATGGATGGTGACTGAAAGATAAATAGCTAGCAGGACTTCAAAGTTGTCTGGACTCCCCATCACCTCCCTAACCATCTGACAGTGCCTCAGGCAAGTCAAAAGCTGGCAGTTTGAATGCTAGATGGCATTCAAACAACATATTCTATTCTATTCTCTTGGAGCTGGATGGTTTATTCTCCCCTTTACAAATTACATTTCTGAAAGAACTGCTGGAGAGAATAGGAGGGCGAGAGAATGGCAGCAGAGAGAGAGAGAAGCTTGTAAAACAAAATGGAGCTGTGAATTTCATTGTTATTCTAGCTTTCGAAAATCTTTGATCCTTCCCTTTAACTCTTGCAGGGAGACACCAAAGCATGAAGAATCTGTTTTGATCTGGCACGTATTGCAGCAAGGAATGGCAGCCAGTGCACGATTGTGTGTTCATGGCAGCTTTCACATGCTTTGAGGAAGTGTGAAATAACACTTACCTCATCTTTAGCGATGAGTCTTGTTCCAGCCATATCATTAAACCTGCTGCTTCTCACTTTGCCAACAAAGGAGGATGTACAGACTTTGCTATGGATGACTGGAGGTTTTCTTCTCTTCTTTTATCATTAACCTTTTGTTTCCCAAGGGGTGGTTTTAATTTTTATTTCATTTTATTTGAAATATAATATCTATTGGCCAGACTTCCCCAATCTGGACCCTGGAGTCAAGTCAGACTACATGCCTTAGTGTTCCAGCCAGCAATACCAATGACCATATTCTTGGAATATTAAGGGAAGACAATGAATGGGGATAAGAGTTCAAAATATGTAAGCTCCATGATCTGTTATTTTTTTTTTTGTAAACATGAGTCAGGCAATAGAAGCAATAGAAGGCAATTGAAGCCTTGACTGTCCTGAGGGAAGTCAGCTCCCCAGAGAAGAAAATATTAAAAGGGCAGAAAAATATATTTTTCTTAATAGTCTCAGGTCTCCTACCCCCCAAGCAGAAAACCAGTTCTATAGATATG